>NC_092156.1:53484433-53811433 GCF_045791955.1 Oncorhynchus clarkii lewisi
AGGTTATTATATGTCTATGTTGGCCTGGTATGGTTCCCAATCAGAGGCAGCTGTTTATCGTTGTCTCTGATTGGGGATCATATTTATGCAGCCTTTTCCCACTTGATCTTGTTTGTTTGTGTGTAGTTGCCAGTGTGCACTGCAATTGACTTCACGTTTAGTTTTTGGTTCTGTATTGTTTTGGTGAGTTTCTTTAATTAAACATGTGGACCTCCATCCACGCTGCGCTTTGGTCCGTTAATTCTACAAACAACCGTGACAGTGCTTTTTGTCCGCACCACACTACTCTGTCGCACTCCCAAATTCTTCTAAATGTATTCATTTGTAGGCTATAGCCTGAAAATAATAGAAATAATCTTGCCTATATGATTTATTTTAGGCACCCTGTCAGGCTCTTGACCTATTTACAGTGTTTACATGCTGTTTAATATGACATGTGGCCTATTTTAAATGATGTGCACTTCTTACAATCACCTTTTCATGTTAATTCAAATAATTTTCATTCAAATCATTTGACTGTGTTTCAATACTTCAAAACCAAATGGTAGGTCCAGGTAGTCACAAAAATGAATGCAGCAAATTGGAGCAGCATTTTTTTTTCTTATGAGTGCAGAGCAGTGTTGGAAAGGAAGTGGAGAGCAGGAGTTGTGCGCGAGCACCGCTCCATGAGCTATGCCCTGGATTTCAAATGGTTCAATTCTGCTCACCTACTCTGATCCAGATCCCACTGAAATAAAATGATTGGTTGTAAACAAGTAAATTATATCAGGATTTACCTTTTGCTGCACAACGTCATAGGGGTAGTACTTTAATATGGGGGGAAGAGAAACAGTCATTAAACTACTGCAGTATAGATACAATACATTCAATGTGATCTGTGCTTGAGTAAGATATTAAATGGATGGGTTCTCTTACAAAACACATACAGTATAACAACACTCATTTCCTGCTGTGCAACTTGGAATGTACCATGTCTTAACTTTAGCCACTTAAAGTCATGAGTCACCTGAACTTAAATAGTGCCTATCAAATTTCATATAGCTGTAATTGAAGAGAGATTTCTTCACATACTACAACACCTATAATTCTGAGGAGGGATAAGTAACTCAACTTGAGACAACACTTACAATTTCTACACTCTTTCTTCCTGGGGCCTTAGGTAGGGAATATTTGATGAATGCTTGAGAGGGATAGGACTGCTGAAAGAAAAGAAAGGGGAAAGTTAAAAGGAATGTTCAATGTGGAGGATGGTTGATATATTAAAGAAGGTGAAGTATGTTTTAGTAGTATCTATAGTATTTACTGGTCCATTGATCTGGCCACCAGTAGACCATCCAGGGAATCTCTGTGGAAACACCTATATTATAAAGTAAAACAAACAAAACAGTTACACATTACACATAAATAAAAAAGACTCTCTATGTAATTAAGACAAAACTCCAGTGTAACTGCTGAAGTTCAAGATGATTACTCATCACAGTCTGAATTAAATAGACAAGTGATAAGTCAAGAGAAAGTAAATAATGAAGTAAGTAATAACTTAAAGTAGGTCATTAAGTCACTAAAAAGACAATTCTTTGATCATATCATTTTAGAGAGGTCTAATAGAGGTCTCATAGTGAAGATGATGTAAGAGCGTACTATTTCCATGCTGACAGGGCCGTTGAGTCCAGGCTGAGGGTAAGGCTGGCCTGCTGGGTAGAGGCCTTCATTCACCTGGAGATTAAACACTTGGGTCAAAGGTCAAACAAACGTGTCATAAATAAATTTCAGTACTCAATCAATCTTCTAATGTTATGTATTGTTTCATACTATGTTGAACCACACCTAAGAAAGACGGTGACCAACAGAATGCAGTAGAATATTACAATATTCATTTGTTCTTACTTGTGTGGGTGGTCCTGATTGCCTTGGATCCCCATAGTGGGGCAAGTAATTGAAGTAAGGTTGAAGCTGTGAATATTGAACAAATACTAAACAATCACAATTTTGACAAAGCCATAGTCAATTTAAAGAAATGACAGACTGTTGACAGACACTCAGTGGAAGATGAGACGTGAATATACGCTTGGAAAGTGAAGACGTCATAGAATATCAAAAGGTAATTAACTAATAGGCTAAGTGAATTGTTTTGCCTCACAGTTAGTCAAGACGATTAACTAGCCAGTTCAAAGTATTAACAGGCAGTTAACAATTGCTTATAAACTAGCTACTGTAGTGATGCCATGTCAATAAGTTGTGTTTACATTTTTTCCATTGTAACGCGCACCCTTGCGTGTCCACTTTCTATGCGTATTCAAATTCCTACTCTTGAGAAATACAGTAGTAAAGTTTTCCTTGCCCATTTTTTCAAACTTACTGGAGCAGCAGATATTGAGCTGGCCAAACAAAGGCACATAATAGTGATCTTCATTTTCAAAGTAGAACCTTGCACATGAAAGAGAGGTATAATGTTAAGTTAACACCCTCCAGTGTCAAAAAGTAGTCATCTCTATTACATTAGACACATTTTAACACTGAACACCAGTGTTGAATGACTGCAACAATAATCAGTGTTGGTCTGTGTTCATTTTTAACATATTGCTTACAGAAATTCTGTGAAAGTCTTAAAAACCTAACGCTTATAAAAGTCTAACAATAACTCTGTGTAGTGTGGGACACTATAGAGACACTTTGATTGTTAAACTTAACTCTATTAAAGATATTAACACTTGCAATGTTGTTGTGAGAATCCTTAGGCACTCAAAGCATTCTGTAAATTCATATGAATAAAGAATCCCATACCATTACTTTGTACAACATCCAGATAAAATGCATTTTAAATAGACAAGTTCTAGCCACATTACCTTTGGTGATACCAGTATAGATGAGGAATATGGAGGGTCATACAGTGCAGAGATCTATCTCTGCTTTTAAACCGTGTCAGTTGAGATTTCAGCCAACCAACATTGACCTGCTGTGACATCACTTAGTGAATGAGAATAGGGCTGTCTAGTCATGAGCTTTGGTAAATGACAGTGATCAGATATAGTATAGTCATCATAATAGCAGAGAATGGACAATTACACTGTCTGCAATAGTGCACACTTCAGCACATTTATTGGAAATCATATCTTATCGCAAACCTGTGTGAAATTATAGTAAACAAACCATATTCAACAACAATTAATTTAATATTTTCTTAAACAACAACACAATGCAACATCAAGTGTACTGTAAATTGGTCAAGTATATTAGCAATCCAATTGATAACACCATCGTGTTCGTGAGAGTCTCATCTTTGCATAGAGTGGTCATAATAGTTTTTAGGCCAAACCTTGTCTCATGGTCTGACAAGCACCGCTCTAGCTCTGTCACCTTTCACCGCAGATGCAGAAGTGTGACTGGATTGAGACGCATCCAATGCAAGAATATATATCTCTAGCTTAAACTGACAGAATTTTATATAACCATGTTTTGTATGGCAAGTTTGTTCTCTGATTTTCTCCCCACAAGAGTTATAGGGCTTGTCTGTAGACGATCCGCCAACTTTTGTGACCACTGTTATGACCCCTCTATAGAAAGATGAGACTCTTAGGAACACAATGGTGTTCTCCATTTTTCCCCCCACAAGCGTTTTGGGACTCGTCTGAAGTCGGTACAGCCGATCTACCAACTTCTGTCTGCAGCGTCGGAACATTTTGGGCTACACACCCCTGTGGAAAGGTGAGACTCTCACAAATACGTACATGTCGGTTGTTTTGCTCTAGAACGCCCACAGGCCTCACAAGACTCACCCGGTACCAGTTGAAAACATTTGTGCAAGTATACTGTATTTTGAGAAAGTTTAGTATCAAATATATGGGGTTAAATACATGTTAGAAAATCTATGTAAAATGTTCCGACACTTCAGAACAATCTTCCTTTCAATCTTTTTGGCGAGGACTAGCCATGAAGTCTGTAGCCATGAAGTGCTTTGAAATGCTGGTAGTGGCTCACTTCAACACCATTATCCCAGAAACACACTCCAATTTGCATATCGCCCAAACAGATCCGCAGATTATGCAATTTCTATTGCACTCCACACTGCACTTTCCCACCTGGACAAAAGGAACACCTACGTGAGAATGCTATTAATTGACTACAGCTCAGCGTTCAACACCATAGTACCTTTAAAGCTCATCAATAAGCTAAGGATCCTGGGACTAAACACGTCCCTCTGCAACTGGATCCTGGACTTCCTGACGGGCCAACCCCAGATGGTGAGGGTAGGTAGCAACACATCTGCCACGCTGATCTTCAACACTGGAGCCCCTCAGGGGTGCGTGCTCAGTCCCCTCCTGTACTCCCTGTTCACTCACGACTGCGTGGCCAGGCACGACTCCAACACCATCATTATGTTTGCAGATGACACAACAGTGGTAGGCCTGATCACCGACAACGACGAGACAGCCTATAGGGAGGAGGTCAGAGACCTGGCCGGGTGATGCCAGAATAACAACCTCTTCCTCAACGTAACCAAGACTAAGGAGATGATTGTGGACTACAGGAAAATGAGGACCGAGCACGCCCCCATTCTCATCAACAGGGCTGTAGTGGAGCAGGTTGAGAGCTTCACGTTCCTTGGTGTCCACATCTCCAACAAACTAGAATGGTCCAAACACACCAAGACAGTCGTGAAGAGGGCACGACAAAGCCTATTCCCATTTAGGAAACTAAAAAGATTTGGCATGTGTCCTCAGATCCTCAAAAGGTTCTACAGCTCCAACATTGAGAGCATCCTGACTGGTTGCATCACTGCCTGGTATGGCAACTGCTCGGCCTCCGACCGCATGGCACTACAGAGGGTAGTACGTACGGCCCAGTACATAACTGGGGCTAAGCTGCCTGCCATCCAGGACCTCAATACCAGGCGGTGTCAAAGGAAGGCCTTAAAGATTGTCAAAGACCGCAGCCACCCCAGTCATAGACTGTTCTCTCTACTCTACCACATGGCAAGCAGTACCGGAGTGCCAAGTCTAGGACAAAAAGGCTTCTCAACAGTTTTTACCCCCAAGCCATAAGACTCTTGAACAGGTAATCAAATGGCTACCCGGACTATTTGCATTGTTTGCCCCACTCTTTTACGCTGCTGCTATTTATTAAATATTCCGTCTTACGGATGGGACGTTAAACGGGTGTCCTGACTCTCTGAGGCCATTAAAGATCCCATGGCACTTATCGTAAGAGTAGGGGTGTTAACCCCGGTGTCCTGGCTAAATTCCCAATCTGGCCCTCAAACCATCACGGTCACCTAAAAATAACCAGTTTACAATTGGCTCATTCACCCCCCTTCTCTCCCCTGTAACTATTCCCCAGGTCGTTGCTGCAAATGAGAACATGTTCTCAGTCAACTTACCTGGTAAAATAATGGATAAATAAAAAATTTAAATAAATGCATAGACACTTTAACAATATATTCATGTACATACTACCTCAATTAGCCCGACCAACTGGTGCCCCCGCACATTGGCTACCCGGGCTATTTGCATTGTGTCCCGCCACCCACCACCCACCACCTGCCAACCCCTCTTTTACTCTACTGCTGCTCTCTTTTTATCATATATGCATAGTCACTTTAACCATATCTGCATGTACATACTACCTCAATCAGCCCCACTAACCGGTGCCTGTATATAGCCTCGATACTGTTATAGCCCCGCCACTGTTATAGCCTCGCCACTGTATATAGCCTCGCTTCTGTTATTTTCACTATCTTTTTACTGTTGTTTTTATTTCTTCACTTACCTAGCTCACCAAAAACCTTTTTTTAATATTTTTTTGGGGGAAATTGCACTGTTGGTTAGAGCCTGTAAGTAAGCATTTCACTGTAAGGTCAACACTTGTTGTATTCGGCGCACGAGACAAATAAACTCTGATTTGATTGGTTGCGCAAGTGGCTCCGATACTGTTGTTTACTTTGTGTATAGATGAGTCTACCTTTAAATTGAAGCATGTATGCTATTTCTTCGCAAAACTAACAACAGAGTCATAGTGTTCCAGCTGATAGTCTTAACCTTAATGATAACATTTGAAAACTGACTTTAGTTGGATTTCATTTGTTTGTTGGTATTGTTTAAAAAAAAGCAATGACTTGAAAATGAACTCCCTCCACAGCTGCAGAATCACTCATTGAATATCTATTGCTAAATGTGTTTTGTAGGAAGAATGACAAGGACTAACTTTTTGTGGATTAATTTCATTGTTGTTAGTAAGATCGGCCTGCTTATTTTTACATTGTACGGGCAATCTTATTTAGTTGGCAATGCTATTTTCTTGCTACGCTATCCATCTATATAGCTACATCTATATAGCATCTATATAGCTACGTTGAAATGTTTGCTGTCTATTGGCCACAAAATGAATTTATGATGATAGATTATATAGGCAACATATTTTCATAATTTATGTGGCCCTTAATTATTGTCAATGGTTGTTTTGTATTGCAGTTTTAAAATCTGAATGTGTAGCTACTTAGCTAGGCTGGCTAGCTAGCCTGCACACTGTCAATCCCAAAGTAATTTGCTAGTTGTACATTGGACAAGGCCTGACAATATATAGCTCATATTTTTGTATTGACTATCAATTTGTTTGGTACCTGGGGCTAGAAGCACTCCACTAGATACCCTAAAGGGCTTGCTTTGCAAGGTAATATGTTAGAAACATTTATTAAATTATGGCTAAACTAGGAAAGTGAGAGAGAACTTGGTACTGGGACTTTTGTTTACAATTATCAGTGTTATCACCTCAATTATCACCTCAATCAATACATATATATAGTATATATATAGTATATATATATAGTGTATTTTAAGTTTGTAATGTAATTTTGGGGATCGTCTTGAGGGTTGTTTCTGTGTTACGTAAACTTCTATGCTTTAGTTTGTGTGTTGCTTTTGTCTTTGATTCCATTTCTTGGTGAATACTCATGAATTTCGGTTTTAACAACTGCCTGTGGGTGTAATGGAGTTAAGAACATAGCTTAAGCTCACTCCATAGCTAACTTGAAATGTCACGGATGGAGCCATCCAATTCGTACCTTTTGGTTGGCTCAAACCGTTGGAATGTTGCCATGGAGGGCGGTCACGCGTGCGTGTTAGAAAAGCAGAGGTCCCGAGTTCGAGCCAAGTATGAGACCCGAATCGGGGGGGGATGTGGTACTCGCTTAGCAAGCAGAGTGATGTCCGTTACGGACATAGGTGTACATGTAAACTTTTTGACATTTTTGTATTTGTATTCTTTTGGTATTCTGGAGTTGCATTAAGTGATGGGACAAGGATAACCCGGCCAAACCTTCCATACCCCGGACGACGCTGGGCCAATTGTACGCCGCCTCATAGGTCTCCCGGTTGTGTCCGGCTGCGACACAGCCTGGGATTGAACCAGGATCTATAGTAATGCAGCTAGCACTGCAAAGCATTGTCTTTGACAAAATGCGCAAGGTTCTTGTACATCTCTCTAATGAGTGATTTTGAAGGTGGTAACACCAATGACATAAAACTTAGGGACACATTATATTTGAAAAAAAGTATATTTTAATAGCCTTTTTTGTTTTGATTGTTCTTTGATTGATCTATACATTATTGATCTATACATTATTACAATGTGTTAATTGTATTTTTGCTGTTTACACATTGTGGAATATATATATCAGATAAGCCCAAAAATTGACAAATGTTTAGAATGTGACAGTTTTAAGACACCTGTTTGCAAAACTATGAATACAGATTCACTGAAAAGTGTTTTGTTCCCAGACTATTAACTATTCCATGTTAGCAATATAACATCTGGTGGGAGTGAGCCAGATACTATAGTTGCTGATGTTACAAGATTGTGTTAGCCTGCTAAGATAAAGGTGCAAATCCAATTCTTCAGGTATTAGCTTACTTAGATTGCTTACTACATTACAATGGCAAACAATTACTCAATTGCCAGTGTTGAAATATTATTTGAAAACTTTCAAACATTTTGAGCATTTGTCTGAGCCTGCCTGGCGTTGCACTTTTGGGACAATGCCGTTGCGCCAGGCAAGTGCAATCAAGCACAGCTTGCTTTTGTTTTTTCAATATACTACACTCAAGGCTGGTGCCATCCCCAATATGCCAATATGGCATTGATCAGAACATTTAACCCTAAACTGCTACAAGGTTAATGCTGTATGGTTGACCCTGAGCTTAACCCCACCTGTTGTGTGAATAGTGCCAGGGCTTTGGGTGCTGTGACAGTAAAGATATGAAATTCCATTTTATTTGAGCGAACGTTCATTTTGAAAACTCTTGTGAATGATTTTGAATAAATGTGTTATGAAGGTTGTTAGAAATGGTACTGCAACACTTACAAAGGTGTTATGTTTGGTTTCATAACGGTGTTAGGTGTACCACCTTCATATAAAATGTTTCTGAGATACACTACATGACCAAAACTATGTTGACACCTGCTCGTCGAACATATAATTCCAAAATCATGGGCGTTAAGATGGGGTTGGTCCCCCCTTTGCTGCTATAATAGCCGCCACTCTTCTGGGAAGGCTTTTGACTTGATGTTGGAACATTTCTGTGTGAACTTGCTTCAATTCAGCCACAAGACCGTTAGTGAGGTCAGGCACTGATGTTGGGCCTCTAGGCCTGGCTTGCAGTCCATGTTCCAATTAATCCCAAAGGTGTTAGATGGTGAAGTCAGGGGGTTGAAGTCAGGGATCTGTGCAGGCCATTCAAGATCTTCCACACTGATCTTGACAAACAATGTCTGTATGGACCTCGCTTTGAGTACGGGGTCATTGTCATTCTAAAACAGGAAAGGGCCTTCTCCAAACTGTTGCCACAAGGTCAAAAGCACAGAATTCTGTTCTGTAAGCTTGTGTGGCCTACCGCTTCGTGGCTGAGCCGTTATTGCTCAGATGTTTCCACTTCACAATAACAGCACTCACAGTTGACCAGAGCAACTCTAGCAGGGCAGATATTTGAGAAACTGATTTGTTTGAAAGGTGGCATCCTTTCAACGATGCCACGTTGAAAGTCACTGAGCCCTTCAGTATGGCCATTTTACTGCCAATGTTTGTTTATGGAGATTGCATGGCTGTGTGCTCGATTTTACACCTGTCAGCAGTGGTTGCGCATGAAAAAGCCAAATACTCTCATTTGAAGGGGTGTCCACAGACTTTTGTATATATAGTGTATATATGGTTGTGTTCATGTTTTTGCAGGCTGTGTTTTTATTATATGGATGTATTTGCAGTTTTAAGGGTGTCCTATAGTTTTTATAGTATCAAATAGTTTTTTTTATAGTGTGCTGTATTTGCTGTTTTGAGAAGGTAACAACATTTGGAAAATTTACTACACAGAGTTGTGTGTCTTGTGTAAACTGTCTGGAAAAATGACATTGTACAAAAATGCGTACGCGATTGAGAAGAACTTAAATAATTTGAATTCAGAATGTCATCAATGCCACAGACTAACAAGCAGAGACAAGAAAGAAAATTGAGGCATGGTATGGAGAAGGTTGGCAAAACATTCTGGGGGTTTTATTAACATTCTTCTGCCAAGTACAAACAATTACACACAGCTTTCATTCATCAAGCCATCAGTTAAGCACCATGTTACGCTATGTTTATTGCTGGGTTAAGCATTGCATTTACTGAATCAATCTAGGACACTAAAAGCAGCTGTGGAGTTGAAGGACATCGTTGTTCATCGAAGGGAATATCTGAGTATTGGTAATCTGAAAAGAGTAAAAAATGGGGGATTGAAAAACAGATATACAGGTAAGTGCAAAGTCAACAGTCTCCTTACAAAGCAGACTTCTCTGAGTCTCTAAGATTTAACCACATGAGGTATGATAATGTAGGTATTATGAATTTAGAATGTACTGTATATTTTACATAATAATACAAAAAAACTGACCACAATCAAACATAGGTACAGTAGCACCAAACAACATTATCAAGCCGGTTGCATTGCTCTGTGACAGAAAGGTTAAGGAATTCAGCAATTCACGAGCTTAAATATGACAATACATGTTTGTGTCATATGGTAGAGCAAAGGTCTTACTCACATCTCTAATCGTCTTCCTCATCGGATGTATGAGTCTGCAATGACAGTGGTTGCCAATTAACCAATTAGCACCCCTATTTGAACAGTTGTTTCATTTCACATCACAATGGCTAAATGAATGGTTGAAGACATTGTTCCCAGATTTGTTGACAGTATCTTTAAAGTAACCCACTATAACATATTGGAAATCAGTACATTTTCATTTGAAAATGACATGGACTAGCGAAAGTCCATGATCAACAACCACCTCTGTATTACACTATATATAGAATAAATTAAAAAATTCAACATGATTGAGTGAGGCTCTTTCACAGTAGCTCCTATATGAACGTATGCATGGTGTCCATGTTAGTACAGCCTAAGTCTCATCAGCACTCCCTTCAATTATGTTCAAAATGCCACCTGATGTATGTTGCGGACATAAAGGCATTAGGTCTTACATGGGCAGGTGCAGCAGGAGCAGGCGGAGGTGGGGCAACCTGGATGCTGAAGGGGTGGTACTAGAGGAGAGGAGAGAGTCATATATATATATATATATGTATGTATTTGAACCTTTATTTAACTAGGCAAGTCAGTTAAGAACAAATTCTGATTTACAATGAGTATTGGGGAACAGTGGGTTAATTGCCTTGTTCAGTGGCAGAACAACACATTTTGACCTTGTCAGCTCGGGGATTCAATCCAGCAACCATTTAGTTATATGCCCACCGCTCTAACCACTAGGCTACCTGCCACCCCAGATGCAATCAAGCAGACACACAATACATTTGTCATGCTGTGTACATGTACTGTATATTAATAGGGGTCATGATCACTCACGATCTCAACGCTCTCCTGGCCGAGTGGCTGGGGGATCTCCTGTTTGATGAAACCACCTGACTATGTTTTGACACACACACACACACACACACACACACACACACACACACACACACACACACACACACTTTCATCATGACTTTCTGAATTCTGATAAGTTAACACCTGTGATATTGACTGGATTGAACATTCACTCTATTGGTGTGAGATGCACTGGTGTAGCATCACTAACACGACAGCACAGTGTATTTCACTATGTTGCTATGGTTACTTACAGGTACTCCACCACCAACAGGAAGGATCTGTAACATTGGAACACTCTGGTTACTACAGTAAATGTAGAAGGTTGACTTCAATCTAGAATGGGAAATGTATTGTGATTAATTTGAACTATTTATTTTGTCAAACACCCACAATCTCTAGATCAGGTCTGGCTTGTCCAGCTTGGAGAGCCTACAAATAATTGGAAAACAAACATTTGTATTGTGGAAAATTCATTTCTTCAGTGTTCTATTCCCTTTTCAGGCACTTTGATCCTCATTTTATGATTTTAAAACTATTCATATTGTAACTATTATTCTTATTTTTTAATCACATTACATAATTTATGGTGCCCATATTGGGACAGCATCACATGTCCGTGGAAGAACACCCTCGAATTATGTATGTCCTATTATGGACACCGTAACTATGTATCAAATCAAATGCATCATAAACAACAGGTGTAGACTAGCAGTGTTTCTTACCTGAGCGTTGGCAGCCTGGAAGTCAAACTCCATGACCAGCCTTTGCTGTGAAGTACAGATGAATGTTAGATGAATGTTAGGTTCAGCACTTATAAAGACACTGTAATCACAGTAAATAATGACTAAATATATGAATACTGTTTGTAAATGTTTCCAATCCATTTATTCGTAAATTAAAGAAAAATATATATGTCATTTTAGAATGTACTTTATTTAAATAGGCAAGTCAGTTAAAAACCAATTCTTATTTTCAATGACAGCAGGTGACAACTGCCTTGTTCAGGTACAGAAAAACAGAGTTTTACTTTGTCAGCTTGGGGATTTGATCTTAAAACCTTTCTTTTACTAGTCCAATGCTCTAACCACTAGGGTACCTGCCACCACGGGTATTTTGTACAGAATAACAGAGAAACATAAAATCGGAAAGACAACACAGTACGCTTATAAATAATACAACGGAGAATTGAACTCACAGGGCGGCCGAGAGCAGTCCCCAGGATGCAGGCGATCAGAATGAAGGTTTTCATCTTGAAGGATTCTGTTGACGAAAAAGATTTGACATTTAGAAAAATCCTTCATCACTTTCTGAAGTAGTTTCCTCAAGTTTATTTTCCCTTTTGCGTTGACAAATACTGAAGCTAAAGGTTGAATCAGAGTTGATTTCTAATAAATTACCTTTAGTAGTGCAGCACCACAAGAGAATCAAAGGATTGCTGAAGAAGGATATGATGTCTGAGGGAGAGATCTGCTCCTTTTTATTCTCCCCAAAAGCAAAAGGAGGTCCAACTTCTGATGATGACTTGGTGACTAGCCAAGCCATTCTTTGATCATTCAAAAATATGCTTTGGCAGCTATTGTTTATCTATATGAACAATCTCCAAATATTATTTTTTTGCTTTGATTGTAATTACAGATGCCCACCCCCATCCTGTATTTGATTGGCAGCCTTTAAGGATAAACATTAAGATATCATCCTATGATGTATATGAATATGACGTAAGACGTTTTGCACACCTGGCTTCACCTCAGTGTTTATAGAGTTCAATCTAGGCCTCCCGAGTGGCGCATTGGTCTAAGGCACTGCATTGTAGTTGCTAACTCTTCCGCTAGAGATCCTGGTTTGAGTCCAGGCTCTGTTGTAGCCAGTTGTGACTGGGAGACCCATGGAGTGGTACACAATTGGCCCAGCATTGTCTGATTTAGTGGAGGGTTTGGCTGGCAGTGATGTCCTTGTCCCATTGTGCTCTAGCAACTCCTGTGGCATGCTGACATGGATGCCAGGTATATGATTGCTTCCTCTGACACATTGGTGTGGTTGTCTTTGGGGTTATGCAGGCATTGTGTCAAGAAGCAGTGTGGCTTGGTTGGGTAGTGTTTTGGAGGACGCATATGGCTCTTGACCTTTGCCTCTCCCGAGTCTGTATGGGAGTTGCAGCAATGAGAGAAGACCAGATGGATACCACAGTATTCCCAGTAGCAGGCCAGTCTTAACCCTAAAAGCAACAAAAGGGGCCAATTTTATCCTTCTGAAATTGTAGGACTTTGTCAAGAAACAATATACCAACATAAAAACATAATTTATGACTATCTGTGCTAATATGGTTAAATGAAAAATTGTCTCTCTTTTGTATACAAGTGATGCGATGCTAAGCTGAAAATGTAGACTCAAATCAAATCATATTGTATTTAGCAGATGTTATTGCGGGTGTAGTGAAATGCTTGTGTTCCAAGCTCCAACAGTGCAGTAGTATCTAACAATTCACATCAATACACACAGATCTAAAAGTAGTAAACATTTTGATAAAGCACCAAATTTGGCATAGAGGAAGATTTGTTTTTGTCTACTTACATTATTACCAAACTTTTCAAATGAAGCCCTCAATAAAATATGGATTTTGTTAAATGTGTGATGTTATTAAAAGGAAGGTCTACTAAAGCTAGGCCTACTTAAACTAAGACTTTGACATGCACAGCATGTTGAACCCGTTTTTTTCAGATAAGCCCAATGTAAGATGATGCATGTCCATTGGTACACATCACTCTGCAGCAACATAGCTGCGAAACAAACACCGCGGAGAAGTTTAGCCTCGTGCTTCACTGTTGTCAGCTTGCTACTGCTGTTTGCTTTGTGAATTGCAGAGAATATCTATGATATCAATCCTAACACCATTCAAACTACCCTCAAACAACATTGGCACTCACTTTTTGAAATGCAATATTTATTTTAGGAGTTCAGTTTAGGTGTTTTTAGCACCCTGTTCAGTGTGTTTTTTTGAATACATATTGACTTACATCCCCTATGCTTTAGTATCTGCGTTGCTTTTACCTTTCATTCTGTTCCCTGGTGAATAGACATGTATTTTACCTCTATCACCTAGACCTGTCATGAGGGTAAACATGACAAAAAAACAACTGATGAATAGTTTGAGCCTCACTACCTGTCTATCATTTCAGTAACACTTCAATTGGATGGCCCATCTGTAGATGGTCTACAGACTATCAGTAACATTTCCCAAAAAATATCTACTAACCCTAGCCGTAGCCCTAACCCTAACCCTTATTCAAACCTAACCTTAACCGTAACCTGAGCAAGAATTTTCTTATCAAAAGGTACTGTAGTTTGTTGCTTGTATGACCGTCTGTAGAGCATTTACAGATGGACAATCTGGACTATCCAAATAATGTGTGACCATAATTTCTAATCCAAGTCCTATCTAGAGGCTTCACATGAGCCCTCCTGTGTTTAGATACATCTTGGCTGCCTTACAAAATGTCACCCTAATGGGCCCCGGTCAAAAGTAGTCCACTACAGAGTGCCATTTGTGTTGCAACCTAGGTTCAAGTGGAAAATGTGGGGGTTTCTCTACGTTTTCTGTCTGTCTTCGTCTCTGAGTGGGTAATTGAGGCACATAGGTAAGGTGAAGGGAGTTAGTGCTGATTATCTGAATGATATGTATTTATATATTTGGGAGATAATTAATATGTCAACGGCCTGCAACATGAAGGTTTGTGATGTAAAGCTCTCAGCTACCTTGGCAGCAGTTGTGTTTGGGTTTAATTAGATGTAGCCAATTAGATGTAGCCAATGCCACAGACAAACTGGTGGAGACAAGAAAGGAAATTGGGGCAACAGATGTAGACAAGTGTTGCATCAAGATTGAAGATGACACCAGAGGATGTCAAAATGCTGGTGTGGGGTTTTATTAGCATTTCATGAATTACTTTTAATACACAGAAACTCACAACACAGTCAAGAATTAACTTGCAACCCTGTTCATTCTTAATGCATAGTAAAACACTGAAATATTATAGAACAAATACAACACATAAATACAACTCCTACTCACCAGTTCTACCTACCCAGGATAGATGGCCTGTCTGCTGCGGAAACCCCCAGGAGTGAACCCCATGGTGGGTAGGAGGCCAGGTGAGGGCAGACTGAAGGAGGGAAGCTCTGGATTTTGGACCACAGTGCCGATGGGCAGACTGGCTGCGGGCATGCTTCCCCCTAGACCGGGCAAGTACTTCCCCAATGCGACCGATTCTACCTGCCATTTGTCAGACAAAGAGAGAGAGATAGAGAAAGAAAGAGGAATGTGCAAAATTAATGCATTCTTTATACTGTATCAGATACATACTTTTCACTGAGTTCAATGAGTTTCAAAATAAATGTAGATTGATAGGGATCTTTGATAAGGATCTTTCTTACATTACCTCAAGCTCTTCAGAGCTCAGACCTCCAAATGGAGCATTCTAGAACAGAATTGGCACACTGTATAATGAGACAATTACCGATAGTACAATAAAAGCATTAAAATGATTTATTTGAAAATAATGACAATTGTCTTACTAAATGTTTACCATTGGTTGTTGAAAAATGTGGAAGAATTGGGGACTCTGTGGGCAGTACACATTTTTAAAAAAAAAGGTATTTCTGAACAAAACACAAAATGAAGCCATACTATACCTTTTCAGAAAAGAATACACAAGCATGTTGCTATTTTGCATAAAATAGTTTTATTTAGACATGATTGTCATTTATTTTTTTATCTACCTGCTGTTGTTGCTGCTCTTGTTGGTCAGACTGTGGTACCTGTGCTGGTTGCACTGGTTGTGATGGTGAGGTGACTGCTGCCGCTGGGTTTACTGGGGAAGCCTTTGCCGGGAATTGTGGAAAATGTGGAACATGTGGGACTGCTACTTGGAAAAATCATGGGTATTCATATTGGAAGAACTGTAAAGAGATTACATATTTAGACAATACTTAAAACCTGTTTTGGAGACTGGTTTATGTTCGGAATTTCGGAAGACTGACGTGCCCAAAGTAAACTGCCTGTTACTCAGGCCTAGAAGCTCGGATACACATATACTTGGTAGCATTGGATAGAAAACACTCTGATGTTTCTACAACTGTTACAATAATGTCTGTGAGTATAACAGAACTGATATGGCAGGCAAAAACCCAAGGAAAATCCATCCAGAAATTATTTTTTTGAGGTCACAGGTCATTTCAGTGCTAGCCTATGGGAAATACAAATAGATAGGACCCAGATTGCAGTTCCTATGGCTTCCACTGGATGTAAGCAGTCTTTAGAAAGGGTTTCAGGCTTGTTTTTGGAAAAATTAGCAAGTAGTTGGAAGAACTAACTACAAGGTATCTCTCATTAGAAAAGTAGTCTTGTTGGTGCGTGAATGAGGTGCGCGCTCTTCGTTATTTAAATATGATCGAGGATTAATTAGAAACATCGTTTGATTTGTTTTGACAAACTTTACTGGTCACTTTTTGGATTTGTTTGTATGCATGTTGAATGAGTGGATTATTGAGATCATTGAGATCATTATTGAGATCATTGGCGCCAACTAAAAATACTTTTTTGGATATAAAGAAGGACTTCATCGAACAAAACGACCATTCAATGTGTATCTGGGACCCTTGGGATTGCAAAGAGAGGAAGATCTTCAAAGGTAAGTGATTTATTTAATCGCTATTTGTGATTTTGTGACGCCTGTGCTGGTTAAAAAAGTATTTTTGTGTGGGGCTCTGTCCTCAGATAATCGCATGGTATGCTTTTACCTTAAAGCCTTTTTGAAATCTGACAATGCGGTTGGATTAAGAAGAAGTTAAGCTTTTAAATTATGTATGACACTGGTATTTTCATGAATGTTTATTATTACGATTTTTGTATTTTGAATTTCGCACTCTGCAATTTCACGAGATTTCACAAGGTTCATGCGCCAAAAAAGGTAAACATTTTAGTGTTAAGTGCTTTGGTTTCCTTTAGCCTCTAGAGAGACAGATTAAGAGAGATCTAAACTACACTCCATGTCCTTACATGAACTGTATGTTGTACAAAGGCAAGCACCAAAATCCCATATTCTGTTGATAGTGTGTCAAACATCTACAATAAATTATTATTATTACCACCACTTTGCAGTGTAGTCATGAAGAGTCACCACTCTTCTGGAGTCATGAATCAAATAATGATTAGATTGCGTTTAAGTTTCAACAACAAATCAAATGTTTGCCATGAGTCAAGTCAAGGACAAACACAGATGGTTTCTGTTTGCTAAATATATTGATGGTAGAACTCAAGTGTAAAAATCCCCATCCTGTAGATCTGAGTTGAAGACAAACCCCTTAAGGGCTTGCTACATATTTTACCTTAATTAAATGTTGTTTTGGACAAAAACCAGGTGATACAAGATTTTTCTTGCGTTTGACTGTCGCATACTGTATCTATATGGTATATTGTATTAGACAACCCAGTGTCTAATTATCATTATCATAGTCATCTTACCAGTTGATTCCCTCCCTGAGAACATGGGGAAGTATCCATGAGAGGGGAACAAATGCGAAGATGAGGTAAAATTACATTCTACAGTATGTTAAAATTCAATATCTGTACAACAATTTTGGCCTTGCATATGGTAATGCTAAATAATAACTGATTGTTAAATGTTGATGACCCCTAATTGTGTTGATAATTCCTCATTTCTGCTCACTGTTTGTTTGATCAACCATTTTAAGACAATGCCAAGTAGTTTAGGCTTGTTCAAAATATCCTGATATAGAAACCTGTTGTTTGTCTTTTAATATGCCTAAATTCAGTCTGTTCAATTTACCCCTGCAGGGTCCAGGTCTGGGGCTGAGATCCAGCCTGGGGCCCCACTGCTCAGGGACACTGGGTTGGGGTTGCTTCACACTGGACTGGGTCTGAAGCTGAGGCCTCCGCTGATGGGCCTCTCTGCACTAGGTCTCCTCTTACAATCCGAATATCATCGAAGGTAAGCAATTTAATTTTTTTATTTTTCTGACTTTCGTGACCAATCTACTTGGCTGCTAGCTGTTTGTAATATTTTGTCTACTGAGAGAGATGTTCTTACATAAATGCTTGTTATGCTTTCGCCGAAAAGCTTTATTGAAATCTGACACGCCAGGTGGATGAAAAACAAGCTAAGCTGTGTTTTTCTATATTGCAGTTGTGATTTCATGAAAATTAAATATTTTTAGTAATTTAATTTGAATTTGGCGCAGTGCAATTCAGCGGATGTTGATGAAAATCATCCCGCTAACGGAATGGGTGCGTCAATAATGTTTTAAGAAGAAATTCTTACTTTCAATAAGAGTGGGCCTTGTTCAGGGGCAGAATGACAGCTTTTTACCTTGTCTGCTCAGGGATTTGATCTTGCAACCTTTCGGTTACTAGTCCATAACTCTAACCACAAAACTACCTGCCCCCCATGGATCATTAACTTCCCTACAGAAAAGGCACATCTAGAAGGGTGGGGTGGGTGTGGAGCCAGAGACAGCAGTGGGGTCAAACTTTAGAACCCAGTTCCTATATTTGAATAGATTTTTTTCAAACAAAACTACACTACATTTTATCTCTGGGACCCTCAGGATAACAAATCAGAGCAAGATTACTGAATGTACATTTGAAGTCGGAAGTTCCCATACACTTTGGAGTTGTTAAAACTCATTTTTCAACCACTCCACAAATGTATTGTTAACAAACTATAGTTTTGGCACTTTGTGCATGACACAAGTCATTTTTCCAACAAGTGTTTACAGACAGATAATTTCACTTATAATTCATTGTATCATAATTCCAGTGGGTCAGAAGTTTACAAACACTAAGTTGACTGTGCCTTTAAACAGTTTGGAAAATTCCATACAATTAAGCCATGGCTTTAGAAGCTTCTGATAGGCTAATTAACATCATTTGAGTCAATTGGAGGTGTACCTGTGGATGTATTTCAAGGCCTACCTTCAAACTCAGTGCCTCTTTACTTGACATCATGGGAAATTCAAAAGAAATCATCCAAGAACTCAGACATTTTTTTTGTGGAGCTCCACAAGTCTGGTTCATATTTGAAAGCAATATCCAGACACTTGAAGGTACCACGTTCATCTGTACAAACAATAGTATCCAAGTATAAACACCATGGGACAACGCAGCCGTCATACCGCTCAGGAAGGAGATGAGTTCTGTCTCCTAGAGATGAACGTACGTTTGTGCGAAAAGTGCTAATCAATCCCAGAACAACAGCAAAGGAACTTGTGAAGATGCTGAAGAAAACAGGTACAAAAGTATGTATATCCACAGTAAAATGAGTCCTATATCGACATAACCTGAATGGCCGCTCAGCAAGGAAGAAGCCATGGCTCCAAAACTGCCATTAAAAAGCCAGACTACAGTTTGCACCTGCACATGGGGACAAAGATTGTAATTTTTGGAGAAATGTCCTCTAGTCTGATGAAACAAAAATAGAACTGTTCAGCCATAATGACCATCGATATGTTTGGAGGATAAAGGGGAAGGCTTGCAAGCTGAAGAACAACATCCCAATTGTGAAGCATGGGGGTGGCAGCATCATGTAGAGGGGGTGCTTTGCTACAGGAGGGACTGGTGTACTTCACAAAATAGATGGCATCATGAGGAGGAAAATTACGTGGATATATTGAAGCAACATCTCAGGACATCAGTCAGAAAGTTAAAACTTGGTCGCAAATGGGTCTTCCAAATGGACAATGACCCCAAGCTAGCTTCCAAAGTTGTGGAAAAATGGCTTAAGTCAAGGTATTGGAGTGGCCACGACAAAGCCCTGACCTCAATCCTATAGAACATTTGTGGGCAGAACTACAAAAGTGTGTGTGAGCAAGGAGGCCTACAAACCTGACTCAGTTACAGGAATTGTGAGTTTAAATGGGGTATGTAAACTTCAGACTTAAACATTAAGTACATTATTTATCTTCACAGGTGAATGTATCAAACCAGTTGCAATGATAAAAGTGTTCTGTTGGAGATAAAAGGGGGAAGTGTTGTAGTACTATATCTCTTGACACAATGATGGAAATAATCATGGCCTCTAAACCCTCAAGCTGCATACTGGACCCTATTCCAACTAAACAACTGAAAGAGCTGCTTCCTGTGCTTGGCCCTCCTATGTTGAACATAATCAATGGCTCTCTATCCACCGGATGTGTACCAAACTCACTAAAAGTGGCTAATAAAGCCTCTCTTGAAAAAGCCAAACCTTGACCCAGAAAATATAAAAAACTATCGGCCTATATCGAATCTCCTATTCCACTCAAAAATATTACAAAGAGCTGTTGCGCCGCGACTCACTGCCTTCCTGAAGACAAACAAAGTATACGAAACGCTTCAGTCTGGGTTTAGACCCCATCGTAGCACTGAGACTGCACATGTGAAGGTGGTAAATGACCTTTTAATGGCGTCAGACCGAGGCTCTGCATCTGTCCTCGTGCTACTAGACCTTAGTGCTGCTTTTGATCCCATCGATCACCACATTCTTTTGGAGAGATTGGAAACCCAAATTGGTCTACATGGACAAGTTCTGGCCTGGTTTAGATCTTATCTGTCGGAAAGATATCAGTTTGTTTCTGTGGATGGTTTGTCCTCTGACAAATCAACTGTAAATTTCAGTGTTCCTCAAGGTTCCGTTTTAGGAAGGCAGTGAGTTGCTGCGCAACAGATCTTTCACTATATCTTGGTGATGTCATTCGGATGTCACACTGCTATGCGGATGACACACAGCTGTACATTTCGATGAAACATGGTGAAGCCCCAAAATGTCTCTCGCTGGAAGCCTGTGTTTCAGACATAAGGAAGTGGATGGCTGCCATTTATCAACTTTTGAACTCGGACAAAACAGAGATGCTTGTTCTAGGTCCCGAGAAACAAAGAGATCTTCTGTTGAATCTGACAATTAATCTTGATGATTGTACAGTCGTCTCAAATAAAACTGTGAAGGACCTCAGCGTTACTCTGGACCCTGATCTCTCTTTTGACTAACATATCAAGTCTGTTTCAAGGACAGCTTTCTTCCATCTACTTATTAACATTTCAAAAATCAGAAACTTTCTGTCCAAAAATGATGCAGAAAAATTAATCCATGCTTTTGTCACTTCTAAATTAGACTACTGCAGTGCTCTACTTTCCGGCTACCCGGATAAAGCACTAAATAAACTTCAGTTAGTGCTAAACACGGCTGCTAGAATCTTGACTAAAACCAAAACATTTGATCATATTACTCCAGTGCTAGCCTCTCTACACCGGCTTCCTGTTAAGGCAAGGGCTGATCTCAAGGTTTTACTTCTAACCTATAAAGCATTACATGGGCTTGCTCCTACCTATCTTTCTGATTTGATCCTGCCGTACATACCTAGACGTACGCTACGGTCACAAGACGCAGGCCTCCTAACTGTCCCTAGAATTTCTAAGCAAACAGCTGGAGGCAGGGCTTTCTCCTATAGAGCTACATTTTTATGGAATGGTCTGCCTACCCATGTGAGAGACGCAGACTCGGTCTCAACCTTTAAGTCTTTATTGAAGACTTCAGGCCTGTCAGCACTTGTTATTGTAGCATTTTGTTAGTTTGTTAAGTTTTCTTCGTTTAAATTAAAAGAAGAATGTATTCTTATCGCGCTGCGCCTTGGTCTCCTCGTTATGACAGACGTGACAATACTGCCCCTGCAGCCATAAGAAGTTAATTAAAAATGTGTACCACACAAAGCTACTCACAACAAACAACTTTGATTACAGGGTACATGTATGATATCATCTAAATGTTATTATTCCGCTTGAAGACAGATTTGCCACAATAAATCCTGACCACAATCTGGGGGAAGTGTGTTTGTGTGCGTCTGTGACCCAGAAGTTGAGACAAACAGGGTAGGGCCATGCTAGGATCTAGTCATGAAGAGCAGATAAATGTCTTTGTGTCTGACTGGGTTTGAACCCATGTGATCTGCATGCTACGCTAGAGAGATGAACCTTAAGAAATGGTTTATTGGCAAAATGCTTTAAAACAGCATAAGCTTAGAGAAAGTATAATTGTTTTCAATTAATGTTACATGGTAATCTATTTTATTCATGTTTTATGATTTCCTCCTTACTGATGAGATATATATATATATATTTGTTTTCATGTTATAATCTTGTGTATATTTAGTTTTCATGTATTTTCATGAAGACCACAATGGAAATATCTATATTTATTTTTTTTTAAACTTTTTTTGTGTCATCCTCAATGATTCTAATGGCATTGTACTGTGTCCATATATGTGGTTGTATTGTGTTTTAAAATTGATATATATATATATATAAATAAATATATAAATATATATATAAATATATATATATAAATATATATATAAATATATATATATAAATATATATATATATATATAAATACATATATAAATATATATATATACAGTGCCTTGCGAAAGTATTCGGCCCCCTTGAACTTTGCGACCTTTTGCCACATTTCAGGCTTCAAACATAAAGATATAAAACTGTATTTTTTTGTGAAGAAGCAACAACAAGTGGGACACAATCATGAAGTGGAACGACATTTATTGGATATTTCAAACTTTTTTAACAAATCAAAAACTGAAAAATTGGGCGTGCAAAATTATTCAGCCCCTTTACTTTCAGTGCAGCAAACTCTCTCCAGAAGTTCAGTGAGGATCTCTGAATGATCCAATGTTGACCTAAATGACTAATGATGATAAATACAATCCACCTGTGTGTAATCAAGTCTCTGTATAAATGCACCTGCACTGCGATAGTCTCAGAGGTCCGTTAAAAGCGCAGAGAGCATCATGAAGAACAAGGAACACACCAGGCAGGTCCGAGATACTGTTGTGAAGAAGTTTAAAGCCGGATTTGAATACAAAAAGATTTCCCAAGCTTTAAACATCCCAAGGAGCACTGTGCAAGCGATAATATTGAAATGGAAGGAGTATCAGACCACTGCAAATCTACCAAGACCTGGCAGTCCCTCTAAACTTTCAGCTCATACAAGGAGAAGACTGATCAGAGATGCAGCCAAGAGGCCCATGATCACTCTGGATGAACTGCAGAGATCTACAGCTGAGGTGGGAGACTCTGTCCATAAGACAACAATCAGTCGTATATTTCACAAATCTGGCCTTTATGGAAGAGTGGCAAGAAGAAAGCCATTTCTTAAAGATATCCATAAAAAGTGTTGTTTAAAGTTTGCCACAAGCCACCTGGGAGACACACCAAACATGTGGAAGAAGGTGCTCTGGTCAGATGAAACCAAAATTGAACTTTTTGGCAACAATGCAAAACGGTATGTTTGGCGTAAAAGCAACACAGCTGAACACACCATCCCCACTGTCAAACATGGTGGTGGCAGCATCATGGTTTGGGCCTGCTTTTCTTCAGCAGGGACAGGGCAGATGGTTAAAATTGATGGGAAGATGGATGGAGCCAAATACAGGACCATTCTGGAAGAAATCCTGATGGAGTCTGCAAAAGACCTGAGACTGGGACGGAGATTTGTCTTCCAACAAGACAATGATCCAAAACATAAAGCAAAATCTACAATGGAATGGTTCAATAATAAACATATCCAGGTGTTAGAATGGCCAAGTCAAAGTCCAGACCTGAATCCAATTGAGAATCTGTGGAAAGAACTGAAAACTGCTGTTCACAAATGCTCTCCATCCAACCTCACTGAGCTCGAGCTGTTTTGCAAGGAGGAATGGGAAAAAATGTCAGTCTCTCTCGCCCAATTTTTCAGTTTTTGATTTGTTAAAAAAGTTTGAAATATCCAATAAATGTCGTTCCACTTCATGATTGTGTCCCACTTGTTGTTGATTCTTCACAAAAAAATACAGTTTTATATCTTTATGTTTGAAGCCTGAAATGTGGCAAAAGGTCGCAAAATTCAAGGGGGCCGAAGACTTTCGCAAGGCACTGTATATATATAAATAAATAAATGACATAGCCAAATCAATCTGCCTGTAGCTCAGGATCTGAAGCAAGGATATGCATATTCCTGGTTCCATTTGAATTGAAACACGTTGAAATTTTTGGAAATGTGAAATTAATGTAGGGGAATATAACACATTAGATCTGTTAAAAGATCATACAAAAGAAACAGGCATTTTCTTTGTTTTTGTTCCATCGTCTTTGAAATGCAAGAGAAAGGCCATACAATAAGGTAGGTGTCATTTAGATTTTGTCCACAAGATGTGTCAATTTATACATTTTCAATTACATAAATATAGAAAACATACAATAATGCTATGGTAATAAAACATTTACCATTTACCTTTTTACCACATTACCTTTCCCTCCCAATCCTTTTCCCCAATGCAACAGTACACATTTTTCCAGAGGAAACACTGGTCCAGTTTGTAACATTCTCTATGAAATGGGCTTTGAAATTATATCTAATTCAAATGATTTATGTAAAAAAAATTAAGTGGCAAAAATTATAAAAATGTTGATGACGGGAGTACATTAAACTAAAGAAGATATACATTTTCATCAAGTTTTTGACACTTTTATATTTACTTTTCGGACCAAAAAAAACCCATCTAGGTAAATGCAAAAATGTAATTTCAGCCTGTGGTGCCTGGCCTTAATAAGACATGAAGTCACTATATTGTCTGTTTCTGATCATGGTATTGACTACACTTGATCATACTTTGATTTAACATACGGACATCACTGAAAGTCATAAGCAAGAAAGAGGGTAGTCTGCACTCCTTACATAGTTTCAGGTGCATGGAGGAAAAACGTACAGCATATACAGTAGTTGAAAAGCAACTCTAGGACACTGGTATTTCTAGAATTCGCTAAATTCCCTAAATTGATTGTGGAGTATTTTAAATGTCCAATGCAGGCATTGTTATCTCAATATCAAATAATTTATGGGTAACAATTAAGGACTTTACTGTGATTTCTTTCAATAAAAATTGCTTCCTCGCAAAGAGCAATTTCTCAATTTCTTAGCTAGGACTGTCTTGGAGTGGTCTGAGCGGGGAGGAGAACCTGAAAACTAGCTGTTATTGGCAGAGACGTATGGAACTATCTTTCTTATTTTCTATTCAGTAATTTGCCACCTGCTGATGTCACCAGGCATGGCAAACCTCTATCCCACCAAAACAGGCAGAAATTTCAGGTGGTCTTTTCAAACAGCTCTTTCACTAAAAGGGCATCATCATAATTTTCACAATTTCACAGTATTATTCCAAAATCATAGTGTGGAAATATACAACACAGTAAAATTGAGTTTGCACTGCGCCTTTAAGATTGTTGTTGTTGATATTCTAGAATACCAGTGTGCTTGAGTTTACTGTAAGAAGACTTAGCATTTATTTAACTAGGCAAGTCAGTTAATAACAAATTCTTATTTTCAATGACAGCCTAGTGGGTTAACTGCCTGTTCAGGGGCAGAACAGATTTGTACCTTGTCAGCTCGGGGATTTGAACTTGCAACCTTTCGGTTACTAGTCCAATGCTCTAACCACTAGACTACCCTGCTGCCCCATTTAATGCTGACTAAGGTGTAGGCTATCTTGCTTCTGCCACCAGCCATTGCAGAACGAGACATCTGAGTCATAACAAGAAGGTATTACAGCATCAACAGTGAGTTTAGACCTAATCTCTGTTAATCCAATGATATTGGTGTGTGTCCATGCTGTAGGTCTAATCCAGGGGTGTTGCCAATACACAGGTGTATAATCCTGTGTGAGATCAGACTAAACACCAAGACCCACCCAGTAGCCTTTAAGCTTATGATTACCTTGACTCATATAGTCCACACCTTTATGGCTGTCACAAAATAAAATAAAAATGTATGTCAAATTTAAATGATCGTAGGAAAATATAAAAATGATGCAGTGTATAAAAAGATACCATTATATACATTGAGATGTACACATATTAAGAAAAGCAAATCTTCAACATGAATCCACACAAAGACAATTAGATGAACCAGAAAATCATATTCCAGTGAGCAGTTAACAAAATAGCAAATATATAGAAATGCACAAATAATAAAGTATGATTAATACAGCTGAATGAAATTCAATAAACAAAAATGAACATTAAACAAAACATGAAACAAAAATATACACCATTTCACCCAGAATATTTTAAGAATAAAGTATAATATGTTGTTATTGAATGTACCATTGTGATTTTAGAATAAAAACATATAGTCCAAAAAGAAGATCCATTGGGTTGGTATTGGTCCGGTTCTGAGATGGGTCCTGTTTATCCGTTATCTCCCCTTTTACTAGTTGTGGCAGGGGCAGTGGTGGTCTGACCCGGACTTGGTCCAGGCCTAGGTGCTGGGATAGGAGCAGGGGCCGGCTGGGGCAGTAACCCAGGGAAGAAGGGCCAGAGAGGGAACTGAAGTCGGGGTGGCACTGGCCTCGGTTGATACCAGTGAAATGTTGGGATCGGGGCAAGATAGAACCTCTAACAAAAACACAAGACAGAGTTACTGTATCACCATATAAAAAATAAAAAAATACAAATTTGATCACACAAAAATACACAACAGACAGGATATACTAAAATAGCTATGTTTAAGAAATGTAAATAAACCCTTACCTCATCACTGTCAGAGTAGCTTCCATGATAGTGACGGCCAGAGTGCTGTAAAAAGGATTCAAACTCATCAAACATGTCAATGTATCGATTTATTATTCAGGTTGAAACTCACATTTGTAATTCCTTAAATTGATCATACCACTGAAAGGGTTCTGAACAAAATGTTGGTGTACTTTGAAATTACAAAAATATACTTGGATATTATGATGACTTAATTTTGCACTTACAGTTTCAGGCACAGTAACCAAAAGCATTATGGCAAGTACAGCAAATTTCATCATGAAAGCAGACTTCCAGACCTACAAATGAATAAATGAATCAATGTCCTTATTTCTTAGTGTATTGTTAACATATAACCATACACTTTTGTATAATTTTATACAATGTATTCTTTTTTTTTCCTATGATAATTTCAATTTGTCATAAAAAAAAGAACCAACACTCGCACTTAACTTCCCCCCCCCCCCCCCTGCTAACTCTGACTTTGCTCATAGCTACTTTACTGAGGAAAAATGTACACACTCTGACTGTGATATGTGGTTGTCCTACACAGCTATCATAAGGTGAATGCACTAACTGTACGTAGCTCTGTATAAGAGCATCTGCTAAATTACTCAAATGTAAATCTAAATAAGCTTTCCATGAACAGTTATGGAATTTAATTCACCTTTACAATTGATTTGACTTTACCTTGACTCCTCGAAACAGGTACTTTAGGGAAATTCCATTAGCGATAGAACAGGCATGTCTTCATTATTAATTGTTGTGTTCCTGTAACTTCACTCTTGCCTCATTTCGGATGTAGTTTGTCTCATGGCAACCTCTACATAAATACGCAGATTAGCAATGAAAACAATCATGATCTACTTATTAGACTCATTAATCAATATTAGCCTTTTGTTGATCTTGACGAGACTGAGAGGGTTAATACTGTGTCTGGATGTCATACAAATGATTTCCCAATATCACTGTCTCAATAGTATTACTCTGGCATTATATGCTTAATCCATTGTAATGGGCTCTGAATTAAGAAATAATGAATAGATGACACACAGTGTCATTCTCTGTCAAAAAGTATATACACACACACACACACACACACACACACACACACACACACACACACACACACACACACACACACACCGGAAAAAAACACACACACACCAGGTGAGGTATTACCTTCAACCGCATGGTGTCACTCATGGCTTGAAATTGAAATTCCTTCAATACCTATTCATCACACAGAAGTGGCTTGATTTAGTGCTCAAGTACAGTATCAGCTGCATAGTTAGACTACCACTTACCTGTGGTGGAACAGACATATTGGACCCTTTTGATTTTCTTATGTTGTTCTTTAAATCTATCTTTTATTTGTCTCTATGTTTTCTTCGTCGACGTGCTGGTAACTTTGAGAGTAAAATCTCCTGAAGAAGAACAATCTTACTTTCAGTATAACCAAGCACCTCCTGCAAGAACAAGTGCAGAACGAGTGTTAACTTGATGAAGACACTGACTGTGAGTCTGTGTCTTCATTGAGAGATTACGGCAACACTCACGTGGGCCACTTGCAACACTTCAGTATCCATGTACAGACTGAAACAGAAATATTTTAATCTTGCCTTGTTGCAATCCTCGCCTTGTCCTTGTATGAATATGTACTATACTGTATCCAGGTACAGTAACTGTAACCCAGTGACTTATTTACTTGCTCATAATAAGCTACCCAGTAAAATAAGCCGTGGAGTAACATTATACTGTATTATGTCAAAGCTTTTATTGATTTCAACCATTGAATGATTTTAATGTTTGACCATTGAATTTGGCCTTTGGATCTTTATCCTACTTTACTCATCACAATGTGACTGTGATTTCAAACATGTTTAAATGTTTAAAACATAACTCCAATATTGTTCACAAGTATTGTTCACAGTCACCAAATATATTGAGAAACATCAACAGACAAAACAAGATTGTCACGCCCTGGTCTTTAGTATTCTGTGTTTTCTTTATTATTTTGGTTAGGTCAGGGTGTGACATGGGTTTATTATGTGGTGTGTTTTGTCTTGGGGTTTTTCGTAGGTTTTGGGATTGTGGCTTAGTGGGGTTTTCTAGCATAGTCTATGGCTGTCTGGAGTGGTTCTCAATCAGAGGCAGGTGTTTATCGTTGTCTCTGATTGGGAACCATATTTAGGCAGCCATATTCTTTGAGTGTTTCGTGGGTGATTGTTCCTGTCTCAGTGTTTGTGCACCAGTATAGGCTGTTAGGGTTTCTCGTTACGTTTATTGTTTTTGTACTGTTCGTGTTAGTCTTTATAAACATGAATAGAAACCATGCTGCATTTTGGTCCGCCTCTTCTTCACCGCAAGAAAACCGTAACAGAATCACCCACCACAACAGGACCAAGCAGCGTGGTGACAGGCAGCGGCAGCATGAGCATCAAAGTTTGGATTATATGACTTGGGAGGAAATAGACAGGTGGGCGGTCGACCCAGGGAGAGTGCCGGAGCCCGCCTGGGATTCGCTGGAGCAGTGCGAAGAGGGTTACAGGAGAATGGAGTTGGAGAGACAAGCACGGCGGCGCGGAAGGAAGCCCGAGAGTCAGCCCCAAAATTTTCTTGGGGGGGGGGACTCAGGGAGAGTGTGGCAGAATCAGGAGTCAGACCTGAGCCAACTCCCCTTGTTTATCGTGAGGAGCCAAGGAGGAGACCAGAACCAGAGCCGGTGTTGGAGGTGAGTGAAGCAGAGACTGTGAAGGAGTTAATGGGGAAATTGGAGGAGAGAGTTATGAGGGAGTTGCTGTGTTGGTGCTTTAGGTATGGAATTCGCCCGACGGAGCGTGTTGGGGATTTGATGGCACCTGGGTCAGCGCTCCATACTCGTCCTGAGGTGCGTGTTAGTCGGCTGGTGAAGATTGTGCCAGCCTCACGCACCAGGCCTCCTGTGCACCTCCCTAGCCTTGCACGTCCTGTGCCAGCCCTTTTCTTAAGCTCTCCAGTACGCCTTCACGGTCCGGTGCATCCTGAACCACCTCCACGCATCAGTCCTCCGGTGGCAGCTCCCCGCACCAGGCTTCCTGTGCGTGTTCTCGGCCCAGTACCACCAGTGCCAGCACCACGCATCAGGCCTACAGTGCGCCTCGCCTGTCCAGCGCTGCCAGAGCCTTCCTCCTCTCCAGCGCTGCCGGAGTCTCCCGCCTATCTAGCGCTGCCAGAGCCTTCCTCCTCTACAGCGCTGCCGGAGTCTCCCGCCTGTTCAGCGCAGTCAGAGCCTTCCTCCTCTACAGTGCTGCCGGAGTCTCCCGCCTGTTTAGCTCTGCCAGAGCCTTCTGCCTCTACAGCGCGGCCGGAGTCTCCCGCCTGTTCAGCGCTGCCAGTCTGCAAGGAGCTGCCAGTCTGCAAGGAGCTGCCAGTCTGCAAGGAGCTGCCAGTCTGCAAGGAGCTGCCAGTCTGCAAGGAGCTGCCAGTCTGCAAGGAGCTGCCAGAGATGCCAGTCTGCATGGAGCTGCCAGAGATGCCAGTCTGCATGGAGCTGCCAGAGATGCCAGTCTGCATGGAGCTGCCAGAGCTGCCAGTCTGCATGGAGCAGCCAGGATCCGCCAGGATCTGCCGGATCCGCCAGTCAGCCAGGATCCGCCAGTCAGCCAGGATCTTCCGGATCTTCCTCCTCTACAGTGCTGCCGGAGTCTCCCGCCTGTTTAGCTCTGCCAGAGCCTTCCGCCTCTACAGCGCGGCCGGCGTCTCCCGCCTGTTCAGCGCTGCCAGTCTACAAGGAGCTGCAAGGAGCTGCCAGTCTGCAAGGAGCTGCCAGTCTGCAAGGAGCTGCCAGTCTGTAAGGATCTGCCAGAGATGCCAGTCTGCAAGGATCTGCCAGAGATGCCAGTCTGCAAGGATCTGCCAGAGATGCCAGTCTGCATGGAGCTGCCAGGATCCGCCAGAGCCGCCAGTCAGCCAGGATCCGCCAGAGCCGCCAGTCAGCCAGGATCCGCCAGAGCCGCCAGTCAGCCAGGATCTGCCGGATCCGCCAGTCAGCCAGGATCCGCCAGTCAGCCAGGATCTTCCGGATCCGCCAGTCAGCCAGGATCCGCCAGTCAGCCAGGATCCGCCAGTCAGCCAGGATCCGCCAGAACCACCAGCCAGCCAGGATCTGCTAGAGCCAACTACCTGCCTGAGCTTCCCCTCTGTGCCGAGCTTCCCCTCTGTGCCGAGCTTCCCCTCTGTGCCGAGCTTCCCCTCTGTGCCGAGCTTCCCCTCTGTGCCGAGCTTCCCCTCTGTGCCGAGCTTCCCCTCTGTGCCGAGCTTCCCCTCTGTGCCGAGCTTCCCCTCTGTGCCGAGCTGCCCCTCTGTGCCGAGCTGCCCCTCTGTGCCGAGCTGCCCCTCTGTGCCGAGCTGCCCCTCTGTCCCGAGCTGCCCCTCTGTCCCGAGCTGCCCCTCTGTCCCGAGCTGCCCCTCTGTCCCGAGCTGCCCCTCTGTCCCGAGCTGCCCCTCTGTCCCGAGCTGCCCCTCTGTCCCGAGCTGCCCCTCAGTCCAGTGGGGTCCTTGGTGGGGGTTACTAGGCCAAGGTCGGCGGCGAGGGTCGCCAATCAAAGGACGCGTTACAAGGGGACTAAGACTTGGTTGGAGTGGGGTCCACGTGCCGGAGCCGCCACCGTGGACGGGAGTCCGCACCTGGGGGGGGGGGGGGGGGTTCTGTCACGCCCTGGTCTTTAGTATTCTGTGTTTTCTTTATTTTGGTTAGGCCAGGGTGTGACATGGGTTTATTATGTGGTGTGTTTTGTCTTGGTTTTTCGTAGGTTTTGGGATTGTGGCTTAGTGGGGTTTTCTAGCATAGTCTATGGCTGTCTGGAGTGGTTCTCAATCAGAGGCAGGTGTTTATCGTTGTCCCTGATTGGGAACCATATTTAGGCAGCCATATTATTTGAGTGTTTCGTGGGTGATTGTTCCTGTCTCTGTGTTTGTTTGTGCACCAGTATAGGCTGTTAGGTTTTCTCGTTACGTTTATTGTTTTTGTACTGTTCGTGTTAGAGTCTTTATTAAACATGAATAGAAACCACGCTGCATTTTGGTCCGCCTCTCCTTCACCGCAAGAAAACCGTAACAAAGATGCTAATCCTCAGATTTAAATAATTTGTTACTCATTTTCTCTCAAGCCCCACCCCTTTCTCTCTCACACACACACTGCCCCTCTTTTTTTTATCTCCTCCATTTAGCTAGATGTCCAGTGATGCATATATATTCAGGGGTGAAAGTAAGGATGTACGGCCCAGTAATACGTACCGACAAAATAAGTAATGAGGGTACTCCATACTGGTAAAAATTAAGCCTAGAAAAAGGAGCCCTTTGAAGTGATTGTTTGACAGCACAGGGAGCTTAATTGGGGAGAACGGGCTCATGGTAATGACTGGTGTGGAACGATAAATACATCAAACACATGGTTTCCTGGTGTTTGATGCCATTCCGTTTGCGCCGTTCCAGATATTATTTGAAGCCATTCTCCCCTCAGCAGCTTCCTGTGTTTGACAGTCAGATGAAAACGTAATGTTCGTTTGCGTTTATGCCACAATTAAAGGTAATACATTTGAAAAGAAAAATGGCTAATCTTTACTACTAGGTCCACAAAGATGCTATTGAATTAATAGGAATTCTAAATATAATTCTATGATTAGGCCCCACAGCCGGCCCGCAAATTAAGCAGGATTAGCCAGCTGCCTAGAGCGGTAGTTTGAGAGCAGCATTTTCTGAGGTAAACTGACCAAGGTGCACCTTACATAACACCACATTATTTTGCCCCAAAACAATGATAACTTCTCTCACTCGGGGGCATGAGGGATATTTAGGTGAGCGACGATGCCGCCCCATGATAAGCAGTGTCAACTTTGCCAAAGGCTTGTCCATGCCCAGCACGCCTCTCCAGGGTGTTGTTGGAGAGACACAGTGCAGCTGCGCTCCACCAACACTCCAAATTAATTTCACATAAATGATGTAGCCTACGGTAGAAAGAGTAGTAGCGTATGTAGTTTTCTGTAGCCCATAGACTGGAGACCAAATGTATTACAATGTCAGGAGACAGACATTTTTTTTATCATTAACTTATTAATGAGGAGAGAGAGTGAAGGTGAAAGTCAACTAAAAAGGCTCAGCTTTGGAGCTGCTGCAGCATAATCAAAGCAGAGGTTTTTATTATTGTAACCTTTATTTATGAAGGTAAGTCAATTAAGAACAGATTCTTGTTTGTAAAAGTAAAAAAAAATACCACATATGTTCAAACAACCAGTTCTGACTGAACAAATTCCCTACCTGCATTATGTTTTTATTCAAAATCAAATTTCTCAGGCAAAAGAAAGTGTGCAGGGGGGGGACATATGTCATTTCAAATCCTCTTTATTGCATTACAGATAGACAAACAGCAGGTAAATTAAAGGGAAACTCAAGCAAAATGCTGAAGACAGCTATTACAGTACTTATTGTCAGTTAATGTTCTGGTCATTTCATCAACCATAGCTTGCTCTTGTTGAGTTTAAGTTTCTGATTCATGTCCTTTCTCAGCGACCAGCTGGAGCTGGTGCTGCAGGTACCAGTGCTACAGGGGCCAGTGCTGCAGGTACCGGTGCTACAGGGGCCAGTGCTGCAGGTACCAGTGCTACACGGGCCAGTGCTGCAGGTACCGGTGCTACAGGGGCCAATGCTGCAGGTACCAGTGCTACACGGGCCAGTGCTGCAGGTACCGGAGCAACAGGGGCCAATGCTGCAGGTACCGGTGCTACAGGGGCCAATGCTGCAGGTACCAGTGCTACACGGGCCAATGCTGCAGGTACCAGTGCTACACGGGCCAGTGCTGCAGGGGCTGGGTCCCGACCAAGTCTTTGCAGAAGCAGAAGGTGCAGGTACAGAAGCATAACTGTACATTGTTTATAACTGTACCTATATAACTGTATATAACAAGGGCCATGCAGATAGTGATACTATAGGTAATTGGTTTGTATGTCAAGTTATTTGAAGGAAAAATCATTAAACCATTTAAAGTGAAGTTTCTGTCCGTGTTGATACTGTCTTTGGCAACTTTTTATGTGTAAACGTGGGCTGAGGTGCTCTAGTGGTTAAGGCTGCTAACTTTAGCGCACACATATACCGTGTCAGAGTGGGTTTGAATGTAGCCCATGCTCTTCTTGCACAAACTTTGCCTTTCCTGTCATTTTCTAAATGTCTCTATCCCCCAATAAAGAAACAAATATTCAAAGATGTGTGTCATACATACTCCTCATCTCCTCACTTGAAGAGCGCTTCTCAATGACATGCTGATGGCCATAATCATGCTCAGCCTTCAAAAGTAAACAATAAGACAATAAAGTACATATGGATGAAATACACTAACTTTAAGTATATTCTACATCTAAAATAATAACATTTGTACCAGCATTTCATGTACATACTATATGCATGGCTTACCAAAGCAATAGAGAGAAGCATCACAAATCCAAGTAGAACAACAATCTTCATGCTGAAATTCTTAATCTAAATAGAGTATAAACATAAACATCATCACTTTATTAATCCATCTATTCCCAACAAGTTACAGATTGTATTGTATGAATAATCTACTACACAGTTAATGAGCGTTTAAGAATGATTTTAATCTGAACGTGTTAGAGTTATTAGAATGTCCATGCCTTAACGTATCTCAGGGTTAAAATCATTCTCAGTGCCTCTGTATGTCCTTGCACACTCATCAATACACAGACAATATATAGTGTTTCTCAGCCAATCACAAAGCCCTAATGAAGCCTACATGTGTTACAATGAAGGATGTTATATGTTGTCTGGGTGTTCCTTGCAATGTTGGGCAAACAAATTAGCGTCTTGCCACTGGTATTTATCAAATGCGTAAATTCTGGGTCGTCTGCTGTTAATCCTAGAACAATATCTATTATTCCACATATATATTTATTGCAATAACAATCTCTGTGTGTAACCTTATTACCTTATTACCTCTGACCGGGTAGTGTCAGTGAGTCACAGACCAGCAAATAGGGGTCTCCCTCACAAAGGGGCCTTTGAGACAAACTATACAGTACATCAGGAAAGTATTCAGACCCCTTCATCATCAATATATACACAGTACCCCATTATAACAAAGTAAAACCATTTTTTAGACATTTTTGCAAACTTATTACGAATAAAAAACAGAAATAGCTTCTTTACATAAGTATTCAGACCCTTTGCTATGAGACTCGAAATTGAGCTCAGGTGCATCCTGTTTCCATTGATCATCCTTGAGATGTTTCTTCAACTTGATTGGAGTCCACCTGTGGTAAATCAAATTGATTGGATATGATTTGGAAAGACACACACCTGTTTATATAAGGTCCTACAGTTGACAGTGTATGCCAGAGTAAAAACCAAGCCTTGAGGTTGAAGGAATTGTCCGTGGAGTTCAGAGACAGGATTGTGTAGAGGCACAGATCGGGGAAAAGGTACCAACACATTGCTGCAGCACTGAAGGTCCTCAAGAACACAGTGGACTCTATCATTATTAAATGGAAGAAGTTTGGAGCCACCAAGACTCTTCCAAGAGCTGGCCGCCCGGCAAAACTGGGCAATCGTGGAGAAGGGCCTTGGTCAAAGAGGTGACCAGGAACCCGATGGTCACTCTGACACAGATCCAGAGTTCCTCTGTGGAGATGGTAGAACCTTCCAGAAGGACAACCATCTCTTCAGCACTCCACCAATCAGGCCGTTATGGTAGTGGCCAGACGGAAGCCACTCCTCAGTAAAAGGCACATGACAGCCCACTTGGAGTTTGCCAAAAAGCACCTAAATGACTCTCAGACCATGAGAAACAACGTCCTCTGGTCTGATGAAACCAAGATTGAACTCTTTGCACCATCTCTAAGGTGAAGCATGGTAGTGGCAGCGTCATGCTGTGGGTATGTTTTTCAGTGGAAGGGACTGGGAGACTAGTCAGGATCAAGGGAAACATGAATGGAGTGGAGATCCTTGATGAAAACCTGCTCCAGAGCGGTCAGGACATCAGACTGGGGGCGACGGTTCATCTTCCAGCAGGACAACGATCCTAAGCACACAGCCAAGACAACTCAGGAGTGGCTCGGGACAATGAATGTCTCTGAATATCTGTGAGTTGCCCAGCCAGAGCCCGAACTTGAACCCGATCAAACAAATCTGAAGAGACCTGAAAATAGCTGTGCAGTGACCCTCCCCATCCAACCTGACATAACTTGAGCGGATCTGCAGAGAAGAATGGGAGAAACCCCCAAAATACAAGTGTGCCAAGCTTGTAGCGTCATACCCAAGAAGACTCAAGGCTGTAATCACTGCCAAAGGTGCTTCAACAAGGTAGTGAACAAATTGTCTGAATACTTATGTAAGTGTGATATTTCACTTCTTTAAAAAAAAAAAAATTTGCAAAGAATTCGATAAACTGTTTTTTGCTTTGTCATATGGTGTGTTGTGTGTAGATTGGTGAGAGATTTTATTTTTTAATCCATTTTAGATTAAGGCTGTAATTTAACAAAATGTGGAAAACTTCAGGGCTTCTGAATACTTTCCGAATGCTCTACAGTCCAATGGCATAAAAAGTGTTTATTGCAACTGTCAGAAAGCATGCAACCAAGTTAGATTTTAGTCTAGCATTGCAAGACATTTGAGTGGGTTTTTATATCAAATCACAATATTTTAGGAATTTACTGTAGAACGTCGGATATTGATTGAATTCAAATCAGAAACGATACAAAAATCAACATGTTAAAGGCTTGTTATAAGCGGGGAAATAGTATACTAGGCTAATATTAAATGTTGTTACTTTCTCAGTGCTAGAGAAAGATATCTACAGTACCTGGCTTCATACTGAAGTTAAAGAGTTGAGGTTCACAAACATTTTATGTTGTAACCCATTTTCAAAGTGTCTTTCAAAGTGGTATTGTTATTAGCTACCAAATAGACAACAACATATTTGGTTATCTGCAATGCAAGAGAATTTGGTGGTGGGTTTTGACCCCTTTTTGGAAACACCAAATACCCTGCAATTGATAATGACTTCAGGCGTTTTGGGGATTTCATACTTGTATTTGGCCTTGTAGAGCCTTCCACCTTATTGTCAGAGAAGTTTCACTCATGTTTTGAAAGCATCACAAATAGAATTGCCCCTTTCTGGAAATTAAACAGAACACAACAGACAAACATATACATAATGACGGATCTTAAAACTTAATTAATTTATTGATAATGGAATAATCAGCTTTGAACAGCAGCAAATATCAACATAATTTAAGTAAACAAGGTGGAGACATGGGAGTCAGAGTTTTCTCTCTGGTTCCTCTGGCGACGCCCATCTCATTTTCCACCCGCTGCTGGGGCCGGTGTGGCACCGGCAGCTGGGGCAGGAGCTGCAGCAGGAGTTGCTACAGGAGTGGCAGCGAGTCTGGCAAATAGGAAGGGCAGGAGGGCCATCAGGGCGGAGTTACTTTGGGGAAGCTGGGCATAAGGGAAATATGATGGGTACTGTGGTGGCTGATAGTGGTAAAACCCTCCCAAACCACGGCCATTACCCCTGAACATCTAGAGAGAGAGAGAGAGAGAGAGAGAGAGTGTTAGTGTTAGTGTTACAGGGAAGTTCTGGATTCAAACATACTAGTAATCATATTCAAATAGTAGCCCATACTAAAGTACTCTAATAGATAGAATACCTAATAAATACCAATAGATGGTGCTAAATATTACTATACCTCATCACTAGCTGAGCGCTCCTCTCGATCATGTTCCTCAGACACCTGCACACACAAACAAAATCCCAGGATGAAGGATATTACAGTATAAAGTGATCAACACTCAAAGTGTGAACTTAAGCTCATCATATTGGGAAAAAATCTGATTTTTACTCATTCCATTGCAATACAATCTGTGGAAGGAGCAATCTCTTGATGTATTGATGTGTAAATTGAAGGCTTGATGTTGTATTTCAAGAATTCTTACAGGAATGGAAGAACAAAGTCCAATCAGGCACATCACTAGGACTAGTAGTTTCATGGTCACCATGGAATTCTTGAAATGAAAAAGACGTATAGTGAATTCAAAGCTAGACACGCATGACTAAACTCCACAACAGTATTCTTTGAAGCTCTTACCTGTACCATGTAAAAGGGTTAGAAAGTTGGTATTAAAGTTGAGACACTGATGCTGTATTGCAACTGAACAGCTAGAATGTGCTTTTTATAGAGCGTTTTAGTTCACAGTCAACCAATGAGCTTTAAGGGATAGTGCTGTCATCCAATGTGTGTCCTAAAGATGTCAAATGTGATGAAAATAGGCATTTGGTGGGTAATCCTAAAAATACATATATCCACAGTCCCCACAAACAACAATGTCTCATCAGTATTAAGAAACTTTGGCTGTTCAAAAGTTTTGAAACTGTAAATGATTAATTCACCTGGTTTTGGGGGATTGCGGAGGCTAAATTAACACATCATGCAACGTACGTTGTGTATTCACTAGGTTTAACTAATGTTACATTTATTGATAACATATTGTTTCAAATTGTAATGTACAACTTGATTTTATGCAATATAGCTAACGTACCACACTTCATTGACATTTCTCAGTTATGCAATGCAATGTACAACACTTAATTTTAATTTCCACAAACATTATGAGCATTCTTCAGAGGAATGGAGGGACATACAATTGAGCTTGAAATAATAATTTGTTGATTGAACAGAAATGCATGAAGGAATTACAAATCATGGTGTAAAATGTAGATTTCCACAGAGTGCTGAATGGTGGAGTGGGTGAACATTCTGTGTGATGCAGGATATCAAGCGACATACTTTTTCTGATAGACAGAAAAGTACATTAATTAATACAAAGATCCATTTTATCTTATGTAGTGGGAGTTTAATATGCAATACATTCGAAAAGTACTCAGACCCTTAACTTTTTCCACACTTATTCTAAACATGTTTTTTTGTTTATCCCTCATCAGTCTACGCCCAATTTTTCAGTTTTTGATTTGTTAAAAAAGTTTGAAATATCCAATAAATGTCGTTCCACTTCATGATTGTGTCCCACTTGTTGTTGATTCTTCACAAAAAAATACAGTTTTATATCTTTATGTTTGAAGCCTGAAATGTGGCAAAAGGTTGCAAAGTTCAAGGGGGCCGAATACTTTCGCAAGGCACTGTATATATATTTTTCATGCAAACTAGCAAAACTATTTGTGAAACTTAACAAATGAGCCAGTTGATTATGATCATTTGCTGGTAAAAAAAAAGTGTAGGTGTAAAAACATTTGCACCCCCTATTTTTGTGAAACGTAGACTGAAAAGTTTTAGCACGTCAAAAGTATTAGCACAGAAAGTTACCACTTCAGATTTCCCAAACTGCAAAAATGTCTCTCCACACCATGGCAAAATGGGTAGACTTGCAGGAAATTTGCTGTAAAACTATTATAGATATATATATATTTTTTTTTTCTCTGCCCTGTGGTAAAATTATTAGAATTGTGTTAAATTTGTTATAAAAGTGCATAAAAAAATTATCCACCTCATGGCAGAATGTGTAGAATTGCAGGAAATGAACTTTTAAAACGTATATTTTTCAAAAATGTTTTGTAGTGAGGTGGCGGGCCCTTCAACCAAATTTCGCCCCAAAAGGCTAGAGCAGGCCTTACAAATAGGTGCAGCAGAGAAAAGCAGAAAGACAGAGAGGAGTGACTGCACCAATAATCCTTGCTCTGACCCAACTGCATCCCTTCCTTATGCATATTATATTAGGAAGTTATAATTTAAGAGCATTTAAGATCAATCACAATCAGTAAAAAATAATCATGCTAGCTAACTAGCAGATTTACATCAATCATCAACATCAATGTTCAACTGATAGCCCACCCTCTTTTCCCGATGTCAATCATGTCTTAACGAGGCAATTACCCTTGATCATTACTCAATCTCATTACATTATGCATAAGAGTCATTGGACGAAGGTGTCTTCTGTATGGGGGAGTTTTGTTGAGAGCCCCAACGCTCAATCTGAATGTTAACACAAGTCGCTTGCTGTATAATTTTGGAAGCATATGAGTGATATGTTTTTTTTGAACACACCTAGATAGGGTTAGAGTTAGTGTCCTCATGTTACAGCGCTTGTTACCAGAAAACAGACGGAAGACAAAAGTCGACCGAGCACCTGTGCTAATATCAAGAATGCGCCAAAAGACTTTGTGTAACTGTAACTCGGAAGTGTATCAGAAGTGTGGTTTCGTCGGATGGAGGCCCCGTAGCTTTATGGATCCGGGCAAAACTGCTACAGTAAGTGTATCTTTTTTACTCTAAAGATTAATTCTCGCTGATAAGAGATAAGGGCCATATGTTTTGAAAGCCATATCAAAAGCAATTGTTATTGACGATTCTAAACGTTAAAACATCGGGATTGTTGTTCACGTGAACCAGTCATGGGTGAAGCTAATGGACGAAAACTGTAGGGAGAAGGCAGAATGCCACCTAGCTCCCAAAAACTCTAGGAGACAATGTAACTAGCTTGCTTACAATTTGTGATGAGTGAGTGTGTAGCTGCAGAAATAAATAGGCCTATGCACTAGCGCTATGTGAATGGGGGCATTATCATACTATCGGGGCATAGCCATGGTAGACGAAATAATGGCAGAAGTAATGGCTTTCCACACCTGGATTGTGCTACATTTGCTCATTATTTGCCCAATATTCAAGCTCTGGAAAATTGGTTGTTGATCATTGCTAAACAGCCATTTTCAGCTCTTGCCAAGGTCTTTCAAGTCGATTTAGGTCAAAACTTTAACTCAGCCACTCAACAACATTCAATCTTATCTTGGTAAGCAACTCCAGTGTAGATTTGGCCTTGCGTTTTAGGTTATTGTCCTGCTGAAAGGTGAATTCATCTCCCAGTTTCTGGTGCAAAGCAGACCGAACCAGGTTTTCGCAAGGATTTGCCTGTGCTTAGCTCCATTCTGTTACTTTTTTTACCCTGAAAAACTCCCCAGTCCTTAAAGATTACAAAGCATACCAATCAGTGTACAAATGGTGTGTATTCATGGATGCCAAGGAATGCCAGGCTTCCCCAAAATATTACCAAGAAATGAAGAAAACAAACTAAATAATTGATCATACATTTCCGTCAATTCGCAGGAGGCAGAATGTATCTCACCGGAAAAAGCATCTGAGTGAACGCAACAGCACCGCTCTGTCTATCTATCTGATGCTGTCTGGTCAGAAAGGGTATGATATTGTTGCCGCCTTAGCGTTGAATGCAAGGGAAGCCAGTGAGCATTTGGACTCCCTTGATAAAAAAAATAAACAAATAATTGCCAATCAGTGTTGACTGAAACTGAGTGAGTTTAGCTGTGAATAGTCCTGGCACACCAACAAAAAAAAAACTGTCAAGGGATTTGGCTTCAGATCAAAAAAAACTTGAATTGTTGCATCTCGTTTTGTTGTTGTCTTCCTGTGGCTAGTTAGTTAGCTAAAGTTGTCGTTTTCCTAAATTAGCCATCGATGGAGATAGGGATTTGGACTTGTGGTTTTACTTAATTCTCCGGACTGGCCAATGATTATAACGAAGATTCTGATCCAACCATAAATTCATACATTGTGCCCCTGGCCTAAGAGGATAGAAGTTCAACATGTACAGTACATGACAAAAGTTTGGACAAACCTACTCAAGGGTTTTTCTTAATTTTTGCTATTATCTACATTGTAGCATATTAGTGAAGACATCAAAACTATGAAATAACACATATGGAATCAAGTAGTAACCAAAAAAGTGTTAAACTAATCAAAATATATTTTATATTTGAGATTCTTCAAAATAGCCACCCTTTGCCTTGATGACATCTTTGCACACTCTTGGCATTCCCTCAACCAGCTTCATGAGGTAGTTACCTGGAATGCATTTCAATTAACAGGTGTGCCTTGTTAAAAATGTATTTGTGGAATTTATTTTCTTCTTAATGCATTTAAGCCAATCAGTTGTGTTGTGACATGGTGGTTTTGAACAAACACCCACTTCGCTCCCCACCTTTGAATGTTGCCAAATCATCATGAGAGGTACGTGATTATAGAATTAAGTAGGCTTATGACCACAAGTTAAACTGAGTCACCAGCTTAAAAAGTGTAATATGTAACATAATCCCCACCTTGCCACAACAAATGTATTTTTTCTCTTTCTTGAATGTATATTTTGCCCCAAAACAAAACGTTTCATTACAGATCAATTTTAGAAGTTCCCACGTTTTAAAGGTGTCTGTTTTAGTAGAGAAGTAATATACATGATAAAATATAAAATGTAGTACACTCATCCAAGCTACTGTCAAACTGCCACAGAATAGCATTGCAATCACAGTGCTTTTTCTTTTGGCAAACTGGCATTGTGGGATTCAAGGTCAATTAATGCATTACATACAGTCAAAGCCCTGTTGAAGCCAGGGGAGTAGAGGGGTACCTACTAAGATATTCAAGTGTTCCATATTTCCTCACAATATTGTTTTTGAAATTCATTTTGGACTGATGCCCAACTGAGCATTCTGGTCAATGCATCGAAAATGAGTGCTGTGGTGGAATATTCTATTCAAGTGAGAGAGAGTCATTTCTTCAAACAATCATATTTTTTTCAATATCGATTAATCATTGCAATAACGAAACTGTCGAGCCTACCCTTTACAGACCATGCTGTTCCTTATATACCTGATACCAAGATTGCGCAGTCTTAAAGTAGCTGGTTCAACCCCCCCCCCCCCCCCCGGATCTGCCTCTGGTGTTGTCTCCCAGATGCCAGGATAATTAGGAAAACTGAGGCATTTGTTCTGTTCCTCCAGACTCTCTCTCTCTCGGTGACACCCACCACATCTGAACTATGGAATGCCAGCCGTAGGTTTTTTTTATCACCAAGCCATCACTTAATCAGTTGCCAGCCCAAGTTCCATAAAGACTACTCTCAGTTAACTCAGAAGGGAGAGAGAGAGTCCTAAGAACCATACTATATTAAATAAAACAACCACTCAGTGAATAAATATAACAATCTTGTAATCCTGCTACCACAGCGTTGATGAAGATTTCAACAAAAATGCATTACAGTGGCTTGGAAATACAATGACATTCAACAGTAGGCAAATAACTAGTAGGAAATCCTTTTCTCTTCATTTTTATGTCACCAGTTTGACTTTAGATGCAGTTTAATGTTAGCAAGCTAGCTAAGATTGATGGGAGGCAACCATATTTTAGCTAGCTAATGTTTGTATTTGTATTTATTATGGATCCCCATCTTCCTGGGGTCCAGCAAAATTAAGACAGTTTATACAATCTTAAAGACATTACAATACATTCACAGATTTCACAACACACTGTGTGCCCTCAGGCCCCTACTCCACCACTACCACATATCTACAGTACTAAATCCATGTGAATGTATAGTTCATTGCTAGCTACTTTTGTTGAACTTTGCGAGCTAATGACAGCATTGCCATCTGTCTAAAGTATATATGACTAGATGATAATACTGGCAAAGTTGTTTCCTACTAAATATTTGACTACTTTAGCAATGTCATCATATTTCCAGGCACTATAGTGTAATTTAGACTGAACAGTATTTAGCCTCCATCCAGAATGGCTTATCACCACTTTGGGGCACTATTGTGGCCATGCCGATAGAGGGCAGCTTGAGAACTTGTATAACAATATCATGACGTGATGGAGTGATGGTGCAATCTATGAATATGGATAAAAAAAGATATAACAAAACATTATTTGATCAAAAAATGTAATTGGCCTCACTTCTATTAGCCCATACAAACGCATTGAATAACAGATTCTTTACATGGAAAAACAGATAGTCCCCCCAAAAATGTTTGTTCTAAAGTGCCTGTCCTATATCTGAGTGATATAAGAAAGATCAGGAAACGTTCGTGTTTAATTGTATTTATGTATTTAAATAATTATTTTTGGCAATAAACGGTCTCCATGCAGTACATTTAGTACTTCCATACATTTTTGCAACTGGTACCGGGTGGCATTTATACAAGTCTTGTGAGGCCTGTGGGCGTCCTAGAGCAAACCAACATGAACATGTGTTCGTGAGCGTCTCAACTTTCCACAGAGGTGCCATATTAGCGTGTAGCCCAAACTGTTCGGATGCTACAATTTCTAAGTCGTCAGTACCGACTTCAGAAGAGTCCCAAGACGCTTGTGGAGGTCATAGAGCAAAACGGAGAACACCGTCATGTCCATTGGAGTCTTTCCATAGCGGGGTCATGCAGGCCAATCCGTTTCCGTTGTGAAAATACAGTTTTTTTGGGGGGGGGGGGGGGGGGGGGGGTGTATTATGGTCGGACAAACATCGTTCTAGGTCTGTCACCTTTAACCGAAGATGTGGAAGTGGAACCTCGGAGGAAGCGGTGGATTGAGACGCTTCCAATGCAAAAAAAACCCAGATATCTCTAGCTTAAATTGACATATTTTATAGGGAATTTTGTATTATGCTAATTAGTTATTAGTTATAGTTAATTATTTCCTCGAGATCTCGGACTTCGGCTCTAGGGGTTACACCCATTAGCAAAGCCTGAGGGATAATTGCACTCTTGCACACAGAGGCTGTGTTTTCTCAAACTGTATAGAGATTGCACAACACTTAATGTCTAATATAAGTGTCTTTAGGAAGAGGCTTAGAGCACAAAGATTCTGGCCAGGTAAGAGACTGGCGAGACTAATTTCGAATGTGATTTGTCTCATAGCAACCTCTAAATAAATATGTTGATTAGCAATGAACACATTTATTATCTACTTGTTAGACTCATTTATCAATATCAGCTTTTTGTTAATCTAGCAGAGACTGAGAGGGTTAATACTGCGTCTAGATTGTCATACAAATTGTTCCCCAATATCACTGAATATTATTATTCCGGCATGATATGCTGATTCCATTATAATAGGCACACACACACACACACACACACATACACACACACACACACACACACACACACACACACACACACACACACACACACACACACACACACACACACACACACACACACACACACACACACACACACACACACACACACACACACACACACACACACACACACACACACACATCAGGTGAGGTATCACCTTTAACCACATGATGTCACTCATGGCATGATATTGAAATAGCTTCCATAATGATTCATCACTACAGTAGTGACTTGATTCTTTTCTTTCTCTTTAAATCAGTTTTTTTTTATCTCCATGTTTTCTTTGTTAATGTGATGGTAACTTCCAGAGTAAGTCTCCCGAAAGTACAACAATCTTACTCTCAGTATAGTCAAGCAGTTTCAACTGTTCTGCCTTATTATTATTCGACCATGCTGGTCATTTATGAACATTTGAACATCTTGGCCATGTTCTGTTATAATCTCCACCCGCACAGCCAGAAGAGGACTGGCCACCCCATATACGCTCTCTCTAATTCTATCTTTCTTTCTCTCTCTCGGAGGACTTGAGCCCTAGGACCATGCCCCAGGAAAACCTGACTTGATGACTCCTTGCTGTCCCCAGTCCACCTGACCGTGCTGCTGCTCCAGTTTCAACTGTTCTGCCTTATTATTATTCGACCATGCCGGTCATTTATGAACATTTGAACATCTTGGCCATGTTCTGTTATAATCTCCACCCGGCACAGCCAGAAGAGGACTGGCCACCCCACATAGCCTGGTTCCTCTCTAGGTTTCTTCCTAGGTTTTGGCCTTTCTAGGGAGTTTTTCCTAGCCACCGTGCTTCTACACCTGCATTGCTTGCTGTTTGGGGTTTTAGGCTGGGTTTCTGTACAGCACTTTGAGATATCAGCTGATGTACGAAGGGCTATATAAATACATTTGATTTGATTTGAAGCACCTCCTGCGACAATAAGTCCAAAACTATTTTTGCCACTCATTCTGCACTTTCCTTGTCCTTTTATGAATATGTACTGTACTGTATCCAGGTACAGTAACTGTAACCCAGTGATTTATTTACTTGCTCATCATAAGCATCCTGGTGAAATCAGCAGTGGAGTGGGAATAGGTTGAATGATTAAATGTATGTAACACAGTGGCGGTCAGTGCCGTTTATGATGAGGGAGGACAAAAAATGTTTTCAATAGCATGGCCTTATTTCTATTACAGCATGTTGGATGGCTGTCATTCATATTCCATTCACCCAGCTCAATGTAACATCGATAGGTTTAGGCCACTACATGATACTAAAATGTTCACTATACCCATCAATAGGTTGCTACAACCTAGCCTATGAATTCAAGTTTACACCTTAGGTACACACAGGTCGAGAGAAAAATTTGAGATGACAGACAGTGACACATGGACAGACGGCGACACATTGCATACTCTTGCCTGCATCTAGCTTACCTAGGGTGTAAGTGAAACTGAGAGTGGAAGAAAATGATGAAATCTCTCTCTCTCTGGCTTCTCCTTTACTTATTTTTTAAGAAATGAATTTGTTGGAAACTGTTCAACTATTGTCTTTCTCTCTTTGATTCAACTACTCACCACATTTGATGCACTGCTGTGCTAGCTAGCTGTATCTTATGCTTTCAGAACTAGATTCATTATTTGATCCTTTGATTGGTTGGACAACATGTCAGTTCATGCTGCAAGAGCACTGATAGGTTGTAGGATGTCCTCTGGAGTTGTCATAATTACTGTGCAAGTTTATGGAAGGGGGTGAGAACAAAGAGCCTCCTAGGTTTTGTATTGAAATCAATGTACCAAGAGGAGGACTGAAGCTAGCTGTTCACCGGCTACACAATGGTGTTACCCTACCGAGTGCTGTTGAGGCTACTATAGACCTTCAGTGCAAAACAGTGTGTTTTAATAATTTATTTAGTGACGTGAAAATATTTAGTATAGTTTTATCTAAAAAGGATACCTTTTTCAATGTTTTGCAATTCTTTTTACCAAATGGTCCTCCCCTTCCTCCTCTGAGGAGCCTCCACTGATGTAACATTATACTATATTATGTCAAGGCATTCATTGAGTTCAACCATCAAATTATTTAAACGCTTGACCATGGAATTTTGCTTTATCATACTTTACTCATAATTGTAACGACTCTCCTCTTCTTCTGATGAGGAATAAGAGATGTCAGAGATGTGCAGCGTGGTAAGTGTCCATTTTAATATATAAAACTGAACACTACAAAAATACAAAATAACACCGTGAATGAACAAACGAAAATCGAAACAGTCCCGTATGGTACAGACACAGGAAACAATCACCCACAACTCAAAAGTGAAACCAGGCTACCTCTGTTATGCACGTGAGTGAGGACCCAAAAGCGGTTTAACAAAAACAGAGTCCTTTAATGTCAAAACACAGGGAAGACATAGATCCTCTTCAGATGTATATAATGGCAAAATAGACAACCCGCAGAGAGGGCGACAAATGAATCATAAAGTCCTTCTGATATTCACAGAAGAGTCCCCCTTCTTAGCAGCAGAGGAGAATAGCTGGGTTAGAGTCCCCTTCTTAGCAGCAGAGGAGAATAGCTGGGTTAGCGGCGACAGACTGCTGGTCTCTCTGGGTAGGCGCGGGTCGTAGAGGACAGAGGTACCTGATCACACGTAGCATCAGATGAACAGGCAGATTCCGACAGGACGGGACAAGGGTGAAGCAAACGAGACGATAGTTTGATTCTGGCATGAGAAACTCAAACGAGAATCTGACAAAGACAGAAGCAGGAACAGAGAGAGAAATAGAGACCTAATCAGAGGGAAAAAGGGAACAGGTGGGAAAAGGGTGAACGAGGTAGTTAGAGAAAATGAGGAACAGCTGGGGGAAGGAGAGGAAGAGAAGGTAACCTAATACGACCAGCAGAGGGAGACGGAGTGAAGAGAAAGAACAGGAACAAGACATAATATGACAATACATGACAACCTAAGTATGGTTCTCAATCAGGGACAATGATTGACAGCTGCCTCTGATTGAGAACCATACCAGGCCAAACACAGAAATCCCAAAACATAGAAAAAAGAACATAGACAACCCACCCAAGTCACGCCCTGACCATACTAAAACAAAGACATAACAACAGAACTAAGGTCAGAAAGTGACAATAATGTGAATATGTTTTAAAACATGTTTAAATGTTTAAAACATAACTCCAATATTGTTCACAAAACCAATATAGCCTCACTGAATATATTAAGACATATCAACAGACAAAACAAGATGCTAATCCTCAGATTTAAGTAATGTGTTAATCATTTTCTCTCAAGCCCCACTCCTTTCCCTCTCATGCACACTACCCCTCTTTTTTTCTCCTCCATTTAGCTAGATGTCCAGTGATGCATATATTTGTATGGATAGGTCATTTTATTAATGTAAGCTTCATTTAGAAAGGTAAATCAATTTAGACCAATCTTATTTGCAAAAGGTTACAACATTGTTTCACACATCCAGCTCTGACTAACAAATGCACAAACAGTTTGACATGTTTGAATTCAAAATCATATTTCTCAGGCAAAAGAAAGTGTGCAGGAGGGGACATATGTCATTTCAAATCCTCTTTATTGCATTGCAGATAGACATACAGCAAATACATTAAAGGTAAACTCAAGCAAAATATGGAAGACAGCTATTACAGTACTTATTGTCAGTTAATGTTCTGGTCATTTCATCAACCATAGCTTGCTCTTGTTGAGTTGAAGTTTCTGATTCATGTCCTTTCTCAGCGACCAGCTGGAGCTGGGGCTGGGGCTGGAGCTGGGGATGGGGCTGGAGCTGGGGCTGGGGCTGGGGCTGGAGATGGGGCTGGTGCTGGTGCTGGAGCTCGGGCTGGAGCTGGAGCTGGAGCTGGGGCTGGAGCTGGGGCTGGGGCTGGAGCTGGGGCTGGAGCTGGGGCTGGAGCTGGGGCTGGAGGGGCTGGGACAAGACCAAGTCTTTGCAGAAGCAGAAGGTAGTTGTACTGCTGGAGAAAGTTTGGAAAGCCACGGCCAGGGCCACGGACACGCTAGATGAAGGAGTGATGAAGGAGGATAATAAAACGAATGTAGTCACTGGAGTCTCAGTTGTGTTAACTGTACACAATAACTGTAGATAGTTTATTTTAGCAGAAAATCATACTTTTTTACAGCTGTATATAGCAAGGTCCATACAGATTCTGATACTACTGTGAACGTAATTGGTTTCTATGTCAAGTTGTTTGAAGGAAAAATCATTAAACCATGTGTCCTGGGGTGGTCTAGTAGTTAAGGCAGCTGCATTTAGCGTACACATACAGTGCCTTCAGAAAGTATTCACACCCCTTGACTTTTTCCACATGTGGCTTTGTTACAGCCTGAATTTAAAATGGATTACATTGAGACTTTGTGTTACTGGACTACACATAATACCCCATAATGTCAAAGTGAATTTATGTTTATAGAAACATTTGTTTTCATCACCTTTGTTATGGCAAGCCTAAATAAGTCCAGTAGCAAATATGGGCTTACAAATCACGTCATGAGTTGCATGGACTCACTCACAACTTTTTTATGACTACCCCACACATACAATTATCTGTAAATTCCCTCAGTCAAGCTGTGAATTTCAAACTGGAGAGAAAGGAAACCGCTCAAGGATTTTAACATGAGGCCAATGGTGACTTTAAAACAGTTACAGAATTTGAATGGCAGTGACAGGAGAAAACTGAGGATGGATGAGTAACATTGTAGTTACTCCACAATAATAATTTAAATGACAAAGTGAAAAGAAGGAAGCCTGTACAGAATAGAAAATCTCTGAATAGAATGCGTTATGTTCGGGGCAAATCCAACACAAGACATCACTATGTATCTCTCTTCCTATTTTCAAGCATGGTGGTGGCTGCATCATGTTATGTGTATGTGTCAGGTATGCGTAAATGGCTGCAAGGGAGTCAGGCGCAGGAGAGCAGATATTGGGTAGCAAATGGAGCCTTTTATTTAGGTGAACCAAAAGCACACGGCACAACGAACTACCTGACATGAGGACTCCTTGCTGTCCCCAGTCCACCTGACCGTGCTGCTGCTCCAGTTTCAACTGTTCTGCCTTATTATTATTCGACCATGCTGGTCATTTATGAACATTTGAACATCTTGGCCATGTTCTGTTATAATCTCCACCCGGCACAGCCAGAAGAGGACTGGCCACCCCACATAGCCTGGTTCCTCTCTAGGTTTCTTCCTAGGTTTTGGCCTTTCTAGGGAGTTTTTCCTAGCCAACATGCTTCAACACCTGCATTGCTTGCTGTTTGGTGTTTTAGGCTGGGTTTCTGTTCAGCACTTTGAGATATCAGCTGATGTACGAAGGGCTATATAAATAAATTTGATTTGACCTCGATCAGACACTATATCCTCAGGCACCCCGCAGTGCCGGAAGACGTGCGTAAACAAGGCCTCCGTAGTCTGTAGGGCTGTAGGGAGACCGGGCAGAGGGAGGAGACGGCAGGACTTAGAGAAACGATCCACAACGACCAGGATCATGGTATTTCCCTGTGATGGGGGAAGATTGGTTAGGAAATCTATCGACAGGTGTGACCATGGCCGCTGTGGAACGGGTAAGGGGTGTAACTTACCTCTGGGCACACACCGAGCAGGAGGAAACATAAACCCTCACGTCCTTAGCCAAGGTAGGCCACCAGTACCTCCCGCTCAAACAGCGCACTGTCCGACCACTGCCTGGATGACCAGAGGAGGGTGACGTGTGGGCCCAATAGATCAACCGGTCATGAACAGCGGGACAATGGACGGGAGTGGGCAGGACAATGGACGGGAGTGGGCTCTGTACATAACGCCTGCTCAATGTCCTTGTTCAGCTCCCACACTACCGGCGCCACCAGGCAGGAGGCGGGGAGTATGGGAGTGAGATCCATGGGCTGCTCCTTTGTGTCATACAGCTGGGACAATGCCTTAACATTCTGGGAGCCTGGTCTGTAGGAAAGGGTAAACACAAAACGGGTGAAAAACATGGCCCACCTTGCCTGGCGAGGGTTCAGTCTCCTCGCTGCCCGGATGTACTCCAGATTGTGGTGGTCAGTCCAGATGAGAAAGGGGTGTCTAGCCCCCTCAAGCCAATGTCTCCACTCCTTCAAGGCCTTGACTACAGCCAACAGCTCTCGGTCCCCCACATCATAGTTTCGCTCCGCCGGGCTGAGCTTCTTCGAGAAGAAGGCACAGAGGCGGAGCTTCGGTGGTGTACCCCAGCGCTGAGAGAGCACAGCTCCTATATGTTAAGGGATTTTTTTTTATCAATAATTACTAATTATGTATACATTTCAATCAGGACTGACTAATCAGAATACTATTATGTTACTGTATAGATGTATGAATTTCCTTTTAACCCTAGTACTGAATATAATGTGTGTAAATATAATCAAGAAGTAGAACAACGACTGTTTGTTCCTTGGTAGAAATGAATTAACTTATAGCCAGACTGGCTAGAATGCTTATCTACACAGGCAGACCTTGGCTTGCGTCGTAAATTATCTTAGTAGGGAGAGACGATGTGGGAAGGCTTGAGAACTATACAGCCATTGTACTGCTGGTTGATGAGACGGTTAATGACGTCATTTTCAGTTTATAACCAGTGCTAAAATGTATCATGAGCAGTACTCTCAAGAATAAACGCTGCTGGTTGATTTTTAAGACTGGTCTCTGTCCATTTTATACAAATAAGAGTCTTACAAATTCTTATGAATTGACAGAGTGTTTAATTTTAATTGGGTATTAAAACATAGAGGAATATAATTGCTGTAACACTATTCCAGCCTCAGACGTGTCCACCTCCACTATGAACGCCAAAGAGGGATCCGGATGGGCCAGCACGGGAGCTGAGGTAAACAGAGCCCTCAGTTGACTAAAGGCCCTGTCTGCCACAGCTGACCGCTGCAAGCGTACCGGGCCCCCCTTCATGTGAATTAATGGGAGCCGCTACCTGACCAAAACCCTGGATAAACCTCCGGTAGTAGTTGGCAAACCCTAAGAACCGGTGCACCTCCTTTACCGTGGTAGGAGTCGGCTGATTACGCACTGCTGAAATGCGATCACTCTCCATCTCCACCCATGAGGTGAAAATGCGATACCCTAGGAAGGAGACGGACTGTTGGAAGAACAAGCACTTCTCAGCCTTGACTTACAGGTTATGCTCAAACAGGCGACCAAGCGCCCTGCACACCAGGGACACATGCTCGGCGCGTGTAGCAGAGTATATCAAAATGTCATCAATATACACCACCACACCCTGCCCGTGCAGGTCCCTGATCTGATCTACAAAGGCTTAGAAGACTGATGGCACATTCATCAACCCGTACGGCATGATGAGGTACTCATAGTGCCCTGAGGTGGTACTGAAAGCCGTCTTCCACTCGTCTCCCTCCCGGATATGCACCAGGTTGTATGCACTCCTGAGATCTAGTTTGGTGAAGAAGCGTGCCCCCTGCATTTACTCAATCGCTGTGGCTATAAGCGGTAGCGGGTAACTATACCTCACAGTGATCTGATTCAGACCCCAATAGTCAATACACAGGCGCAGACCTCCCTCCTTATTCTTCACAAAACAGAAACTCGAGGAGGCGGATGAAGTGGAGGACGACTGTACCCCTGACGCAGGCATTCGGAGACATAAAGTTTCCATAGCCTCCGTCTCCGCCTGTGAGAAGGGATACACGTGACTCTGGGGAAGTGCAGCGTCTACCAGGAGATTTATCCCATAAGCGCCCCGTCGATGAGTGGGTAATTAAGTCGCCTTCTTTTTAGAGAGGGCAAGAGCCAAATCTGCATATTCAGGGGGAATGCGCACGGTGAAGACCTGGTCTGGACTCTCCACCCTAGTAGCACCAACGGAACCCCCTAAACACCTACCTGAGCACTCTCACGACCACCCCATGAGAGCTCTCTGTGGCCAAGAAACAGTGGGGTTATGACAAGCTAAGCAGGGTAGGCACAGCAGCACGGGAAACGCAGGAGAGTCCACAAGGAAGAGACTAATTCTCTCCTTGTGACCCCTGCGTCACCATGCCCAAAGGAGCGGTGACCTCCCTAATCAACCCTGACCCTAATGGTCGACTATCTAAGGCGTGAATGGGGAAAGGCACAGCCACGGGAACTATGGGGAGCCCTAAACTATAGGCTATCGCTCTATCAATAAAATACCCAGCCGCGCCTGAATCGACGAGCGCCTTATGCTGGGAATGCAGGGAAAACTCAGGGAAAGTGACATACACAAACATATGTGCAACAGAGGGCTCTGGGTGAGAATGGTGCCGGCTCATCTGGGGTGATGCCATAGCGCCCTGCCTGCTGCCTCAATCCCCAGAGGAACCAACCCGGCACCGACCAGCAGTGTGACCTCTGCAGCCACAGATGGTGCATGAGCTGGAACCCCCTCCCGTCTCCCTGCGCACCGCATCTCCCAGCTCCATGGGGATCAGGGAGCGGGTGCTGGAGGATGGAACCACCAGACCCCGAACAGAACGTCCGCGGGTAGCCAGCAGGTTGTCCAGCCAGATGGACAAGTCCACCAGCTGGTCGAACGTGAGGGTGGTGTTTCTGCAGGCCAACTCCCGATGGATGTCCTCGCGCAGGCTGCAGCGGTAATGGTCGATCAGGGCCCTGCCGCTACATCCGGCAGCCAGGGTCCGAAACTCCAGGGCCAACTCCTGGGCGCTCCTCGTGTCCTGCCTCAAATGGAAGAGGCGCTCACCCGTCCTCTACCCTCGGGCGGGTGGTCAAAGACTGCCCGGAAACAGTGAACTCCTCAAACTGGTCCAACGCCGCATCTCCCTCTCCCCACACGGCGTTGGCCCACTCCAGAGCTTTCCCGGTGAGGCACGAGACAAGAGCGGAACCCTCTCACGGCCCGATGGAGCCGGGTGGACGGTGGTCAGGTATAGGTCCAGTTGAAGTAGGAACCTCTGGGAGTTCGCAGCCTTTCCGTCGTCTTCCTGGGGCAGGGAGAGACGAATCCCACTGGGACCAGGAGGATAAGGGGTGCTCAGAGGAGACCCTGGTTGTGCTGGTGGAGGCGCTGGAAGAACTCCCTGTTCCAGCGGTCCATAGTCCGGACAAAACGGTCAATGGTGGTGCCAAGATGGTGGAGCATTGCTGCGGACCCTGAATTTAAAATGGGTTAAATTGAGATTTTGTGTCACTGGCCTACACACAGTATGCCATAATGTCAAAGTGGAATTCTGTTTGTAAAAAAAATGAAAGTCTGAAATGTCTTGAGTCAAAAACTATTCAACCCCTTTGTTATGGCAAGCTTAAATAAGTTCCGGAATAAAAATATGCTTAACATCATGAGTTGCATGGACTGCAAAAATAGTGTTTAATATGATTTTTTTATGATTACCTCATCTCTGTACCCAACACATACCATTTTCTGTAAGGTCCCTCAGTTGAGCAGTCAATTTCAAACCGGAGAGGAAGGAGACCACTCAGCGATTTTCCCACAAGTCCAATGATGTAACGCCTGTCGTCGGAATGAGTGGACCAAAGCGCAGCGTGAAAAGTGTTCATGATTTTATTGATAAAAAAAACACCCGAACAAAGTAACAAAACAAAAGCAAACAGTTCTGTCAGGTAACAGAGACTAAACAGAAAATAACTACCCACAAACACAGGTGGAAAAAAGGCTACCTAATTATGATTCCCAATCAGAGACAACGATAGACTCTGATTGGAAACCACACTCGGCCAAAAACAAAGAAATAGAAAACACAGAATGCCCACCCCAAATCACACCCTGACCTAACCAAATAGAGAAATACAACTGCTCTCTAAGGTCAGAGCGTGACAAATGGTGACTTAAAACCAGTTACGGGGTTTAATGGTTCTGATGGGAGAAAACTGAGGATGTATCAGCAACATTGTAGTTACTCCACTATACTAACCTAAATGACAGAGTGAAAAGAAATAAACCTGTACAGAACAGAAATTCCCTGAATAGAAAGCGTTATGTTCGGGGCAAGACCAACAAAACACATCATTGCATAACACTCTTCATATTTTCAAGCATGGTGGTGGCTGCAACATGTTATGGGTATGCTTGTCATTGGCAAAGAATAATACATTTTTTAGGATTAAAAGAAATGGAGCTGGAAATGGAAAAGCACAGGCAAAGTCCTTGAGGAAAATCTGGTTCAGTCTGGGAGATAAATTCACCTTTCAGCAGGACAATAATCTAAAACACAAAGCCAAATATACATTGGAGCCACTTACAAAGACTACATTGAATGTTCCAGAGTGGCCTAGTTACAGTTTTGACATAAATCTGCTTGAAAATCCATGACAAGACAAGAAAATGGATGTCTAGCAATGATCAACTGCCAACTTGACAGAGCTTGAATATTTTTTAAGAATAATGTGCTAATATTGTGCAAACCAGGTGTGCAAAGTGCTTACTGACTTACCGAGAGAGTCTCACAGCTGCCTATTTGAAAAATTATGTAATCAAGATATATTCGTTTTCTTTTTCATATTTTCTTTACAAATGTTAGAATTTTTCTTCCACTTTGACAATAAAGAGTATTGTGTTTTGATCTTGACAAAAAAAATTGAAAAAAAATGACAGAAAATGTAAATGTAATCCATTTTATTCCCACCTTGTAACACAACAACATGTGGAAAAAGTCAAGGGGTGTGAATACTTTCGGCACTGTAATAAAGTGTCAGTTTTGGTTTGATCGCAGCCCACACCCGTCTTTAAAAATTCATACTACTCACCTCTTCACTTGAAGAGCGCTTCTCAATGACATGCTGATGGCCATGCTCATGCTCAGCCTTCAAAAGCAAACAATAAGACAATTAATTAATATACATATGGATGTAATATACTAACTTTAAGATTTTTCTAAGTTGCAGCAGGAGGCGAGACTGACCAATTGGAAGGGCAGAAGGGCCATCAGAGCAGAGTTACCTTGAGATGGCTGTGCATCAGGGAAGTAGGATGGGTACTGAGGCTGCTGATAGGGGTAAAACACTCCCAAACCATGCCCATAACCCCTGAACATCTGTGGAGAGAGAGAAAGAGAGATGGATAAATTGTTCTGAACTCAAACAAACTAGTAATCCTATTCAAATAGTTTCCCATACAATAGTACTCTAATAGACAGAATACCTAATAGATACCAATAGATTGTACTAAATATTACTGCACCTCATCGCTAGCTGAGCGCTCCTCTCGATCATGTTTCCCAGACACCTGCACACACAAACAAAATCACAGGATGAATTATATTATGGTATAAAGTAATCAACACTCAAAGTGTGAACTTTAGTCCATCATATTGTAATGATTCAGATATTATCATATTCCAATGCAATGCAATCTGTGGAAACAGCAATCTCTTGGTGTATTGATGCGTAAATTGCAGTGTTGATGTTGAATTTCAAGAATTCTTACAGGAATGGAGGATCAAAGTCAAATCAGGCACATCACTAGGAATAGTAGTTTCATGGTCACCATGGAATTCTTGAAATGAAAAAGATGTACAGTGAATTCAAAGCTTGACACACATGCCTAAATTCCTCTACAGTATTCTTTGAAACTCTTACCTGTTCAAGTGAAGATGTACAATGCTTGAAATGTTGGTACTAAACTGTTAACACTGTTGCCGTATTGTAACTTAACTGCAAAAAGATGCTTTTTATTTCATTTCATTCCACAGTCAATTAGCTTTCAGTGCACCAATGTGCCTTCAGTGCACCAATGAGCTTTAGTCCCATGATCAAATATGTGTCCTGTGTCCTGGAGATGTGAAATGTGATGAAATTAGGCATTTGGTGGGTAATCCTACAAAATCTATATATCCCACAGTGCCCACAAAGAACAATGTCTCATCAGTATTAGGAAACTTTAGCTAAATTGAAAGGTTTTGAAACTGTCGATGATTCATCCACCTGTTTTTTGGGGTATTGCAGAGGCTAAATGAACACATTTAATTGTAATGTTTAACTTTAATTTCTTAACTTACACAATATAACTCAATTACCAGACTTTATTTAGATTTCTCCTATCATGCAATATAATGTACAACACTTTTATTTATTTATTAAATAACACAATGTAATGTAACACACTTTGTATAGATTTCTCACAATTTTCATAAACTTAATGAGCTTTCATCAGAGGACTGCATAGACATACAATTGAGCTTAAAATATGAATGTGTTTATTAAACAGAAATTCATAATGGAATCACACTTCATAGTCAATGTCTGGGAGTTCCATGAAATACCTGATCGACAGAAAAGTGAATTAATGAATTTAAAGGATATACATTGTATTTATGATGTTTGGGGAATCCAGTGTTGGGAAAGGTACCCAATTGTCATACTTGAGTGAAAGTAAAGATACCTTAATAGAAATTAAAGTTACCCAGTTAAATACAACTTGAGTAAAAGTCTAAAAGTATTTGGTTTTAAATATACTTAAGTATCAAAACTATATGTAATTGCTCAAATATACTTAAGTATCAAATGTAAAAGTAAAAGTATAAATCATTTCAAAAACCTTATATTAAACAAACCAGACGGCACCATTTTCTTGTTTACTTTATTTACAGATAGCCAGGGGTACACTCCAACACTCAGACATCTTTATAAACTAAGCATTTGTGTTTTGTGAGTCCACCAGATCAGAAGCAGTAGGGATGACCAGGGATGTGTCATGTACTGTCATGTTGTGTCTTGTCTCTGTCCTTTCCCTTCACCCTGTCTCCCTCTGCTGGTCGTTGTTAGGTTACCTTTTCTCCCCCGCTTTCCCCCAGCTGTTCCTTGTCTCCTCTGACTACCCATTCACCCCGTTTCCCACCTGTTCCCTTTTTCCCTCTGATTAGGTCCCTATATCTCTCTCTGTTTCTGTTCCTGTCCTTGTCGGATTCTTGTTTGTTGTGTTTCATGCCTGAGCCAGACTATCGTCATGTTTGCTGTAACCTTGTCCTGTCCTGTCGGAATCTGCCGGTCTATCTGAGCCTACCTATGTTTGGTTATTAAAGAAGCTCTGTTTAAGTTAGTTCGCTTTTGGGTCCTCATTCACTCACCATAACAGAAGAATCCGACCAAGAATGGACCCAGCGACTTCGGATCCTCTCCACTCAGCCGTCGGGATCCAGGGAGCGATGCTAGGCAGACACGAGCAGGAAGTGTCTGCTGCTCGACATGCCGTTGAGACCCTGGCCACCCAAGTCTCCAACCTCACAGAACAGGTTCACCATCTCCGCCTCGATCCACCGGCCACTTCCAGGGCTTTCGAATCTCCGGAGCCCAGAATCAATAACCCGCCGTGTTACTCTGGGGAGCCCACTGAATGCCGCTCGTTCCTCACCCAGTGTGATATTGTGTTTTCTCTCCAGCCCAACACTTACTCCAGGAGCACTGCTCGTGTCGCCTACGTCATATCTCTCCTTATTGGACGGGCTCGTGAGTGGGGCACGGCAATCTGGGAGGCAAGGGCTGAGTGTACTAACCAGTATCAGGACTTTAAGGAGGAGATGATACGGGTTTTTGATCGATCTGTTTTTGGGGAGGAGGCTTCCAGGGCCCTGTCTTCCCTATGTCAAGGCAATCGATCCATAACAGACTACTCTATTGAGTTTCGCACTCTTGCTGTCTCCAGTGGCTGGAACGAGCCGGCCTTGCTCGCTCGTCTTCTGGAGGGTTTCCGCGCAGAGGTAAAGGATGAGATTCTCTCCCGGGAGGTTCCTTCCAGCGTGGATTCCTTGATTGAACTCGCTATTCGCATTGAGCGACGGGTTGATCTTCGTCACCGAGCTCGTGGAAAGGAGCTCGCGCTCTCCGTCGCCTCCCTCTCCGCATCACTACCATCTTCCTCTGCCGGCTCGGGTGCTGAGCCCATGCAGCTGGGAGGTATCCGCATCTCGACTAAGGAGAGGGAACGGAGAATCACCAACCGCCTCTGTCTCTATTGCGGTTCCGCTGGTCATTTTGTCACTTCATGTCCAGTAAAAGGCCAGAGCTCGTCAGTAAGCGGAGGGCTACTGGTGAGCGCTACTACTCCTGTCTCTCCTTCAAGATCCTGCACTACCTTGTCGGTCCATCTACGCTGGACCGGTTCGTCAGCTTCCTGCAGTGCCTTAATAGACTCTGGGGCGGAGGGCTGTTTTATGGACGAGACCTGGGCTCGGGAACATGACATTCCTCTCAGACAGTTAAAGGAGCCCACGGCCTTGTTCGCCCTGGATGGTAGTCCTCTCCCCAGGATTCAGCGTGAGACGCTACCTTTAACCCTCACTGTTTCTGGTAATCATAGTGAAACCATTTCTTTTTTAATTTTTCGTTCACCTTTTACACCTGTTGTTTTGGGCCATCCCTGGCTAGTTTGTCATAATCCTTCCATTAATTGGTCTAGTAATTCTATCCTCTCCTGGAACGTCTCTTGTCATGTGAAATGTTTAATGTCTGCTATCCCTCCTGTTTCCTCTGTCTCTTCTTCACAGGAGGAGCCTGGTGATTTGACAGGGGTGCCGGAGGAATATCACGATCTGCGCACGGTGTTCAGTCGGTCCAGGGCCACCTCTCTTCCTCCACACCGGTCGTATGATTGTAGTATTGATCTCCTTCCGGGAACCACCCCCCCCCGGGGTAGACTATACTCTCTGTCGGCTCCCGAACGTAAGGCTCTCGAAGATTATTTGTCTGTAGCTCTTGACGCCGGTACCATAGTCCCCTCCTCCTCTCCCGCCGGAGCGGGGTTTTTTTTTGTCAAGAAGAAGGACGGGTCTCTGCGCCCCTGCATAGATTATCGAGGGCTGAATGACATAACAGTGAAGAATCGTTATCCGCTTCCTCTTATGTCTTCAGCCTTCGAGATCCTGCAGGGAGCCAGGTTTTTCACTAAGTTGGACCTTCGTAACGCTTACCATCTCGTGCGCATCAGGGAGGGGGACGAGTGGAAGACGGCGTTTAACACTCCGTTAGGGCACTTTGAATACCGGGTTCTTCCTTTCGGCCTCGCTAACGCTCCAGCTGTCTTTCAGGCATTAGTCAATGATGTCCTGAGAGACATGCTGAACATCTTTGTTTTCGTTTACCTTGACGATATCCTGATTTTTTCACCGTCACTCCAGATTCATGTTCAGCACGTTCGACGTGTCCTCCAGCGCCTTTTAGAGAATTGTCTTTTTGTGAAGGCTGAGAAGTGCACTTTTCATGCCTCCTCCGTCACATTTCTCGGTTCTGTTATTTCCGCTGAAGGCATTAAGATGGATCCCGCTAAGGTCCAAGCTGTCATTGATTGGCCCGTCCCTAAGTCACGCGTCGAGCTGCAGCGCTTTCTCGGCTTCGCGAACTTCTATCGTCGTTTCATCCGTAATTTCGGTCAGGTGGCAGCTCCTCTCACAGCCCTTACTTCTGTCAAGACGTGCTTTAAGTGGTCCGTTTCCGCCCAGGGAGCTTTTGATCTCCTCAAGAATCGTTTTACATCCGCTCCTATCCTTGTTACACCTGACGTCTCTAGACAGTTCGTTGTCGAGGTTGACGCGTCAGAGGTGGGCGTGGGAGCCATCCTTTCTCAGCGCTCCCTCTCTGACGACAAGGTCCACCCATGCGCGTATTTTTCTCATCGCCTGTCGCCGTCGGAACGTAACTATGATGTGGGTAACCGCGAACTGCTCGCCATCCGGTTAGCCCTAGGCGAATGGCGACAGTGGTTGGAGGGGGCGACCGTTCCTTTTGTCGTTTGGACTGACCATAGGAACCTTGAGTACATCCGTTCTGCCAAACGACTTAATGCGCGTCAGGCGCGTTGGGCGCTGTTTTTCGCTCGTTTCGAGTTCGTGATTTCTTATCGTCCGGGCTCTAAGAACACCAAGCCTGATGCTTTGTCTCGTCTCTTCAGTTCTTCAGTAGCCTCCACTGACCCCGAGGGGATTCTCCCTGAGGGGCGTGTTGTCGGGTTGACTGTCTGGGGAATTGAGAGGCAGGTAAAACAAGCGCTCACTCACACTCCGTCGCCGCGCGCTTGTCCTAGGAACCTTCTTTTCGTTCCCGTTCCTACTCGTCTGGCCGTTCTTCAGTGGGCTCACTCTGCCAAGTTAGCCGGCCACCCTGGCGTTCGGGGTACGCTTGCTTCCATTCGCCAGCGTTTTTGGTGGCCCACCCGGGAGCATGACACGCGTCGTTTCGTGGCTGCTTGTTCGGTCTGCGCGCAGACTAAGTCCGGTAACTCTCCTCCTGCCGGCCGTCTCAGGCCGCTTCCTATTCCCTCTCGACCGTGGTCTCACATCGCCTTAGATTTTGTCACCGGACTGCCTTCGTCAGCGGGGAAGACTGTTATTCTTACGGTTGTCGATAGGTTCTCTAAGGCGGCTCATTTCATTCCCCTTGCTAAGCTTCCTTCTGCTAAAGAGACGGCACAAATCATCATCGAGAATGTTTTCAGAATTCATGGCCTTCCGTCAGACGTCGTTTCGGACAGAGGTCCGCAATTCACGTCTCAATTTTGGAGGGAGTTTTGCCGTTTGATTGGGGCTTCCGTCAGTCTCTCTTCCGGCTTTCACCCCCAGTCTAACGGTCAAGCAGAACGGGCCAATCAGACTATTGGTCGCATCTTACGCAGTCTTTCTTTTCGTAACCCTGCGTCTTGGTCAGAACAGCTCCCCTGGGCAGAATACGCCCACAACTCGCTTCCTTCGTCTGCGACCGGGCTATCTCCTTTTCAGAGTAGCCTCGGGTACCAGCCTCCGCTGTTCTCATCTCAGTTCGCCGAGTCCAGCGTCCCCTCCGCTCAGGCTTTTGTCCAACGTTGCGAGCGCACCTGGAAGAGGGTCAGGTCTGCACTTTGCCGTTATAGGACGCAGACTGTGAGGGCTGCTAATAAGCGTAGAACTAAGAGTCCTAGATATTGTCGCGGTCAGAGAGTTTGGCTCTCCACTCAGAACCTTCCCCTTAAGACGGCTTCTCGCAAGTTGACCCCGCGGTTCATTGGTCCGTTCCGTATTTCTCGGGTCATTAATCCTGTCGCAGTTCGACTTCTTCTTCCGCGATACCTTCGTCGCGTCCACCCGGTCTTCCATGTCTCCTGCATCAAGCCCGTCCTTCGCGCCCCCGCTCGTCTTCCCCCCCCCCCCCCCCCCCCATCCTTGTCGAGGGCGCACCCATCTACAGGGTCCGTAGAATTTTGGACATGCGTCCTCGGGGCCGTGGTCACCAGTACCTCGTAGATTGGGAGGGGTACGGTCCTGAGGAGAGGAGTTGGGTTCCCTCTCGGGACGTGCTGGACCGTGCGCTGATCGAGGATTTCCTCCGTTGCCGCCAGGTTTCCTCCTCGAGTGCGCCAGGAGGCGCTCGGTGAGTGGGGGGGTACTGTCATGTACTGTCATGTTGTGTCTTGTCTCTGTCCTTTCCCTTCACCCTGTCTCCCTCTGCTGGTCGTTGTTAGGTTACCTTTTCTCCCCCGCTTTCCCCCAGCTGTTCCTTGTCTCCTCTGACTACCCATTCACCCCGTTTCCCACCTGTTCCCTTTTTCCCTCTGATTAGGTCCCTATATCTCTCTCTGTTTCTGTTCCTGTCCTTGTCGGATTCTTGTTTGTTGTGTTTCATGCCTGAGCCAGACTATCGTCATGTTTGCTGTAACCTTGTCCTGTCCTGTCGGAATCTGCCGGTCTATCTGAGCCTACCTATGTTTGGTTATTAAAGAAGCTCTGTTTAAGTTAGTTCGCTTTTGGGTCCTCATTCACTCACCATAACAGATGTTCTCTTGATAAGCGTATGCATTTGTTCCTGTCCTGCAAAGCATCCAAAAAGTATTTTTGGAGGTCAAGGAATATGTATGGGGTAAAATGTGCATTTTTTTCTTTAGGAATTTTGTGAAGTAAAAGTTGTCCGAAATATATATAGTAAAGTAAAGTACAGAAAACTATTTAAGTAGTACTTTAAAGTATTTTTTACTTAAGTACTTTACACCACTGGGGGAAACTAATATACATGTTGAGAAATGAAATGAATAATGGCTGGGTTACTGTAACATGACTTCACCTGTTTAACGTCCACCTGGGGCAGGGGCTGGGGCTGGGGTAGGAGCAGGGGATGGGGCTGGAGCAGGGGCTGGGGCAGGAGCAGGGGCTGGGGCAGGAGCGGGGGATGGGGCTGGAGCAGGAGCAGGGGCTGGGGCAGGTGCTGGGGCAGGCGCAGGAGCAGGAGCAGGAGCAGGGGCTGGGGCAGGGGCGGGGGCGGGGGCGGGGGCAGGGGCAGGGGCAGGGGCAGGGGCAGGGGCAGGGGCAGGGGCAGGGGCTGGTGCTGGGACAGAGGCAGCAAACAGTTTAAGTAGAAGTTGAAGTAGCTGATTTGAATTCAACTGTGGCAGGGAGGGCAGAAAGGAACCAGCCTAAATAGGAAAAGAAAACAGCAGTTTTTTTCTCATTCAATGTCCTTTTGATATACACACCACACATGGAATCATATTTCAGAATATTCACATATGTTTCATACACATTGATCTTCACTACTATATGTTAAATAATTTCTGATCATAATCTGTGGAGCTATGGAACTTACCTCCCTGGAGTTTGAGTTAGAGTTGGAGTCAGAGCTGGAACGTGCAACTCTCAAGTGATCCACATCAGCCTGAAAAATAATCAATTTAAAATATTTAAATATGCATATATATTTATATATATATACTAAAATAAATATAAATCAAATGTGGTGTAAAGAAGAATATTAAATTATTTGGGGCATATATGTTGTATGTTATACATTTTTGTTAAACTCACAGGAAGAGCCAATGACAGGCCCAGGAGGCAGCCCAGAAAGATTACAGTCTTCATCATCATCTTGGTGGTCAGTTCTAAAAACATAAAAAGAAACTAAAACAGTTTAGATTACCTTTTTTTATTCTGAATGTTGAAGTAGAATGTGAACACTACAGCGTAAGTACATTTATCACTATTCAAAAGCCCTGCTTTACGACCAATTCTCTTACCTTTGAGTCACAGTTAATTTCAGCAGTTGATCAGGTGTAATGATGCGAAGACAATGAGCTATACCCAGTCGGTTGGTTCTCTTTAAATAGAGTTAAGAGCACTGATGTCACAACCCCTAATACTAGGCGGTATTATTGTGAAAATAATCATGTTTAATATTCTGAAATCTTTAATCTCTCTGTTGAAGGATAGGTGTGGGTAATACTAAGGGATTAGCATTATAACTGTACAGATGAGTCACACATGACATGTATGATATACAGTACCAGTCAAAGGTTAAGACACACCTACTCATTCAAGTTTTTTTTAAAACCTTTTTTTATTTTCTACACTGTATAATAATAGTGAAGACATCAGAACTATGAAATAACACATGTAGAATCATCTAGTAACCAAAAAAGTGTTAATCAAATCAAAATGTATTTTACATTTGAGATTCGTCAAAGAGAATGCCAAGTGTGTGCGAAGCTGTCATCAAGGCAAAAGGTGGTTACATTGAAGAATCTGAACACTTTTTTAAAATTACTACATGATTCCATACGTGTTACTTCATAGTTTTGATGTCTTCACTATTATTCTACAATGTAGAAAATAGTAAAAATGTAAAAATAACCTTGAATGAGTAGGTGGGTCCAAACTTTTGACTGGTACTGTATGCATAAAAAAAACTGGTAACTCTTCACAATAATGTGTTTATTATTAGTTATTTACAACAGTGTTATAAGTATACAATGTATAATCCTTTAAAATCTTTATTATAATATATAAAAGCTTTTTAAGCATTTCTGAATATTTATTAGAATTTGTAATAGCTTCGCCATAAATGTTACTATAAAGACAAAATATCAACTACATCCAGCTAATAGCAGAATTCTTTGGGGATTGTGTGATATAAATGGATAAAAAAAAATGTTTTAACACATGCAGTACCAGTGTTTTGCAAACAAACACCCATTTCGCTCCCCACCTTTGAACGTTGCCAAATCGTCATGGGAAGGACTTGATTGTAGAATTAAGTAGGCTTGTGATTACAAGATAAACTGAGTCACCAGCTTAAACAATATAATATGCAACTCAATCCCCACCTTGCCATGACAAATGTCCAGATTCACTACAGACAGTCCTCCCCAAAAAATCTAAAAGAAGTGTTTTTTTTTTTATTTGACATGTGTTTAAACCATTATTTTTTAACAATAAACAGTACTTCCATAATTTGTTTAACTGGTATCGGGTGACATTCAGACAATTCATGTGAGGCCTGTGGGCATCCTTGAGCAAATCAACCAACATGTACAATACCAGTCAAAAGTTTGGACAAACATACTCATTCAAGGGTTTTTCTTTATTTCTATTATTTTCTACTTTGTAGAATAATAGTGAAGACATCAAAACTATGAAATAACACATATGGAATCATGAAGTAACCAAAAAAGTGATAAACAAAACAAGCTCCTTCAAAATGTTGACAGGAGAACGCATCCGAACGAGCGAAACAGCGCCCCTCTGTACTGTCATACTGTTCTCTCTGTAGGCCATCTCTCTGATGCTGTCTGGTCTTAGTGCCAGCATCAGTTTGTGGTAGTGCCCTACTCACCAGATGGCTTGTTTGCTTGTTTGTTTGATTAGTTTTGGGATATCGACCGACGGCCTGTAAGGTCTGGAAGGATATATCAATATTTTGTTTTGTTGTGTTTTGACACTCGGCTGGGAAGCTTTGATTGATGGAGAACACTGAGGCTAGCAAATACAGTGGCAAGAAAACGTTTGTGAAGCCTTTAGAATTACCTGGATTTCTGCATAAAGTGGCCATAAAATTCAATCGGATCTTCATCTAAGTCACAACAATAGACACTAATATCACACCAAAAATGTAACTTTTTCATGTCTTTATTGAACACACTGTGTAAACATTCCCAGTGCAGGGTGGAAAAGAATGTGATCCCTTGGATTTAATAACTGGTTGACCCTCCTTTGGTAGCAATAAACTCAACCAAACTTTTTCTGTAGTTGTGAACCAGACCTGCACAACGGTCAGGATGAATTTTGGACCATTCATCTTTACAAAACTGTTACTGCTCAGCAATATTCTTAGGATGTCTGTCCATCTGTCCACAGGATATTTTGCCAGATGCGCTGTGGAACATCCAGGTTCTCTTTTGCAAACTTCAGACGTCCCTCAATGTTTGTTTTGGACAACAGTGGCTTCTTCTATGGTGTCCTCCCATGAACACCATTCTTGTTTAGTGTTTTACATATCGTAGACTTTGGCATGTTCCAGAGATTTCTGGCATGTTCCAGAGATTTCTGTAAGTCTTTAGCTGACACTCTAGGATTCTTCTTAACCACATTGAGCATTCTGCTCTGTGCTCTTGCAGTCATCTTTGCAGGACGGCCACTCCTAGGGAGAGTAGCAACAGTTCTGAACTTTCTCCATTTATAGACAATTTGTCTTACCATGGACTGATGAACATCAAGGCATTTAGAGATACTTTTGTAACCCTTTCCAGCTTTTTGCAAGTCAACAATTCTTAATCTTAGGTCTTCTGAGCCTCTTTTATTTGAGGCATGGTTCACATCAGGCAATGCTTCTTGTGAATAGCAAACTCATATTTTGTGAGTGTTTTTCATAGGGCAGGGCAGTTCTAACCAACATCTCCAATCTCGTCTCATTGATTGGACTCCAGGTTAGCTGACTCCTGACTCCAATTAGTTTTTGGAAAAGTCATTAGCCTAGGGGTTCACATACTTTTTTCAACCTGAATTGTGAATGTTTAAATAATGTATTCAATATAGACAAGAAAAATACAACAATTTGTGTGTTATTAGTATAAGTACACTGTGTTTGTCTATTGTTGTGACTAAGATGAAGATCAGATCCAATTGTATGAACAATTTATGCAGGAATTGAGGTAATTCAAAAAGGTTCACATACTTTTTCTTGCCATTGTATCTATTTGAGGATCAACCATCCATCAATTCTTAAGTAAGAAGTATCCTCACTGTAGAATGCTGAATAGTATAGTTACTTTATTTCAATGTTAAACAAATTACTTTAATCATTAACACTACAATTAAAATGGCTGCTGTAGTTGTGGCTATTTCCAGCGATGCAAAAACTGATGTCAAGGAAAATGAGACCTGGAGCAAGGTTGTGGGTTGAAATTGAGCCTGTTATACCTATTTTTATCATGGAAAGAGAAATCCTAACAGAGGAGGAGGCCATAACCAATCTGATTATGGAGTAGGAGCTCTACCACAGTCTTATACCGGAAATTCATCCAAATCACTTGAGGTCAGTACAGAGAGTACGTGCGCTCTGGCATATATATATATTCTCAGAGTGAGGAACAAAGGGCAAAACTTCTGATCAGAGGAAAACATGTTGTAATCAAAGAGAATAATCCGTTCAGTTTGAAGACTAGCATGGCTGACCAGAACTCCATTCAAGTTACAATTAAAGAAATACCTGAATAAGCAGATGATAGTGTTGTGGCTGAGTTTCTGGCTAAAGCTGGATGTAATGGTGATGAGATGAGTGATGAGGCGCATGATAAGATACAAGGGTCAACTTACAAACTGCAGCACCCTTCATTCCTATAACACGGTCTGTAAAGATGGGCCCTCACTGGATCAAAGTATTGTATGATGGACATGGTCCTGAGCGTAGTCAGGACTAGCTGACACAATCCCACACTAGAGGGGGTCAGGAGATGGTAGAGTACAGTCCTACTACACTGGACAACATAAGGTGCATAGAGGAAACTTTTTCACACTATGTGCAGGACAACGATCCTGTCCCCCTGAGTAAGGCGAACGTATCACATATCTCAGATGAAATGACTGAACGTGAGACTGAGGTTGAAGAGGACAATTCCTTGCCTCCCAAGGACAAAGATGGAGTGAATGAAACATTGGAGTTGGTACCTGGGGAGTCGGAGTCTGCAACAGTGACCTCTCATTCCAAGAAAAAGAATAAGAATAAGAGGAAAAATACTCAAATGAAGCTGGGCAAGTGGTTACTAAGACTAGTGACAATCATAACACAATAGAAAACCTTGAGGTTCATAAGAGACCCTGAAGGCGGTGCAACTCTGGGGAATACAAAAGAAGGCAGACAGACATCAATGCTGGCCTTCATTCAAACAATCCGGAATCAACATTACATCCAAGCGTCCCAGGTTACCAAGCTCCCCATCAGAGTCTGGATTTAGGTCACCTGCAGAAAAAAGGCTGATATGTAGGATGTAATTCTGGGAGAAGTGGAGAGTGGAGTCCCCCTTATTAGCCATCCAGACTGAAATCATTAATGAAGGATTGAAATCATGTATATTTGAGTAACCTAAACTATCTGGTTCAGAGAAGGACATTCTGTGTATGTGAGCATAACTTCTGTAGCTAACATGACTTTTCAAGAGAATGAGCAATCTGCTAATAATTACATTTCAATGCCAACTCTTGATACGTGTCCCAAACAAAACCCGCTTTCGAGACAGAAACTCAGTTTCCTTAACCCAGGTATTAGAAAACATTGTACCATGAAACTTTTTCAAACCGTCAATCAGGCTAAAATACTCTGGGACCCTCATTCCAAGCCTAGAAGAATATTGGGAGGTCATCTGAATATTCATAGTATTATTTATAAGAGTGAACAGGTAGCACATCTATTGATTTTTTCTGTTTCTCTGAGACATGCCTGAAGAAATCTTCTCCTATTTTTCCCTTTATTGTCCCTGAACATTCCATATTCAGGAGGGACAGGGGAGAGGGCAGAGGGGGTGGATTGCGTATGTCCATGAAAGACTTTAAATGTAATTGTATCATATGGAAACACGCCAATGACATTGAATGTATGGGGCTGAATGTCTTACCTCTCCCCTCATATGTCTTTCATTGTTATTGGATTATATCGACCACCAACATCGGATATCTCGCTTTATTACCATCTAAATGCCATGCTTAAAGAATGTGATCAGAAGAAGGAGATTATCTGGGTGATTTCAATATAAACTGGGGAAACAAAACTTGCAGGAAAAATCTCAGAGATCACAGATTATTTCAACCTGACTCAAATAATACAAGATCCAACCAGAGTAACACAGTCATCTCAGACTCAAATTGATCTGGTGTTTACTAACAGACCTGATCAAATAATTATGTCCAGTAACTTACCTATTGGCATATGTGACCACAATGTTACATCGGTGGTTAGAAAGCTCACTAGAAAGAGATTTAAGAACCATATTAATGTTCAACAGTACGATAACAAAATGCAGAAAAGTGAGCAGAGTAACTACGATGCAGCTATAAGTCAATTTGACTGGTCTGATCTGTTAAGCAATGAAGACCCAGAGTCTGGATACAGCACATTTCTGTCAGCTATTAAAGTGGATACCTCTTTTACTAGGACATTTCAACGTAAGCCAAGACGGTAAACCTCTCTACCAATCCTCAACGAGGATGTCTGGAGGCAGACGAGAGAACGGGATTTTTCCTTGAAAAAAGCACTGAGGTCTAGTAAGAATGATGACAGACGTATATTTGCATCACTGAGAAGTAAGGTGGTTAGGAATATAAAAAAGCAAAAGCAGAGATCTTTCTTAGAGTGATCAATGATGCAAATTTAAATGGCAATGTTGGGAAAAGCTCAACAAACTAACAGGGAGAGGAGCTGAAAAGTACAAAAAACATCCTGATTTCAAGGGGATTCTAATTCAAGACTTCAATTTCATATCCTTTAACAATTTATTTGTTGACTCTGTCAGGGAACTGGCTCAGAGATGTTCAACCAAGGCCACAGTTCTCACTCCCATAGATAATAATAAACCAATATTCAGAATTCCTGAAATCTCAGTGTCAGCAGTGAAGAGTATTATTAGCTTCTTCAGGAGCTCTAGAACAAATTATGTATTTGGTCTAGACATTGTATTCCTGAAGCGACACAAGTTAATCTAGTTAATCTGTCCATCAAGTATGGGTTCTTTCCCAATGGTGGGAAGTCTGCCGCAGTGATACCTGTCTTAAAATCTGGTGGCCCAACACTGGTGAAAAATTACCGACCTTTTAGCATTCTTGCAGTGCTATCAAAATTAGCTGAATGATGGGTGTCTGATCATCTGACTGATCACCTCTTCTCCAAACATCAAATGCAATTGTATTCAGAACTAACCGTTCTACTGAAACAGCCAATTGCTATTTTCTGGAGTGAATTAAATCTAAACTGAACATATAGTTGAAGTCCAAAGTTTACACACACCCAGTTTGGAGTAATTATAACTCATTTTCAACCACTCCACAAATTTCTTGTTAACAAACTATAGTTTTGGCAAGTCGGTTAGGACAGCTACTTTGTGCATGACATAAGTAATCTTTCCAACAATTGTTTACAAACAGATTATTTCACTTATAATTCACTGTATCACAATTCCAGTGTGTCAGATTACAGTTTACATACACTAAGTTGACTGTGCCTTTAAACAGCTTGGAAAATTGCAGAAAATTATGTTATGGCTTTAGAAGCTTCTGATAGGCTAATTGACTTCATTTGAGTCAATTGGAGGTGTACCTGTGGATGTATTTCAAGGCCAACCTTCAAACTCAGTGCCTCTTTGTTTGACATAATGGAAAAATGAAAAGAAATCAGCCAAGACCTCCACAAGTCTGCTTCATCTTTGGGAGAAATTTCCAAACACCTGAAGGTACCACGTTCATCTGTACAAACAATAGTATCCAAGTATAAACACCATGGGACCATGCAACCGTCATACCGCTCAAGAAGGAGACACGTTCTGTCTCCTAGAGATTAACATACTCTGTTGCGAAAAGTGCAAATCAATCCCAGAACAACAGCAACGGACCTTGTGAAGATGCTGGAGGAAACAGGTACAAAGTATCTATATCCACAGTCAAACGAGTCCTATATCGATGTAACCTGAAAGGTCGCTCAGCAGGGAAGATGCTACTGCTCCGAAACCGCAAAAAATAGCCAGACTAAGGTTTGCAACTGTACATGGGGACAAAGATCGTACTTATTGGAGAAATGTCTTCTGGTCTGATGAAACAAAAATAGAACTGTTTGGCCATAATGACCATCGTTATATTTGGAGGAAAAAGGGGGAGACTTGCAAGCCGAAGAATACCATCCCAACCGTGAAGCATGGGGGTGGCAGCATCATGTTGTGGGGGTGCTTTGCTGAGGTAGGGACCGGTGCACTTCACAAAATAGATGGCATCATGAAGGAGGAACTTTATGTGGATATATTGAAGCAACATCTCCTTCTCAAGACATCAGTCAGGAAGTTAAAGCTTGGTTTCAAATTGGTCTTCCAAATGGAAAATGACCTCAAGCATACTTCCAAAGGTGTGGCAAAATGGCTTAAGGACAACAAAGTCAAGGTATTGGAGTGGCGATTACAATGCCCTGACCTCAATCCCATAGAAAATTTGTGCGCAGAACTTAAAAAGCGAGTGCGAGCAACGAGGACCACAAACCTGACTCAGTTACACCAGCTCTGTCCAGAGGAAATTCACCCGCTTATTGTGGGAAGCTTGTGGAAGGCTACCCAAAACGTTTGACCCAAGTGAAACAATTTAAAGGCAATGTATGATGTCTGGGTGTTCCATGTAACGTTGGGCATTGCAAAACAGTCAAACAAATTAGCCTCTTGCCACTGCTATTAATCAAATGTGCTAACTGAAAATGTCAGTATAGGCCTACTGTATCCTTATTTCCCATCTGTTGTTAACTCCAGAACAATATTTATTCCACATCTACATTTATGGAGAGAACATTCTCTGTGTGATTCTCTGTGTGAGTTTCCATTTTACCTCTGACTGGGTAGAGACAGACTTACCAGCAAATAAGTGTCTCCCTCACAAAGTGGTCCAAATGTGTAATGCAACTGTCTGAAAGTATGCAAACAAGTTTGATAAATTGTTAGAACAATTAAGCAGGATAATTGTATACTATTAAGTCTTGATACTGACTCAGAGCTATAGAAATATATATAGAGTGCCTGAGTTCTTACTGAAGTTAAAGAGTTGAAGTTCAAACGTTTTATGTTGCAATCCATTTTCAAAGTGTCTTTCAAAATGGTCAAGTTTTTAGCCACCAATAAAAAACATGCACTATGTGAACACCACTTCAAATAAGTGAATTTGGCAATTTAAGCCACAAAAGTTGCAGACAAGTGTATACAATTGAGCACACAGCCATGCAATCTACAAAGACAAACATTGGCAGTAGATTGGCCCGTGCTGAAGAGCTCAGTGACTTTCAAAGTGGCACCAACGTAAGGTGCTACCTTTTCAACGAGTCAGTTAGTCAAATGTATGCCCTGCTAGAGCTGCCACGGGCAACTGTAAGTGCGGTTTTTGTGATGTGGAAACATCTAGGAGCAACACCGGCTCAGCCCCAAAGTGGTAGGCCAGGGAAGCTCACAGAATGGGACGGTAGATTGCTGAAGTGCGTAGCGTGTAAAAATCGTCTCTCCTCGGTTGCATCACTCACAAACTAATTCCACACTGCCTCTGGAAGCAATGTCAGCACAATAACTGTTAGTCATGAGGTAAATTAAATGGGTTTCCATGGCCAAACAGCCGCACACAATTCTCAGATCGCCTTGAGCAATGCCAAGCGTGGGCTTGAATGGTGTAAAGATCACGGCTATTGGACTCTGGAGAAGAGGAAACACGTTCTCTACAGTGAGAACGTGTAGAGTTCTCTGGCAGTCCGATGGATTAATAATGATATGGCAGATGCCAGAAGAACGCTACCTGCCCCAATGCATAATGCCAACTTTAAAGTTTGGTGGTTGAGGAAAAATGGTCTTTGCTGTTTTTCACGCAAACTGCGAGCCAGGCCTAATCGCACAAAGTCAGTGCCCAACCTCAATAATGATCTTTTGACTGAATGGAAGCCAGTCCCCGCAGCAATGTTCCAACATCTAGAGGAAAGCTGGGGGCTATTATAGCGGCAAAGGGGGGACCAATCCATATTAATGCCCATGTTATTGGAATGAGATGTTCGATGAGCAGGTGTTTTTTGGGCCATGGAGTGTATTTGGTTATCTGCAACCCAAGAAGAACTGCTAGTGGGTCTTGACCCCTTTTTGGAAACAACAAATTCTCTGGAACTGATTATGAATTCAGAAGTTTTGTTGATTTCATACTTGTTTACAATTGTTTTAGGACTTGTAGAGCCTTCAACCGTATGTCAGAGAGGTTTCACACTTGTTTTGAAAGGATCTCAAATAGTTTGTCAAACAAACAGAACACAACAGACAAAAACATACACAATGACGGATCTTAACTCATTTCATTTATTAATGATGGAATAATCAGCTCTGAACAGGAGCTAATGTCAACATATTTGATTTAAACAAGTTTTTTCTCCTTCCCCTATCGACGCCCGTCTCATTTTCCACCCGCTGCCGGGGCTGGAGCTGGAGCTGCAGCAGGTGTTGCGGCAGGAGCAGAGGCAAGGCTGGCCAATAGGAAGGGCAGGAGGGCCATCAAGGCAGAGTTACCTTGAGAAGGCTGGGCATAAGGGAAGTAAATATTACTGCACCTCATAGCTAGCTGAGCGCTCCTCTCGATCATGTTGCTCAGACATCTGCACACACAAACAAAATCCCAGGATGAATGATATTATGGTATAAAGTAATCAACACTCAAAGTGTGAACTTAAGTCCATCATATTGTAATAATTCAGATATTGTCATATTCCAATGCAATGCAATCTATGGAAACCGCAATCTCTTGTTGTATTGATGTGTACATTGAAGGCTTGATGTTGTATTTCAGGAATTCTTACAGGAATGGAAGAACAAAGTCCAATCAGGCACATCACTAGGAAAAGTAGTTTCATGGTCACCATGGGGTTCTTGAAATGAAAAAGACATACAGTGAATTCAAAGCTAGACACGCATGACTAACCTCCACTACAGTATTCTTTGAAGCTCTTACCTGTTCAAGTGAAGATGTAAAATGCTTTAAAAGTATTCAACTTGAGACTAATGCTGTATTGTAACTTAACAGCAAAAATATGCTTTTTATAGACCATTTCATTCCACTGTCAACCAATGAGCTTTCAGTCCCATGATCAATGGTGTGTCCTGGAGATGTGAAATGTGATGAAATTAGACATTTGGTGTGTCATTCTACAAATCTGTATATATCCATAGTGTCCTCAAAGAACAATGGCTCATCAGTATTAGGAAACTTATGCTAAGTTGACAGGTTTTGAAACTGTTGATGATTTATACCTTTGTTTTTTGGGCATTGTGGAGGATAAATGAACACATTTAATTGTAATGTACATTTTTAATTTCTCAACTTATACAGCATAGTTCAAGTACCAGACTTTATTTAGATTTCTCCTATCATGCAATATAATGTACAACACTTTTTTTTATTTCTCAAATCACACAATGTAATGTACCTGTAACGGTTTTCTTGGTGAGAAGGAGAGTCGGACCAAAATGCAGCGTGTCTATTGCGATCCATGTTTAATGAACAACGTTAACACGAATGAACACAAACACTACAAAACAAAACAACGTAATGAACGAAAACCGAAACAGCCTATACTTGTGTAAACAAACACAGAATAAGGCCATCAAGACACTCAGGACAATCACCACCAACAAACTCAAAGAATATGGCTGCCTAAATATGGTTCCCAATCAGAGACAACGATAAACACCTGCCTCTGATTGAGAACCACTCCAGACAGCCATAGACTTTGCTAGATAACCCCACTAGCTACAATCCCAATACATACACACCAACACCCCAAGACAAAACACACCACAATACAAAAACCCCATGCCACACCCTGGCCTGACCCAATACATGAAGAAAAACACAAAATACTTAGACCAGGGCGTGACAGACCCCCCCCCCCCCCCCCTAAGGTGCGGACTCCCGAACGCACCTCAAAACAATAGGGAGGGTCCGGGTGGGCGTCTGTCCATGTAGGCGGCTCCGGCGCGGGACGTGGACCCCACTCAATCAATGTCTTAGTCCCTTCTCCTTGCGTCCTTGGATAGTCCACCCTCGCCGCCGACCATGGCCTAGTAGTCCTCACCCAGAACCCCACTGGACTGAGGAGCAGATCGGGACTGAGGGGCAGCTCGGGACTGAGGCGAAGCTCAGGAGTGAGAGGAAGCTCAGGAGTCAGAGGAAGCTCAGGAGTGAGAGGAAGCTCAGGAGTGAGAGGAAGCTCAGGCAGGTTGATGAATCTACCAAATCCTGGCTGGCTGGTGGTTTCGGCAGATCCTGGCTGACTGGCAGATCCTGGCTGACTGGCAGATCTGGCGGATCCTGGCCGACTGGCGGATCCTGGCCGACTGGCGGATCCTGACCGACTGGCAGTTCTGGCAGATCCCGGCTGACTGGCGGATCTGGAAGAGTCTGGTTGACTGGCAGATCTGGAAGAGTCTGTATGACTGGCAGATCTTGAAGAGTCTGTATGACTGGCAGATCTGGAAGAGTCTGGTTGACTGGCAGATCTGGAAGAGTCTGGTTGACTGGCAGATCTGGAAGAGTCTGGCTGACTGGCAGTTCTGGCTGCTCCATGCTGACTGGCTGCTCTGGCTGCTCCATGCTGACTGGCTGCTCCATGCTGACTGGCAGCTCTGGCTGCTCCTTGCAGACTGGCAGCTCTGGCGGCTCCTTGCAGACTGGCAGCTCCTTGCAGACTGACAGCTCTATGCAGACTGGCAGCTCCTTGCAGACTGGCAGCTCTATGCAGACTGGCAGTTCTGAACAGGCGGGAGACTCCGGCAGCGCTGTAGAGGCGGAAAGCTCTGACAGCGCTAAACAGGCGGGAGACTCCGACAGCGCTGTAGAGGAGAAAGGCTCTGGCTGCGCTGAACAGGCGGGAGACTCCAGCAGCGCTGTAGAGGAGAAAGGCTCTGGCAGCGCTGAACAGACGGGAGACTCCGGCAGCGCAGGAGAGGAGAAAGGCTCCGGCAGCGCTGGAGAGGCGAGGCGCACTGTAGGCCTGATGCGTGGTGCTGGTACTGGTGGTACTGAACCGAGAACACGCACAGGAAGCCTGGTGCGGGGAGCTGCTACCGGAGGGCTGGAGTGTGGAGGTGGCACAGGATGGGCTAGACCATGAAGGCGTACTGGAGATCTTGAGAGCAGTGCTGGCACAGGACGTGCAAGGCTAGGGATGTGCACAGGAGGCCTGGGTGTTGGAGGCGTGAGGCTGGCACCAACTTCACCAGCCGACTAACACGCACCTCAGGACGAGTATTTTTTGGGGCTGACTCTCAGGCTTCCTTCCGAGTCGCCGTGCTGCCTCCTCATACCGGCGCCTCTCCGCTTTCGCCGCCTCCAGTTCTTCTTTGGGGCGGCGATATTCTCCAGGCTGAGCCCAGGGTCCTTCTCCGTTTAGGATTTCCTCCCATGTCCAGAAATCCTTATAGCGCATCTCCTCTTTGGGCTGCTCCTGCCTGTTGACACGCTGCTTGGTCCGTTTGTGGTGGGTTAAAACTCAAAAGTTCATTAAAATACACATGCAGGGTATTGAATTAAAGCTACACTCGTTGTGAATCTAGCCAACAAGTCAGATTTTTAAAATGCTTTTCGGCGAAAGCATGAGAAGCTATTATCTGATAGCATGCAACACCCCAAAATGCCTGAAGGCGACGTAAACAAAAGAATTAGCGTAGCCGGCGCTACACAAAAACGCAGAAATAAAATGTAAAACATTCATTACCTTTGATGATATTCTTTGTTGGCACTCCTATATGTCCCATAAACATCACAAATTGGTCTTTTTCCCGATTAAATCCGTCCATGAATGCCCAAAATATCCATTTGTATAGCCTGTCTGCATCAGGAAAAAAGCTCTCTTCCAACACGCAACGTCATGTTTAAAAATTATATAAGTTGCCTATATTCTTTGACAAAACACTTCAACCTACTTTTATAACCCAACTTTTGGTATTTGTAAACGTTAATAAGCGATCAAATTGATCACTGGGCGATCTGTATTCAATAGCAGCTACACAAGAAAACAGTGTCCATTTTTCAATCTTCCAAAATCGATTGAGGTAGGCTGGATGGAATCACGGATCTGTTGGTAATGTCTCAAAGGATTTTTGTCAATGAAAATGACGTTTTTGGCGACATCGTGTGGAAGCTGTAGGAATCCGTCTCCATATTAATGGTATTAATTTTGGTTTCCTTTATATAATCAATGAAAGGGGCGCATGGATACTTTTTTCAGATTTCAGTGACCAGTTTTTCTTGCGCTTTTCGATGAAACACACGCTCTGTTATAGTCACAGCCGTGATTTAACCAGTTTTAGAAACTTCAGAGTGTTTTCTATCCACACATACTAATCATATGCATATACTATATTCCTGGCATGAGTAGCAGGACCCTGAAATGTTGCGCGATTTTTATCAGAATGTTTGAAAAAGGAGGGGGTAGGATAAAGAGGTTAAGATCCGTCATTGTGTATGTTTTTGTCTGCTGTGTTCTGTTTGTTTGACAAACTATTTGAGATCCTTTCAAAACAAGTGTGAAACCTCTCTGATATAAGGTGGAAGGCTCTACAAGTCCTAAAACAATTGTAAACAAGTATGAAATCAACAAAACTTCTGAATTCATAATCAGTTCCAGAGGTTTTGTTGTTTCCAAAAGGGGTCAAGACCCACTAGCAGTTCTTCTTGGGTTGCAGATAACCAAATACACTCCATGGCCCAAAAAACACCTGCTCATCGAACATCTCATTCCAATAACATGGGCATTAATATGGATTGGTCCCCCCTTTACCGCTGTAATAGCCCCCAGCTTTCCTCTAGATGTTGGAACATTGCTGCGGGGACTGGCTTCCATTCAGTCACAAGATCATTATTGAGGTTGGGCACTGACTTTGTGCGATTAGGCCTGGCTCGCAGTTGGAGTGAAAAACAACAAAGACCATTTTTCCTCAACCACCAAACTTTAAAGTTGGCATTATGCATTGGGGCAGGTAGCGTTCTTCTGGCATCTGCCAAATCCATATTAATCCATCGGACTGCCAGATGATGAAGCGTGATTCCTCACTGTAGAGAACGTGTTTCCTCTTCTCCAGGGTCCAATAGCCATGATCTTTACACCACTCAAGCCCACGCTTGGCATTGCTCAAGGCGATCTTAGAATTGTGTGCGGCTGTTTGGCCACGGAAACCCATTTAATTTACCTCCTGACTAACAGTTATTTTGCTGACATTGCTTCCAGAGGCAGTTTGGAATTAGTTTGTGAGTGTTGCAACCGAGGAGAGACGGTCGTCCCATTCTGTGAGCTTCCCTGGCTTACCACTTCGGGGCTGAGCCAGTGATGCTCCTAGATGTTTCCACATCACAAAAACAGCACTTACAGCTCTAGCAGGAAATACATTTGACTAACTGACTCGTTGAAAAGGTAGCACGTTGGTGCCATGTTGAAAGTCACTGAACTCTTCAGTACAGGCCAATCTACTGCCAATATCTGTCTGTAAATTGCATGGCTGTGTGCTCAATTGTATACACTTGTCTGCAACTAGTGTGGCTTAAATTGCCAAATTCACTTATTTGAAGTGGTGTCCACATAGTGCATGTTTTTTTATTGGTGGCTAAAAACTTGACCATTTTGAAAGACACGTTGAAAATGGATTGCAACATTAAACGTTTGTGAACCTCAATTCTTTAACTTCATTAAGAACTCAGGCACTCTATATATATTTCCATAGCTCTGAGTCAGTATCAAGACTTAATAGTATACAATTATCCTGCTTAATTGTTCTAACAATTTATCAAACTTGTTTGCATACTTTCAGACAGTTGCATTAAACATTTGGAGCACTTTGTGAGGGAGACAATTATTTGCTGGTAAGTCTGTCTCTACCCAGTCAGAGGTAAAATGGAAACTCACACAGAGAATCACACAGAGAATGTTATCTCCATAAATGTAGATGTAGAATAAATATTGTTCTGGAATTAACAGCAGATGGGAAACAATGATACAGTAGGCCTATACTGACATTTTCAGTTAGCACATTTGATTAATAGCAGTGGCAAGAGGCTAATTTGTTTGCCTGTTTTGCAATGCCCAACGTTACATGGAACACCCAGAAATCATACAACATCCTTCATTGCAACACATTTAGGCTTCATTAGGGCTTTGTGATTGGCGGAGAAACACTATATATTGTTTGTGTATTGATGAGTGTGCAAGGACATACAGAGGCACTGAGAAGGCTTTTAACCCTGAGATACGTTAAGGTATGGTTATACTAATAATTCTAACACTTTGTTCAGAGTGAAGGCATTCTTATACACTCATTAACTGTGTAGTAGATTATACATATAATATAATCTGTAACTTGTAGGGAATAGATGGCTTAATAAAGTAATGATGTTTATGTTTATACTCTATTTAGATGAAGACTTTCAGCATGAAGATTCTTGTTCTACTTGGATTTGTGATGCTTCTCTCTATTGCTTTGGTAAGCCATGCATATAGTATGTACAGGAAATGTTGGTGCACATGTCATGTTAGACTTAGAAAGATCTTAAAGTTAGTATATTACATCCATATGTATATTAATTCATTGTCTTATTGTTTGCTTTTGAAGGCTGAGCATGAGCATGGCCATCAGCATGTCATTGAGAAGCGCTCTTCAAGTGAAGAGGTGAGTAGTATGAATGAATCATCTTTTTTGAAGGAGTATTTTTGCCTTATTTAGGGATATTGAGAGAAAAACAGGAAAGGCAAAGTTTGTGCCAGAAGGGTGTGGGCCGCAATCAAACTGAAGCTGCCATATTATACAATGCCTTCAAAAGATATTCAAACCCCTTGACTTTTTCTACATTTTGTTGAGTTACAAGGTGGGATTAAAATGATCTACAGAAAATACTCTGTATTGTCAAAGTGGAAGAAAAATTAAAACATTTGTAAAGAAAACATGAAAAATAAAACACGAATATATTACAAAAATACATATAGTATCAGCTTCTACATGGCCCTTGCTCTATACAGTTATTCAATAAAAATGATTTACTTCTAAAATAAACTATATACAGTTATTGTGTATGGTGTACACAATTGAGACTCCAGCGACTACATTCGTTTTGATTATCCTTCAATATCCCTCCTTCTTCTAGCATGTCCGTGGCCCTGGCCCTGGCCGTGGCTTTCCAAACTTTCTGCAGCAGTTTGGAAAGCTGCAGCAGTACCAGCAGTACCTTCTGCTTCTGCAAAGACTTGGTCTTGTCCCAGCCCCTGCAGCACCAGCCCCAGCTCCAGCCCCAGCTCCAGCCCCAGCTCCTGCCCCAGCTCCAGCCCCAGCTCCAGCCCCAGCTCCAGCCCCAGCCCCAGCCCCAGCTCCAGCTGGTCGCTGAGAAAGGACATGAATCAGAAACTTCAACTCAACAAGAGCAAGCTATGGTTGATGAAATGACCAGAACATTAACTGACAATAAGTACTGTAATAGCTGTCTTCCATATTTTGCTTGAGTTTACCTTTAATGTATTTGCTGTATGTCTATCTGCAATGCAATAAAGAGGATTTGAAATGGCATATGTCCCCTCCTGCACACTTTCTTTTGCCTGAGAAATGTCATTTTGTATTCAAACATATGTTCACAGTTTGTGCATTTGTCAGTCAGAGTTAGTCAAATCTGAGGATTAGCATCTAGTTTTGTAATTTGATATTTCTTGATATATTTAGTGAGGTTATATTGGTTGTGAACAATATTTGAGTTATGTTTTAAACAATTAAACATGTTTTAAATTGTATTCACATTATGAGTAAAGTATGTTACAGGAAGTCAAGTAGCCAAATTCAATGGTCAAACATTTAAATCTTTTGATGGTTGAAATCATTGAAAGCCTTGACATAATACAGTATAATTTTTACATACATTTAATCATTCAACCTATTCCCACTCCACTGCTTATTTTACCAGGCTGCTTACGATGAGCAAGTAAATAAATCACTGGGTTACAGTTACTGTACCTGGATACAGTACAGGACATATTCATAAAAGGACATGGCAGGTGCAGAATGAGTGGCAATACTAGTTCTGGACTTATTCTCGCAGGAGGTGCTTGGCTATACTGAGAGTAAGATTGTTGTACTTTTTGGAGACTTACTCTGAAAGTTACCGTCACATCAACAAAGAAGAAAAAAAGACTCGTTATGGAAGTAATAATATCAATTTCATGCCATGAGTGACACCATGTGGTTAAAGGAAATACCTCACCTGAGGTGTGTGTGTGTGTGTGTGTGTGTGTGTGTGTGTGTGTGTGTGTGTGTGTGTGTGTGTGTGTGTGTGTGTGTGTGTGTGTGCGTGTGAATGTGATTACTTTTTGACTCATTGATTCATTATTTATTCATTCACACACCTATTATAATGGGATAAGCATTACATGCCGAATAAATAATATTCAGTGATATTGGGAACAATTTGTATGACAATCCAGACACTGTACTAACCCTCTCAGTCTCTGCAAGATTAACAAAAAGCTAAAATTGATAAATGAGTCTGATAAGTAGAAAATTGTTTTCATTGCTAATCTACACATTTATTTTTAGGTTGCTATGAGGCAATCCAACTCTGAAATTAGTCTCGTTAGTCTCTTCACCTGGCCAGAATCTTTGTGCTATATTAGACATACAGTGTTGTGCAATCTCTTTACAGTTTGAGAAAACACAACCTTTGTGTGATGTGTGCAAGAGGGCAATTATCCCTCAGGCAATTTTCCCTCTTGAGACGATGTCCGCGCCCCCACTGAAATAGAATTAGCATAATACAAAATTCCCCATAAAAATCTGTCAGTTTAAGCAAATGATATCTGTTTTTTTGCATTGGAATCATCTCAATCCACCACTTCCTCCGATGTTGCACTTCTGCATCTGCAGGGAGAGGTGTCAGTGCGGTGTTTGTCAGACCATGAGACATCCCGAAAAATGGTCTTCTCACAAAATCGTCTGTAGCTTCCTAACGGATTGGCCTACATGACCTCGACATGGAAAGACGAGACTCTAACGAACATTATGGTATTCTCTGTTTTGCTGTATGACCCCAACAAACGTCTTGGGAATCGTCTGAAGTCGGTACAGCCAATTTGCCAACTTCTGACGGTAGCATCCAAACAGTTTGGGCTACACCAGGGGTGGGCAACTCCTCGAGGGCCTGATTGGTGTCACACTTTTCAAGAGGTTTTTCTTTATTTTTACTATTTTCTGCTTTGTAGAATAATAGTGAAGACGTCACATCTATGAAATAAACTTATGGAATCATGTAGTAACCAAAAAAGTGTTAAATAAAAGATTCTTATTCAAAGTTTTGACAGGAGAACGCAACCGAATGAGCGAAACTGCGCCCCTCTGTACTGTTCTACAGTTCTCTCTGTAGGCCATCTATCTGATGCAGGCTGGTCTTAGTGCCAGCATCAGTTTGTGGCTTGTTTGCTTGTTTGTTTGATTGATTGTTGGATTTATCGACTGATGGCCTGTAAGGTCCGGAATGATATATCCATATTTTGTTTTGTTGTGTTTCGACATCTCATTTTGTTTGCGTATTCGGCCCGGCTGGGAAGCTTAGATTGCTGGAGAACACTGAATCCAGTGGCAAGAAAAAGTATGTGAACCCTTTAGAATTATCAGGATTTCTGCATAAAGTGGTCATAAAATAAAGTCACAACAATAGACAAACACAGTCTGCTTAAACCAATAACACGCAAACAATTATAGGTCTTTATTGAACACACTGTGTAAACATTCACAGTGCAGGGTGGAAAATGTATGTGAACCCTTGGATTTAATAACTGGTTGACCCTCCTTTGGCAGCAATAACCTCAACCAAACTTTTTCAGTAGTTGTGAATCAGACCCGCACAACGGTCAGGAGGAATTTTGGACCATTCATCTTTACAAAACTGTTTCAGTTCAGCAATATTCTAAGGATGTCTTGTGTGAACCGCTCTCTGTCATTTTAAATCGGGCTGAGGTCAGGACTCTGACTCGGCCACTCCAGAAGGCGTATTATCTTCTGTTGAAGCCATTCTGTTGTTGATTTACTTCTGTGTTTTGGGTCGTTGTCCTGTTGTGTCACCCGACTTCCGTTGAGCTTCAATTGGAGGACAGATAACCTTACATACTCCTGTAAAATGTCTTGATAAACTTGGGAATTTATTGTTCCGTCGATGATAGCAAGCTATCCAGGCCCTGAGGCAGCAAAGCAGCCCCAAACCATGATGCTCCCTCCACCATATTTTACAGTTGGGATGAGGTTTTTATTTTGGTGTGCTGTGCCTTATCTTCTCCACACATAGTGGTGTGTGTTCTTTCCAAACAACTCAACTTTAGTTTAATATGAAATAGCACATATGGAATCATGTAGTAAAAAGTGTTAAACAAATCAAAATGTATTTTATTTTTGAGATTCGTCAATGTATAGTAGCCACCCTTTGCCTTGATGACAGCTAGAAATCCTCTTAACCAGCTTCACCTGGAAGGCTTTCCCAAAAGTCTTGATGGAGTTCCCAAATATGCATAGCACTTGTTGGCTGCTTTTCCTTCACTCTGCGGTCCAACTCATCCCAAACCATCTCAATTGGGTTGAGGTCGGGTGATTGTGGAGGCCAGGTCATCGGATGCAGCACTCCATCACTCTCCTTCTTGGTCAAATGGCCCTTACACAGCCTGGAGGTGTGTTGGGTCATTATCCTGTTGAAAAACAAATGATAGATAGTCCCTATAAGAGCAAACCAGATGGGACGGTGTATCGCTGCAGAATGCTGTGGTAGCCATGCTGGTTAAGTGTGCCTTGAATTCTAAATAAATCACAGACAGTGTCACCAGCAAAGCACCCCACACCATCACACCTCCTCCTCCATGCTTTACGGTGGGAACCACTCATGCAGGGATCATCCGTTCACCTACTCTGCATCTCACAAAGACATGTCGGTTGGAACAAAAAATCTCAAATTTGGACTCATCCGACCAAAGGACAGATTTCCACCGGTCTAATGTCCATTGCTCGTGCTTCTTGGCCCAAGCAAGTCTCTTCTTATTATTGGTGTCCTTTAGTAGGGGTTTCTTTGCAGCAATTCGACCATAAAGGCCTGATTCACACAGTCTCCTCTGAAGTTGATGTTGAGATGTGTCTGTTACTTGAACTCTGTGAAGTATTTATTTGGGCTGCAAATTCTGAGGCTGGTAACTCTAATGAACTTATCCTCTGCAGCAAAGGTAACTCTGGGTCTTCCTTTTATCTGGCGGTTCTCATGAGAGCCAGTTTCATCATAGCGCTTGATGGTTTTTGCGACTGCATTTGAAGAAATGTTCAACGTTTTTGAAGTTTTTCGGCAGTCGACTAATGATGGACGGCTGATTCGCTTTGCTTACTTGATCTGTTCTTGCCATAATAGGGACTTGGTCTTTTACCAAACAGGGCTATCTTCTGTATACCATTCCTACCTTGTCACAACACAACTGATTGGCACAAATGCATTAATTAATTAAACTTTTAAAAAGGCACTCCTGTTAATTGAAATAGATTCCAGGTGACTACCTCATGAAGCTGGTTGAGAGAATGCCAAGAGTGTGCAAAGCTGTTATCAAATCAAATTGATTTATAAAGCCCTTCTTACATCAGCTGATATCTCAAAGTGCTGTACAGAAACCCAGCCTAAAACCCCAAACAGCAAGCAATGCAGGTGTAGAAGCACGGTGTCTAGGAAAAACTCCCTAGAAAGGCCAGACCCTAGGAAAAAACCTAGAGAGTAACCAGTCTATGCATGCTGGCCAGTCCTCTTCTGGCTGTACCGGGTGGAGATTATAACAGAACATGGCCAAGATGTTAAAATGTTCATAGATGACCAGCAGGGTCAAATAATAATAATCAAGTCAAAGGGTGGCTACTTGTTTATTTGTTTATAGGGGACAATGCACATCAATCAACATCAATATTACAATAATGCAACATCCATGTAAATATACCGGTGTTAGCCAAAAGCTCATTTGCACCTGTAGTCCCAGGGCAGCTGAGGACAATAAACACAACCATAATACACATACTCACTAAAACAATACAAAATACAAATACATTACATCCAATAATATATAAAAAAGTGCAAATCAATCCCAGAACAACAGCAAAGGACCTTGTGAAGATACTGGAGAAAACAGGTACAAAAGTATCTATTTCCACAGTAAAACAAGTCCTATATTGACATAACCTGAAAGCCCACTCAGCAAGGAAGAAGCCACTGCTCCAAAACCGCCATAAAAAAAAAAAATGGGGATAAAGATTGCACTTTTTGGAGAAATCTGGTCCTCTGGTCTGATGAAACAAAAATAGAACTGTTTGACCATAATAATAACATCTTTATGTTAGGAGGAAAAGGGGGAGGCTTACAAGTCGAAGAACACCATCCCAACCGTGAAGCACGGGGGTGGCAGCATCATGTGGTGGGGGTGCTTTGCTGCAGGAGGGACTGGTGCACTTCACAAAATAGATGGCATCATGAGGACGGAAAATGATGTGGCTATATTGAAGCAACAACTCAAGACATCAGTCAGGAAGTTAAAGCTTGGTTGCAAATGGATCTTCCAAATGGACAATGACCCCAAGCATACTTCCAAAGTTGTAGCAAAATGGCTTAAGGACAACAAAGTGAACGCATTGGAGTGGCCATCATAAAGCCCTGACGTCAATCCTATAGACAATTTGTGGGCAGAACTGAAAAAGTGTGTGCGGGCAAGGAGGCCTCAGTTACACCAGCTTTGTGTCACGACTTCAGCCGAAGTCGGTCCCTCTCCTTGTTCGGGTGGCGTTTGGCGGTCGATGTCACCGGCCTTCTAGCCATCGCCGATCCACTTCTCATTTTCCATTGGTTTTGTCTTTGTTTTACACACCTGGTTTCAATCCCCCAATTACTTGTTCATTATTTAACCCTCTGTTCCCCCATGTGTGTTTGTGAGTGATTGTTGGTATGTAATGCGGTCTGTTATTGTGGGCTCGTTTATTTTGCGTTGTATTTGTGATATTTTGAGTAAAGTACGTTTCTTACTCACATCTGCTGTCCTGCGCCTGACTCCTCTACACCAGCTACACACAGGATTTATTACACTCTGACAGGAGGAATGGGCCAAAATTCACCCAACTTATTGTGGGAAGGTTGTGGAAGGCTACCTGAAATGTTTGACCCACGTTAAACATTTTAAAGGCAATGCTACCAAATACAAATTGAGTGTATGTAATCTTCTGACCCACTGGGAATGTGATGAAAGAAACAAAAGCTGAAATAAATCATTCTCCCTACTAATATTCTGACATTTCACATTCTTGAAATATAGTGGTGATCCTAACTGACCTAAGACAGGGAATTTTTTACTAGGATTAAATGTCAGAAATTGTGAAAACCTGAGTTGAAATGTAGTTGGCTAAGGTGTATGTAAACTTCCGACTTCAACTGTATATAATTCTAACGACAACAACAACACTATCATCAACTGTTGTCTTACGTATGAGGAACCACAGATAACTTGAGTACAGATTTGGATCGGTTTTAGCCATGTTTTCAATTCACATTTAAAAGTACAATAATCAGTGCAGCTTCTCAAGTTCATGTGCATTTCATTCAAGTATGTTGTAGCTCTAACAGAGAAGGCCGATTGGCCAATTCCCTCTAGTTATTGCCCTTGATATTCTGGAGGTGCTTTCCTTGAGAATGATATGCTGGTGTAGAGGTGGAGGGGCAAGACCATGCAGGATCTTAAAGACAAGGCTTGCTTCTACATACTACTTAAAGCTATCCAGACTAAATCAACTATGTTTGTAAAATATATAACAATGGTGGTAACTGTTTGGTTTGTTATCAAAAATCTTAAGTGTTTGTTTGTAGAGTGATTCAATTGGTTTCAGAATAGTAGCCCCTGCTTGTGACCAGCATGTGAGATAATATCGCAGATGTGAGAAGATCATTGCATGCATATATAGTTTGGCGGCCTCCAGAGGAAGGAAAGTTCTTATAAACCTTTAAGTTGGATAATCCAAATTTAACCGTGTTTATCACCTTCTTCACATGTCAAATGTCAAGTTGGAGTCCAAAATGACACCAAGACACCTGAAGTTAGACACTACTTTATGATTCTCCCAACAAGAACAGCTTGTTGGGAAGAATCAATAAATTTCTTAGAGAAGTACATACGAATAGTCTTGTCGATATTTAAATGCAGGCAAGAATTAGTCATCCATTTAGAAACATATACCATAGCTTCAGTTAACTTGTTAATAACCAATTGTCTATTTTTTGAGTGTACATACATAACTGTATCATCTGCATACAAGCAAGTGAGAGATCATTTATTTAGATGGTAAACAGAAGGGGGCCTAATATTGCCCCTTGTGGGACCCCAATTGTATAGTAAAGAGAGTCCGGCTGAGTGTCCCCCAAACCAACCCTTTGACTTCTGTTTGTCAGATAGGAATACATCCAACGAATGACTTCAGTGGACACATTAAGGGAGGTAGTAGTTTGAATAGGAGGACCTCATGATTCGCAGTATCAAAGACCCTTTCAAGATCCAAAAAGACTGTGCAGACTTCACCACCTATGTTCAGTTTAGATTTAATACACTCCAGAAAATAGCAATTGGCTGTTTCAGTAGAACGGTTAGTTCTGAATCCAAATTGCATTTGATGTGTGGAGAATGAGGTGATCAGTCAGATGATCAGACACCCATCTTTCAGCTAATTTTGATAGCACTGGAAGAATGCCTATAGGTCGGTAATTTTCCACCAGTGTTTGGCCACCAGATTTTAAGACAGGTATCACTGCAGCAGACTTCCCAGCATTGGGAAAGAACCCATATTTGATGGACAGATTCTGTACAGCACTTTGAGATATCAGCTGATGTACGAAGGGCTATGTAAATAAATTTGATTTGATTTGATTTGATTAACTAGATGTAAAATAGGGGCAATCAGAGAATTTTTGTGTCTCTTCAGAAGTACAACGTCTAGACCAAATACATATTTTGTTCTAGAGCTCCTGAAGAAGCTAATAATACTCTCCACGGCTGACACTGAGATTTCAGGAATTCTGAATATTGGTTTATTTGTATCTATGGGAGTGAGAACTGTTGTCTTGGTTGAACATCTTTGAGCCAGTTCCCTGACAGAGTCAACAAATAAATTGTTAAAGGTGGTGGATATGAAATTGGAGTCTTGAATTAGAATCCCATTAACCTTGAATTCAGCATGGTTTTTGGACTTTTTAGCTCCTCTCCCTGTTAGTTCGTTGAGATTTTCCCAAATCACTTTGCCATTTCCTTTTGCTTCATTGATCACTCTAAGAAATAACTTGCTTTTTTATATTCCTAACCACCTTATTTCTCAGTGATGCAAATATACGTCTGTCATCATTCTAACTAGACTTCAGTGATTTTTTTCAAGGAAAAATCCCGTTCTATCATTTGCCTCCAGAGGTCCTCGTTGAGCCATGGTAGAGAGGTTTTCCTTCTTGGCTTACGTTGAAATGTCCAAGTAAATGAGGTATTCAACTTGTCAATAGCTGACAGAAATGTTCTGTATCCAGACTCTGGGTCTTCATTGCTTAACAGATCAGACCAGTCAAATTGACTTCTAGCTGCATCGTAGTTACTCTGCTCACTTTTCTACATTTTGTTATCATACTGTTGCACATTAATATGGTTCTTAAATCTCTTTCTAGTGAGCTTTCTAACCACCGATGTAACATTGTGGTCACATATGCCAGTAGGTAAGTTACTGGACTTAATTATTTGATCAGGTCTGTTAGTAAACACCAGATCAATTTGAGTCTGGGATGACCGTGTTACTCTGGTTGGGTTTTGTATTATTTCAGTCAGGTTGAAATAATCTGTGATCCCTTGAAGTTTTTTCCTGCAAGTTTTGTTTCCCCAGTTTATATTGAAATCACCCATAAAGATAATCTATTTCTTATCACATTCTTTATGAGATATCAGATATCAGAAATGAGATATCAGATGTTGGTGGTCGATATAATCCAATAATAGTGAGAGACATATGAGGGGAGAGGAAGACATTCAGCCCCATACATTCAATGTCATTGGCATGTTTCCATATGATACAATTGCATTAAAAGTTATCTTTCATGTACTCAAGCAATCCACCCCCTCTGCCCTCTCCCCTGTCTCTCCTGAATATGGAATATCCAGGGACTTTAAAGGCAGAAATAGGAGAAGATTTCTTCAGCCATGTCTCAGAGAAACAGAAAAAAATCTAGATTAGAGTCATTCAATAAATGTTCTACCTGTTCACTCTTAGAAATAATGCTACGAATATTCAGATGACTTCCCAATATTCTTCTGGGCTTGAGATGAGGGTCCCAGAGCATTTTAGCCTGATTGACGGTTTGAAAAAGTTTCATGGTACAATGTTTTCGAATGAGTTTCTGTCTCAAAGGTAGGTTTTGTTTCGGACACGTATCAAGAGTTGGCATTCAAATTAAATTATTAGCAGATTGCTCATTCTCTTGAAAAGCCATGTTAGCAACAGAAGTTATGCTCACATACAGAAAATATCCTTCTCTGAACTAGATAGTATAGGTTCTGAAATATATAGATTATTTCAATCCCTCATCAATGATTTCAGTCTGGATGGCTAATAAGGGGGACTCCACTCTCCACTTCTCCCAGAATTACATCCTACATATCAGCCTTTTTTCTGCAGGTGACCTAAATCCAGACTCTGATGGGGAGCTTGGTAACCTGGGACGCTTGGATGTAATGTTGATTCCGGATTGTTTGAATGAAGGCCAGCATTGATGTCTGTCTGCCTTCTTTTGTATTCCCCAGAGTTGCACCGCATTCAGGGTCTCTTATGAACCTCAAGGTTTTCTATTGTGTTATGATTGTCACTAGTCTCAGTAACCACTTGCCCAGCTTCATTTGAGTATTTTTCCTCTTATTCTTCTTCTTTTTCTTGGAATGAGAGGTCACTGTTGCAGACTCCGACTCCCCAGGTACCAACTCCAATGTTTCATTCACTCCATCTTTGTCCCTGGGAGGCAAGGAATTATCCTCTTCAACCTCAGTCTCACGTTCAGTCATTTCATCTGAGATATGTGATACGTTCGCCTTACTCAGGGGGATAGGATCGTTGTCCTGCACATAGTGTGAAAAGGTTCCTGTTTGCACCTTATGTTGTCCAGTGTAGTAGGACTGTATTCTATTTGAACACAACATGTTTTCCTCTGATCAGAAGCGTTGCCATTTCTTCCTTACTGAGAATATATACATGACAGAGCGCACGTACTCTCTGTACTGACCTCAAGTGGTTTGGATGAATTTCCTGTATGAGACTGTGGTAGAGCTCCTACTCCATAATCGGATTGGTTATGGCCTCCTCCTCTGTTAGGATTTCTCTTTCCATGATAAAAATAGGTATAACAGGCTCAATTTCAACCCACAACCTTGCTCCAGGTCTCATTTTCCTTGACATCAGTTTTTGCATCGCTGGAAATAGCCACAACTACAGCAGCCATTTTAATTGTAGTGTTAATGATTAAAGTAATTTGTTTAACATTTAAATAAAGCAACAAAACTATTCAGCATTATACAGTGAGGATACTTCTTTCTTAAGAATTGATGGATGGTTGATCCTCAAATAGATACAGTGGCAAGAAAGAGTATGTGAACCCTTTGTAATTACCTCAATTCCTGCATTAATTAGTCATACAATTTGATCCGATTTTCATCTTAGTCACAACAATATTATTGTATTTTTCTTGCCTATATTTAATACATCAATTAAACATTCACAGTGCAGGTTGAAAAAATAATTTCAACCCCTAGGCTAATGACTTTTCTAAAAGCTAATTGGAGTCAGGAGTCAGCTAACATGGAGTCCAATCAGTGAGACGAGATTGGAGATGTTGTTTAGAGCTGCCCTGCCCTATGAAAAACACTCACAAAATATGAGTTTGCTATTCACAAGAAGCATTGCCTGATGTGAACCATGCCTCGAATAAAAGAGTTTCAGAAGACCTAAGATTAAGAATTGTTGACTTGCAAAAAGCTGGAAAGGGTTACAAAAGTATGTCTAAATGCCTTGATGTTCATCTTTCCACAGTAAGACAAATTGTCTATAAATGGAGAAAGTTCAGAACTGTTGTTACTCTCCCCAGGAGTGGCCGTCCTGCAAAGATGACTGCAAGAGCACAGAGCAGAATGCTCAGTGAGGTTAAGAAGAATCCTAGAGTGTCAGCTAAAGACTTACAGAAATCTCTGGAACATGCCAAAATCTCTGTTGACGAGTCTACGATATGTAAAACACTAAACAAGAATGGTGTTCATGGGAGGACACCATGGAAGAAGCCACTCCTGTCTGAAAAAATCATTGCTGCACGTCTGAAGTCTGCAATAGAGAACCTGGATGTTCCACAACGCATTTGGCAAAATATTCTGTGGACAGACATCGTAAGAATATTGCTGAACTGAAACAGTTTTGTAAAGATGAATGGTCCAAAATTCTTCCTGACCGTTGTGCAGGTCTGGTTCACAACTACAGAAAACGGTTGGTTGAGTTTATTGCTGCCAAAGGAGGGTCAACCAGTTATTAAATCCAAGGGTTCACATACTTTTCCCACCCTGCACTGTGAATGTTTACATAGTGTGTTCAATAAAGACATGAAAACGTATAATTGTTTGTGTGTTATTGGTTTAAGCAGACTGTGTTTGTCTATTGTTGTGACTTAGAAGATTTTATAGCCACTTTATGCAGAAATCCAGCTAATTCTAAAGGCTTCACAAACTTTTTCTTGCCACTGTATTTTCTGGACTCAGTGTTCTCCAGCAATCAAAGCTTCCCAGCCGAGTGTCAAAACACAACAAAACAAAATATTGATATATCATTCCAGACCTTACAGGCCGTCGGTCGATATCCCAAAACTAATCAAACAAACAAGCAAACAAGCCATCTGGTGAGTAGCGCACTACCACAAACTGATGCTGGCACTAAGACCAGACAGCATCAGATAGATGGCCTACAGAGAGAACAGTATAACAGTACAGAGGGGCGCAGTTTCACTCGTTCGGATGCGTTCTCCTGTCAAAACTTTGAAGAAGCTTGTTTTGTTTAACACTTTTTTGGACACATTTGATACACTGACGATTTTGCAGGTTTTCCTACTTACAAAGCATGTAGAGGTCTGTAATTTTTATCATAGGTACACTTCAACTGTGAGAGATGGAATCTAAAACAAAATTCCAGAAAATCACATTAAGTAATTAATTTGCATTTATTGCGTGACATAAGTATTTCATCACCTACCAACCAGTATGAATTCTGGCTCTCACAGACCTGTTAGTTTTTCTTTAAGAAGCCCTCCTGTTCTCCACTCATTACCTGTATTAACTGCACCTGTTTGAACTCGTTACCTGTATAAAAGACACCTGTCCACACACTCAATCAAAGAAACTCCAACCTCTCCACAATGGCCAATACCAGAGAGCTGTGTAAGGACATCAGGGTAAAATTGTAGTCCTGCACAAGGCTGGGATGGGCTACAGGACAATAGGCAAGCAGCTTGGTGAGAAGGCAACAACTGTTGACGCAATTATTAGAAAATGGAAGAAGTTCAAGATGACGGTCAATCACCCTCGGTCTGGGGCTCCATGCAAGATCTCACCTCGTGGGGCATCTATGATCATGAGAAAGGTGAGGGATCAGCCCAGAACTACACGGCAGGACCTGGTCAGTGACCCGAAGAGAACTGGGACCACAGTCTCAAAGAAAACCATTAGTAACACACTACGCCTTCATGGATTAAAATCCTGCAGTGCACGCAAGGTCCCCCTGATCAAGCCAGCACATGTCCAGGCCCGTCTGAAGTTTGCCAATGACCATCTGGATGATCCAGATGAGGAATGGGAGAAGGTCATGTGGTCTGATGCGACAAAAATAGAGCTTTTTGGTCTAAACTCCACTCGTCGAGTTTGGAGGAAGAAGAAGGATGAGTACAACCCCAATAACACCATCCCAACCATTAAGCATGGAGGTGGAAACATCATTCTTTGGGGATGATTTTCTGCAAAGGGGACAGGACGACTGCACCGTACTGAGGGGAGGATGGATGGGGCCATGTATCGCGAGATCTTGGCCAACAACCTCCTTCCCTCAGTAAAAGCATTGAAGATGGGTCGTGGCTGGGTCTTCCAGCATGACAACGACCCGAAACACACAGCAACTAAGGAGTGGCTCCGTAAGAAGCATCTCAAGGTCCTGGAGTGGAGGGAGCTGAAAGTCTGTATTGCCCAGCGACAGCCCCAAAACCTGAAGAATCTGGAGAAGGTCTATATGGAGGAGTGGGCCAAAATCAAAGCTGCAGTGTGTGCAAACCTGGTCAAGAACTACAGGAAATGTATGATTTCTGTAATTGCAAACAAACGTTTCTGTACCAAATATTAAGTTCTGCTTTTCTGATGTATCAAATACTTATGTCATGCAATGAAATGCAAAATAATTACTTAAAAATCATACAATGTGATTTTCTGGATTTTTGTTTTAGATTCCGTCTCACAGTTGAAGTGTACCTATGATAAAAATTACAGACCTCTACATGCTTTGTAAGTAGGAAGACCTGGAAAATTGGCAGTGTACCAAATACTTGTTCTCCCCACTGTATGTGTTATTTAATAGTTTTGATGTCTTCACTATTATTCTACAAAGTAGAAAATAATACAAATAAAGAAAAACCCTTGATTGAGTATGTTTGTCAAAACTTTTGACTGGTATTGTACATGTTGGTTGATTTGCTCTAGGGTGCCCACAGGCCTCACATGACTTGTCTGAATGTCACCCGATACCAGTTAAACAAATTATGGAAGTACTGTTTATTGCAAAAAAATAATGGTTTAAACACATTGTTTGCAAATCACTGGTATTGCATGAGTTTACAAAATAATGTATATCCATTTATATCACACAATCCCCTGAAAATTCACCTATTAGCTGGATGTAGTTGATATTTTGTCTTTATACAAACATTTATGATGAAGCTGTTTCAAATTCTAATAAATGTTCAGAAATGTGTAAAAACTGTTATATATTATAATAAAGATTTTAAAGGATTATACATTGTATGCTTATAATACTGTTGTAAATAACTAATAATAAACACATTATTGTGAAGAGTTACCAGTTTTTTTTATGCATACAGCACCAGTCGAAAGTTTGGACCCACCTACTCATTCAAAGTTATTTTTAAATTTTTACTATTTTCTACATTGTAGAATAATAGTGAAGACATCAAAACTATGAAGTAACACGTATGGAATAATGTAGTAATTTTTAAAAAGTGTTCAGATTCTTCAATGTAACCACCTTTTGCCTTGATGACAGCTTCGCACACACTTGGCATTCTCTTTGACGAATCTCAAATGTAAAATACATTTAATTAACACTTTTTTGGTTACTAGATGATTCTACATGTGTTATTTCATAGTTCTGATGTCTTCACTATTATTATACAGTGTAGAAAATAAAAAATGTTTAAAAAAAACTTGAATGAGTAGGTGTGTCTTAACCTTTGACTGGTACTGTATATCATACATTTCATGTGTGACTCATCTGTACAGTTATAATGCTAATCCCTTAGTATTACCCACACCTATCCTTCAACAGAGAGATTAAAGATTTCAGAACATTAAACATGATTATTTTCACAATAATACCGCCTAGTATTAGGGGTTGTGACATCAGTGCTCTTAACTCTATTTAAAGAGAACCAACCGACTGGGTAAAGCTCATTGTCTTCGCATCATTACACCTGATCAACTGCTGAAATTAACTGACTCGAAGGTAAGGGAATTGGTTGTGAAGCAGGGCTTTTGAATAGTGATAAATGTACTTACGCTCTAGTGTTAACATTTGACTTCAAAATTCAGAATAAAAAAAGGTCATCTAATTGCTTTTTTATCTTTTTATGTTTTTAGAACTGACCACCAAGATGATGATGAAGACTGTAATCTTTCTGGGCTGCCTCCTGGGCCTGTCATTGGCTCTTCCTGTGAGTTTAGCAAATATCAACATACAATATATTTGCCCCAAAATATATAATATTCTTCTTTATATCATATTTGATGTATATATATTTTAGTATATACTGTATATATAAATACATATGCATATTTAAATAATACAATTATACTTTTTCAGGCTGATGTGGATCATTTGAGAGTTGCACGTTCCAGCTCTGACTCCAACTCTAACTCAAACTCCAAGGAGGTACGTTCCATAGCTCCACAGATTATGAGCAGAAATTATTTAACATATAGTAGTGAACATCAATGTGTATGAAACAAATGTGAATATTCTGAAATATGATTCCATGTGTGGTGTGTATATCAAAAGGACATTGAATGAGAAAAAAACTGCTGTTTTCTTTTCCTATTTAGGCTGGTTCCTTTCTGCCCTCCCTGCCACAGTTGAATTCAAATCAGCTACTTCAACTTCTACTTAAACTGTTTGCTGCCTCTGTCCCAGCACCAGCCCCAGCCCCTGCCCCTGCCCCTGCCCCTGCCCTTGCCCCTGCCCCAGCCCCTGCCCCTGCCCCAGCCCCTGCGCCTGCCCCTGCCCCTGCCCCAGCCCCAGCCCCTGCCCCTGCCCCTGCACCAGCCCCTGCCCCAGGTGGACGTTAAACAGGTGAAAAGTACTACTTAAACAGTTTTTGGGAGTATCTGTACTTTACTTTACTATATATATATTTCTGACAATTTTTACTTTTGCTTCACAAAATTCCTGAAGATAATAATGTACATTTTACCCCATACATTGTCCTTGACATCCAAAAATTACCTTTTGAATGCTTAGCAGGTGTCACGACTTCCGCCGAGGTTGGCTCTCCTGCCTGTTCGGGCGGTGCTCGGCGGTCGTCGTCACCGTCCTACTAGCCACCACCGATCCCTTTTTCGTTTGTCTGTTGGTTTTGTCTTATTAGTTTCACCTGTGTGTATTTTAGTTTAATTGACGTCCTTATATGTAGTAGGTTGTCCCGCCCTTGTTTTGTGCGGGATTGTTTTGGATTCATGGATTTTGGGTTAATACGTGTGTGTTATTTTCTCCGATAATATTTTGATCCTGTGTTGGATTATTTCACCCTGTATATTTGGGTTGACCGTGTTTGGTTTCCGGAGAATAAAAAACTATTGACTCACTGTAACCTGCTCTCTGCGCCTGATTCCACCCACCTTGATATTACGTGACAGAATCCCGCACCAACGATGGAATCAGCAGGAGCAGCCGCGTCTCCTCTCCCATCGATGGAGGAGAGAGTCCTCCACCACACCAGCGTGCTTCATCGGATTGGTTCTGCCATGGACCAAATGATGGAGAGGATGGATCGATGGGAGAGGAGTGGTCTTCCCACATCATCGCTAGCACCCCCTTCTCCAGCACCTCCTGTTCCTGCGACCACATCGGGCTCCGGGGCTCTTCGTTTGACACTCCCACGGGAGTATGACGGAACGGCGGCTGGGTGCCAGGGTTTCCTCCTTCAACTGGAACTATACCTGGCTACCGTGCGTCCTGCTCCCTCTGGAGAGGAGAGTGTGAGCGCCCTCGTCTCCTGCTTGACTGGGCGAGCCCTCGAGTGGGCCAACGCAGTGTGGAATGGTCCGGACTCGGCGAGGGATAATTACCCAGAGTTCACCCGCCGATTCCGAGCTGTTTTTGACCATCCACCAGAGGGTCGGGCGGCGGGTGAACGGCTGTTCCACCTGCGGCAGGAGACGAGGAGCGCACAGGACTTCGCTCTGGAGTTCAGGACCTTGGCCGCAGGAGCAGGATGGAACGACAGGGCCTTGGTCGATCATTTCAGATGCAGTCTCAGGGAGGACGTCCGCAGGGAGCTGGCATGTCGGGACACCACCTGCACACTGGATGAGCTCATTGACTTGGCTATCCGTCTCGACAATCTGCTGGCTGCCCGCGGGCGTTCGGATCAGGCCCTGTCGTTTCCACTTCCCAGCCCTCCTGCCCCTATCCCTATGGAATTAGGAGGGGCAGCTTCGAGGGGGACCGGAGGAGGAGTGTCCTCCTGCACCAGTTGTGGTCGACGAGGGCACACGTCAGACCGGTGCTGGAGGAACTCGTCTGGGAGTCGGGATGGCAGGCGGAGCACTGCTCGATCACCCCAGGTGAGTAAGCACCAGACTCACCCAGAGCCTCCTGTCGGTCATGTGTATGTATTGACTTCTTTCCCTGGGTTTTTTCCCTCTCTACAGCATAAGGCGCTAGTCGATTCAGGCGCAGCTGGGAATTTCATGGATCGTGGGCTTGCGTTAAGGCTAGGGATTCCCCTGGTGTCGTTAGACCAACCCTTCCCCGTGCACTCCTTAGATAGCCGACCATTAGGGTCAGGAGTGATTAGGGAGGCTACGGTGCCACTGGACATGGTAACGCAGGGGGATCATAAGGAGCAGATTAGTCTGTTCCTTATAGATTCACCTGCGTTTCCAGTGGTGTTGGGGGTTCCCTGGTTAGCTCAACACAATCCGGTGATTTCCTGGCGACAGGGGGCTCTTAAGGGGTGGTCAGAGGAGTGTTCAGGTAGGTGTAGAGGAGTTGCCGTTGGTGCGACTACGGTGGAGAGTCCAGACCAAGTCTCCACCGTGCGCATTCCCTCTGAATATGCCGATTTGGCTATCGCCTTCAGTAAAAGGAAGGCGACCCAATTACCACCTCATCGTCGAGAGGACTGCGTGATAAACCTTCTGGAGAACGCTGCACTTCCTAGGAGTCACGTGTATCCATTGTCCCAGGAGGAGACGGTAGCGATGGAAACATACGTTGCTGAATCGCTGAGACAGGGGTACATTCGGCCCTCCGCATCACCCGTCTCCTCAAGCTTCTTTTTTGTGAAGAAGAAGGATGGAGGTCTGCGTCCGTGCATTGATTATAGAGGTCTAAATTCCATCACAGTGGGGTTTAGTTACCCACTACCTCTCATCGCTACGGCGGTGGAATCATTTCACGGGGCGCGCTTCTTCACAAAACTGGACCTGAGGAGCGCGTATAATCTGGTGCGTATCCGGGGAGGAGATGAGTGGAAAACTGCATTTAGTACTACATCTGGTCATTATGAGTACCGCGTCATGCCATACGGGTTGAAGAATGCTCCAGCCGTCTTCCAATCCTTCGTAGACGAAATTCTCCGAGACCTGCTCGGGCAGGGAGTGGTAGTGTACATCGATGACATCTTGATCTATTCTGCCACACGCGCGGCGCATGTGTCTCTGGTGCGTAAGGTACTTGGGCGACTGCTGGAGCATGACCTGTATTGCAAGGCGGAGAAATGTGAGTTTTTCAAGCAGTCCGTTTCCTTCCTGGGATATCGTATTTCCACCTCTGGGGTGGTGATGGAGGATGACCGCGTTACAGCCGTGCGTAATTGGCCGACTCCGACCACGGTGAAAGAGGTGCAGCGGTTTTTAGGGTTTGCCAATTACTACCGGAGGTTTATCCGGGGTTTTGGTCAGGTGGCTGCTCCCATCACCTCGCTGCTGAAGGGAGGACCGGTGCGCTTGCGCTGGTCAGCAGAGGCGGGCAGAGCATTCACTCGTTTGAAGGAGCTGTTCACCAATGCGCCCGTGTTGGCGCATCCGGACCCCTCTTTAGCGTTCATAGTGGAGGTGGATGCGTCCGAGGCTGGGGTCGGAGCCGTGCTGTCCCAACGCTCGGGCGTGCCACCCAAGCTTCGCCCTTGTGCTTTCTTTTCGAGCAAGCTCAGCCCAGCGGAGCGAAACTATGATGTGGGGGACCGGGAGTTGTTAGCTGTAGTCAAGGCTCTGAAGGTGTGGAGACATTGGCTTGAGGGGGCTAAACACCCCTTTCTCATCTGGACTGACCATCGTAATCTCGAGTATATCCGGGCAGCGAAGAGACTAAATCCACGTCAGGCTAGATGGGCCATGTTTTTTACCAGGTTCCGGTTTACCCTCTCATACCGGCCAGGCTCCCAAAACACCAAAGCCGACGAGCTGTCCCGCCTCTATGATACCGAGGAGCGGCCCGTTGAGCCAGCTCCCATCATTTCACCGTCATGTCTCGTGGCACCGGTGGTATGGGAGGTGGACGCGGAGATAGAGGAGGCCTCACGGTCAGAGCCGGCCCCCCCCAACTGTCCAGTGGGAACTCAGTACGTACCGAGGGGGGTCCGGGACAAGCTGATTCGGTGGGCTCATACTCTCCCCTCCTCGGGTCATCCTGGCATCGAGAGGACAGTACGGAGTCTGAGAGGGAGATACTGGTGGCCCACGCTAGCTAAAGACGTGAGATTTTATGTCTCCTCCTGCTCAGTGTGTGCTCAGAGCAAGGCTCCTCGGCACCTGCCTAGAGGGAAATTACAACCCCTCCCCGTTCCACAACGGCCGTGGACACACTTATCGGTGGACTTTCTTACCGACCTTCCCCCGTCCCAGGGAAGTACTACGATCCTGGTCGTTGTGGACCGGTTTTCTAAGTCCTGTCGTCTCATCCCGTTGCCCGGTCTCCCTACGGCCCTGCAGACTGCTGAGGCCTTGTTTACCCATGTCTTCCGGCACTATGGGGTGCCTGAGGACATCGTTTCTGATCGGGGTCCCCAATTCACGTCCAGAGTATGGAGGGCGTTTATGGAGAGACTGGGGGTCTCGGTCAGCTTAACCTCAGGTTTTCACCCCGAGAGTAATGGGCAGGTGGAGCGCGTAAACCAAGATGTGGGCAGGTTTCTGCGGTCCTATTGCCGGGACCGGCCTGGTGAGTGGGCAAGGTATGTTCCCTGGGCTGAACTAGCTCAGAACTCCCTACGCCACTCCTCAACTAACTTGTCTCCTTTTGAGTGTGTGTTAGGTTACCAGCCGGTCCTGGCCCCATGGCATCAGAGCCAGACCGAGGCTCCTGCGGTGGAGGAATGGGTACAGCGCTCCAAGGACACCTGGAAGGCCGTTCAGGACTCACTACGGTTAGCGGGCGAACGGCAGAAGAGGAGAGCTGACCAGCACCGCAGTGAGGCCCCCGTGTTTGCACCGGGGGACAGGGTCTGGCTCTCGACCCGAAACCTGTCCCTCCGCCTGCCCTGTCGGAAGCTGGGGCCGCAGTGTGTGGGGCCGTTCAAAGTCCTGAGGAGAATAAACGAGGTGTGTTACAGGTTACAACTTCCAGGTATTACCGTATTAACCCCTCGTTTCATGTGTCTCTCCTCAGGCCGGTGGTGGCTGGTCCCCTGCAAGAAGGTGAGGTGCCTGAGGTCCCTCCGCCCCCCCTGGACATCGAGGGGTCCCCGGCGTACACAGTTCGGGGCATTCTGGATTCGAGACGCCGGGTGGGGGGCCTACAGTACCTCGTGGACTGGGAGGGGTACGGTCCGGAGGAGAGATGCTGGGTTCCGGTGAGGGATATTTTGGACCCTTCTCTCCTGAGAGATTTCCACCGCCTCCACCCGGATCGCCCAGCACCTCGTCCTCCGGGTCGTCCTCGAGGACGGTGGCGGCGCGCTGCGGGGGCCGCGCGTCAGGGGGGGGTACTGTCACGACTTCCGCCGAGGTTGGCTCTCCTGCCTGTTCGGGCGGTGCTCGGCGGTCGTCGTCACCGTCCTACTAGCCACCACCGATCCCTTTTTCGTTTGTCTGTTGGTTTTGTCTTATTAGTTTCACCTGTGTGTATTTTAGTTTAATTGACGTCCTTATATGTAGTAGGTTGTCCCGCCCTTGTTTTGTGCGGGATTGTTTTGGATTCATGGATTTTGGGTTAATACGTGTGTGTTATTTTCTCCGATAATATTTTGATCCTGTGTTGGATTATTTCACCCTGTATATTTGGGTTGACCGTGTTTGGTTTCCGGAGAATAAAAAACTATCGACTCACTGTAACCTGCTCTCTGCGCCTGATTCCACCCACCTTGATATTACGTGACAGAAGGACAGGAAAATGGACAAATTCATATGCTTATCAAGAGAACATCCCTGCTCATCCCTACTGTCTCTGATCTGGTGGACTCACAAAACACAAATGCTTAGTTTATAAAGATGTCTGAGTGTTGGAGTGTACCCCTGGCTATCCGTAAATAAAGTAAACAAGAAAATGGTGGCGTCTGGTTTGTTTAATATAAGGTTTTTGTAATGATTTATACTTTTACTGTTGAGTATATTTGAGCAATTACATATACTTTTGATACTTAAGTATATTTAAAACCAAATACTTTTAGACTTTTACTCAAGTTGTATTTAAGTGGGTAACTTTATTTTCTATTAAGGTATCTTTACTTTTACTCAAGTACGACAATTGGGCACTTTTCCCAACACTGGATTCCCCAAACATCATAAGTACAATGTTTATCCTATAAATTCATTAATTCGCTTTTCTGTCTATCAGGTATTTCATGGAACTCCCAGACATTGACTATGAAGTGTGATTCCTTTATGCATTTCTGTTTAATAAACACATTTATATTTCAAGCTCAATTGTATGTCTATGCAGTCCTCTGATGAATGCTCATTAAGTTTATGGAAATTGTGAGAAATCTATACAAAGTGTGGTACATTACATTGCGTTATTTAATTTAAAAAAAAATGTTGTACATTATATTGCATGACAGGAGAAATCAAAATAAAGTCTGGTACTTGAGCTATATTGTATAAATTGAGAAATTAAAGTTAAACATTACAATTAAATGTCTTCATTTAGCCTCCGCAATGCCCCAAAACAGGTAGACGAATCATCGACAGTTTCAAAACCTTTCAATTTAGCTAAAGTTTCCTAACACTGATGAGACATTGTTCTTTGTGGGCACTGTGGGATATATAGATTTTGTAGGATTACCCACCAAATGCCTAATTTCATCACATTTTACATCTCCAGGACACAGGACACAAATAGTTTGTTTCAGCTCAGAACAATTATTCCAGCTCTCTCTCTCTCTCTCTCTCTCTCTCTCTCTCTCTCTCTCTCTCTCTCTCTACAGAAGTACAGGGGTTATGGCCGTGGTTTGGGAGGGTTTTACCCCTATCAGCAGCCTCAGTACCCATCCTACTTCCCTTATGCGCAGCCTTCTCAAGGTAACTCTGCCTTGATGGCCCTCCTGCCCTTCCTATTGGCCAGCCTTGCCTCTGCTCCTGCCGCAACTCCTGCTGCAGCTCCAGCTCCAGCCCCGGCAGCGGGTGGAAAATGAGACGGGCGTCGATAGGGGAAGGAGAAAAAACTTGTTTAAATCAAATATGTTGACATTAGCTCCTGTTCAGAGCTGATTATTCCATCATTAATAAATGAAATAAGTTAAGATCCGTCATTGTGTATGTCTTTGTCTGTTGTGTTCTGTTTGTTTGACAAACTATTTGAGATCCTTTCAAAACAAGTGTGAAACCTCTCTGAAATAAGGTGGAAGGCTCTACAAGTCCTAAAACAATTGTAAACAAGTATGAAATCAACAAAACTTCTGAATTCATAATCAGTTCCAGAGGTTTTGTTGTTTCCAAAAAGGGGTCAAGACCCACTAGCAGTTCTTCTTGGGTTGCAGATAACCAAATACACTCCATGGCCCAAAATACACCTGCTCATCGAACATCTCATTCCAATATCATGGGCATTAATATGGATTGGTCCCCCCTTTGCCGCTGTAATAGCCCCCAGCTTTCCTCTAGATGTTGGAACATTGCTGCGGGGACTGGCTTCCATTCAGTCACAAGATCATTATTGAGGTTGGGCACTGACTTTGTGCGATTAGGCCTGGCTCGCAGTTGGAGTGAAAAACAACAAAGACCATTTTTCCTCAACCACCAAACTTTAAAGTTGGCATTATGCATTGGGGCAGGTAGCGTTCTTCTGGCATCTGCCAAATCCATATTAATCCATCGGACTGCCAGATGATGAAGCGTGCTTCATCACTGGAGAGAACGTGTTTCCTCTTCTCCAGAGTCCAATAGCCGTGATCTTTACACCACTCAAGCCCACGCTTGGCATTGCTCAAGGCGATCTTAGAATTGTGTGCGGCTGTTTGGCCATGGAAACCCATTTAATTTACCTCATGACTAACAGTTATTGTGCTGACATTGCTTCCAGAGGCAGTTTAGAATTAGTTTGTGAGTGTTGCAACCGAGGAGAGACGGTTTTTACACGCTACGCACTTCATCATTCTACCGTCCCATTCTGTGAGCTTCCCTGGCTTATCACTTCGGGGCTGAGCCAGTGTTGCTCCTAGATGTTTCCACATCACAAAAACTGATTTACAGTTGCCGGTGGCAGCTCTAGCAGGAAATACATTTGACTAACTGACTCGTTGAAAAGGTAGCACCTTACGTTGGTGCCATGTTGAAAGTCACTGAGCTCTTCAGTACAGGCCAATCTACTGCCAATATTTGTCTGTAAATTGCATGGCTGTGTGCTCAATTGTATTCACCTGTCTGCAACTTGTGTGGCTTAAATTGCCAAATTCACTTATTTGAAGTGGTGTCCACATAGTGCATGTTTTTTATTGGTGGCTAAAAACTTGACCATTTTGAAAGACACGTTGAAAATGGATTGCAACATTAAACGTTTGTGAACCTCAATTCTTTAACTTCAGTAAGAACTCAGGCACTCTATATATATTTCCATAGCTCTGAGTCAGCATCAAGACTTAATAGTATACAATTATCCTGCTTAATTGTTCTGACAATTTATCAAACTTGTTTGCATACTTTCAGACAGTTGCATTAAACATTTGGACCACTTTGTGAGGGAGACACTTATTTGCTGGTAAGTCTGTCTCTACCCAGTCAGAGGTAAAATGGAAACTCACACAGAGAATCACACAGAGAATGTTCTCTAAATAAATGTAGATGTGGAATAAATATTGTTCTGGAATTAACAGAAGATGGGAAATAATGATACAGTAGGCCTATACTGACATTTTCAATTAGCACATTTGATTAATAGCAGTGGCAAGAGGATAATTTGTTTGCCTGTTTTGCAATGCCCAACGTTACATGGAACACCCAGAAATCATACAACATCCTTCATTGCAACACATTTAGGCTTCATTAGGGCTTTGTGATTGGCTGAGAAACACTATATATTGTTTGTGTATTGATGAGTGTGCAAGGACATACAGAGGCACTGAGAAGGCTTTTAACCCTGAGATACGTTGAGGTATGGTTATACTAATAATTCTAACACTTTGTTCAGAGTGAAGGCATTCTTATACACTCATTAACTGTGTAGTAGATTATACATATAATATAATCTGTAACTTGTAGGGAATAGATGGATTAATAAAGTGATGATGTTTATGTTTATACTCTTATTTAGATGAAGACTTTCAGCATGAAGATTGTTGTTCTACTTGGATTTGTGATGCTTCTCTCTATTGCTTTGGTAAGCCATGCATATAGTATGTACAGGAAATGTTGGTTAGACTTAGAAAGATCTTAAAGTTAGTATATTACATCCATATGTATATTAATTCATTGTCTTATTGTTTTCTTTTGAAGGCTGAGCATGAGCATGGCCATCAGCATGTCATTGAGAAGCGCTCTTCAAGTGAAGAGGTGAGTACTATGAATGAATAATCTTTTTTGAAGGAGTATTTTTGCCTTATTTGGGGACAGAGACATTGAGAGAAAGACAGGAAAGGCAAAGTTTGTGCCAGAAGGGTGTGGGCCGCATTCAAACTGAAGCTGCCATATTATACAATGCCTTCAAAAGATATTCAAACCCCTTGACTTTTTCTACATTTTGTTGAGTTACAAGGTGGGATTACAATTATCTACAGAAAATACTCTGTATTGTCAAAGTGGAAGAAAAATTAAAACATTTGTAAAGAAAACATGAAAAATAAAACACAAATATATTACAAAAATACATATAGTATCAGCATCTACATGGCCCTTTCTCTATACAGTTATTCAATAAAAATGATTTACTTCTAAAATAAACTATATACAGTTTTGTGTATGGTGTACACAATTGAGACTCCAGCGACTACATTCGTTTTGATTATCCTTCAATATCCCTCCTTCTTCTAGCGTGTCCGTGGCCCTGGCCCTGGCCGTGGCTTTCCAAACTTTCTGCAGCAGTTTGGAAAGCTGCAGCAGTACCAGTACCAGTACCAGCAGTACCTTCTGCTTCTGCAAAGACTTGGTCTTGTCCCAGCCCCTGCAGCACCAGCCCCAGCTCCAGCCCCAGCGCCTGCCCCAGCTCCTGCCCCAGCTCCAGCCCCAGCTCCTGCCCCAGCTCCAGCCCCAGCTCCAGCCCCAGCCCCAGCTCCAGCTGGTCGCTGAGAAAGGACATGAATCAGAAACTTCAACTCAACAAGAGCAAGCTATGGTTGATGAAATGACCAGAACATTAACTGACAATAAGTACTGTAATAGCTGTCTTCCATATTTTGCTTGAGTTTCCCTTTAATGTATTTGCTGTATGTCTGTCTGCATTGCAATAAAGAGGATTTGAAATGGCATATGTCCCCTCCTGCACACTTTCTTTTGCCTGACAAATTTCATTTTGTATTCAAACATATGTTCACAGTTTGTGCATTTGTTAGTCAGAGTTAGTCAAATCTGAGGATTAGCATCTAGTTTTGTCATTTGATATTTCTTGATATATTTAGTGAGGCTATATTGATTGTGAACAATATTTGAGTTATGTTTTAAACAATTAAACATGTTTTAAATTGTATTCACATTATGAGTAAAGTAGGTTAAAGGAAGTCAAGTAGCCAAATTCAATGGTCAAACATTTAAATCTTTTGGTGGTTGAAATCATTGAAAGCCTTGACATAATACAGTATAAATTTGACATACATTTAATCATTCAACTTATTCCCACTCCACTGCTTATTTTACCAGGCTGCTTACGATGAGGAAGTAAATGAGTCACTGGGTTACAGTTACTGTACCTGGATACAGTACAGCACATATTCTACCCACCACTGCGACCTGTATGCTCTCGTTGGCTGGCCCTCGCTTCATATTCGTCGCCAAACCCACTGGCTCCAAGTCATCTATAAGTCTCTGCTAGGTACTCACTTATCACCATAGCAGCACCCACCCGTAGCACGCGCTCCAGCAAGGTATATTTCACTGGTCACCCCCAAAGCCAATTCCTACTTTGGCCTCCTTTCCTTCCAGTTCTCTGCTGCCAATGAATGGAACAAATTGCAAAAATCACTGAAGCTGGAGACTCATATCTCCCTCTCTAACTTTAAGCACCAGCTGTCAGAGCAGCTCACAGATCACTGCACCTGTACACAGTCCATCTGTAAATTGCCCATCCAACTACCTCATCCCCATACTGTTATATATTTATTTGCTCCTTTGCACCACCGAATCTCTACTTGCACATTCATCTTCTGCACATGTATCACTGCAGTGTTTATTGCTATATTGTAATTATTTAACCTCTCTTTATAGACTTTTCTATTGTGTTATTGACTGAATGTCTGTTTATTCCATGTATAACTCTGTGTTGTTGTTTGTGTTGCACTGCTTTGCTTTATTTTGGCCACGTCGCAGTTGTAAATGAGAACTTATTCTCAACTGGCCTACTTGGATAAATAAAGGTGAAATAAAAAATAAATAAAATACAAATGAAATCATAAAAGGACACGGCAAGGTGCTTGGCTATATGTTGAAGGAATTTAATTCCTCTGTTTTAATTCCCAATCAAAATTTAACACTCTGTCAATTCATAAGAATATGTATGACCCTTATTTTATAACAATGGACAGAGCCCCGGTCTTAAAAGTCAAGTAACAGCCTTTAATTCAAGAGAGTACTGAGTTCATACACATTTTACCACAGGTTATAAACTGAAAAGGATGTCAGCGTTTTCTAAATGTTCCATCTCTTCTTGACACTGGTAGAAAGGCCCTATAGTTTTCAGGCCTTCCCTCCTCGCCTAGTGTCAAGGTCAGTCAGTGTAGATAAGCATTCTAGACAGTCTGGAGATAGTTCATTCATTTGTACAAAGGAACAGACCGTCATTGTTCTAACTTTTGCCCACGTTCACACACCTCCGTTCCAGTACCAAGGCTGTGTCTCAAGCCTTCCCACATCCGTCTCCCTACCAATTTAATATAATTTACGAGTCAAAGTTTTCTTGTGTAGATAAGCATTCTAGCCAGTCTGATTCATTTGTACCAATGAACAGACCGTCATTGTTACTAAACTCTTGACCACATTCACTTCAGTACTGGGATCAGATAAGAAAATTCATACATATACAGTAACATTTAGTATTCTGATTAGTACATGTATAGTAACATAATAGTATTCGGATTAGTCAGTCCTGATTGAAATGTATACATAATTAGTCATCATTGATCAAAATTCCCTTAACACTATACTGAAGGTAAGATTGTTCTAATTTCGGGAGATTTACTCTCAAAGTTACCATCATATCGACAAAGAAAACAAAGAGAAACAAAAAGACAGATTTAATGAAAATTATATGAATCAAGACACTACTGTAGTACTGAATTGTTATGGAAGCTACTTCAAATTCAATCCATTAGTGACACCATGTGGTTAAAGGTAATACCTCTCCTGGAGTGTGTGTGCATTTCCAGTGTGTGTGTGTGTGTGTGTGTGTGTGTGTGTGTGTGTGTGTGTGTGTGTGTGTGTGTGTGTGTGTGTTTGCCTGTGTGCGTGTGTGCGTGCGTGTGTAAGTGTGAAGACATTTTGACAGAGAATGACCATGTCCAACATAGTATTTCTTTAGATCTTTCTTTATTTCTGTCTTAGTAATGTATTTTTCATTGTAATGTCTTCTTCGTTATGTGTCGGACCCCAGTAAGACGAGCCTTCGCCATTGGCTAATGGGGATCCTAATAACAAAACATGTCAAATAATAAAAGACCTTGGGGGAGGATGGGTGATAAGCTGAGGTATGGAGTTGTTTTAACTTCTTGATTCTACTTGAGACGCATATGTCTCAAATAGGCACCTGGAAATGCAAATGCGCTACGCTAAATGCTAAATGTACTCGTTCAAACTCAAACCTTGATCAAAATTCACAAGCAGGGTATTGAATTAAAGCTACACTCGTTGTGAACCTAGCCAACAAGTCAGATTTTTAAAATGCTTTTCGGCGAAAGCATGAGAAGGTATTATCTGATAGCATGCACCACCTGAAAATGCCTGAATGCGACGTAAACAAAGACTCTGCTTATCCGACGCAGCACAAAACGCAGAAATAAAATATAAAACATTCATTACCTTTGACGAGCTTCTTTCTTGGCACTCCTATATGCCCCATAAACATCACTATTGGGTCTTTTTTTCGTTTAAATCGGTCCATATATACCCAAAATAGCTTTCTATGGAAGCTGTGTCATTCAGAAAAAAACATTGTTTTTTAACGCTGCATCATTTTTAAAAATTAAACAAGTTGACGATAAACTTTCACAAAACACTTCGAAATCCTTTTGTAATCCAACTTTAGGTATTAGTAAACGTTTATAATCTATCAAAATGATTACAGGGCGATGTATATTCAATAGCTCCTCGTCTTCAAATCAATGGCTGCCATTGTCCACTTTTACAGCGTCCTGGTGGAGACTGGAAGAAACGGATGCCAGATACTTGGATTTTCCAACAAAAAATTCAATTGAAAATGACGACAATGGCGACATCGTGTGGAATTTGTATGAATTGCATGCAGGTCGATATTAAATTTTGTCCTCTTTTAACAACCCATGAAAGTGACTTATGGAAATTATTTTTAGCTTTCAGAGAGCAGTTTTTCTTGCGTTTTTCAATGAAACACACGATCTGTTATAGTCACAGCCGTGATTTAACCAGTTTTAGAAACTTCAGAGTGTTTTCTATCCACACATACTAATCATATGCATATACTATATTCCTGGCATGAGTAGCAGGACGCTGAAAAGTTGCGCGATTTTTAACAGAATGTTTGAAAAAGGAGGGGGTAGAAGTAAGAGGATGGTCATACTTTTGATAATTTAGCTATTTGATTTTGAATTAGAGGACCGCTTGAGTCATCACAAAATATGTAAATGACTGATTTTAGCCTTTACTCCTAAATCCCATTAGAAATGCATTGAATAACACATTCATAAATGCAAAAAGGACTTTCAAAAAAATGTATAATAATATTGAGTATTGTAATAGTATATAAAAGTATTGAAGTGTCTGTCCTAAATCTAGGAAGAAATATACTCAGGAAATATATGTATATATACTTATTTTTTTGACACATATTTAACCCCTTTTTTTGGGGTAGGCATCAAACTACCTTCATGCTTCCGTTAGTTTTTTTAAACCTGTAACGATTACCTCAGACAAGTCCCGTGTCACTTGTCTGGGCCGTGTAGCAAAATCTGCCCTTTTCACAATGGGGTCCCATAAGATTGTCGCCTAAACGGGTGGTACCAAAAAGAACTTCAGACGACTCTACTGACAATTGTGAGAGACGTGGAGAATAACGGAGAACACCAAATGTTCGGACATTACAGGCATTTTTGTGAGAAGACTGATTTCCGGGATCTCTCATGGTCTGACATACACCGCTCTAGCTCTGACACCTTTCACTGCAGATGTGGAAGTGCGACACTGGTGGATGTGGTGGATTGAGACGCATCCAATGCGAAAATCCAATGCAGATATCTCTATTGTAAACTGACAGATTATGATGAGGATTTTCTTGTTATGTAACTTAGATTGATCCGCCGCTGCATCAATCTACTCTAGGGGGTTATGCCTGAGCAAAAATATTGAGACAGTGATATTTGGGAACAATTTGTATGACAATCCAGACATAATATTATTCCTCTCAGTCTCTACAAAGATCAAGAAGAAGCTAATATTGATTGTTAAATCTGATAAGTAGATAATAATTGTTTTCATTGCTAATTGGCATTTTTATTTCGAGGTTGACATGAGACAAACCACATGCGAATTTTGGCTTGTCCGTCTCCTCACCTGGTCAGAATCTTTGAGCTAAAAAGCTTCATCCTATGGACACTTTTATTAGACCATTAAGTGTTGTGCAATCTCTACACAGTTTGAGAAAACACAGCCTCTGTGTGATGTGTGCAAAAGGGCAATTATCACTCAGGCTTTGCTAATGAGGGTACCCCGTAGAGTAGATGTCCGCGCCCACATGGACATCGAATTAGCATAATATTTATTTTCCAAAATAGTCGGTCAGTTTAAGCTAGAGATATCAGCTAGAAAAACTCTCCGTAACAAACGGTCCTACAAACATTCCTATGCCTCTACGGATAGATGAGACTCCAACAAACACGATGGTGTTCTCCGTTTTGCTCTATGACCCCCACAAGTGTCTTGGGACTTGTCTGAAGTCGGTACAGACGATCTGCCAACTTCTATCTGTAGCGTCCAAACAGACTACTTTGCGTTGAGACACTGACGAACACGTACATGTTGGTTGATTTGCAGAAGGACACTCACAGGCCTCACAAAACGTGTCTGAATGTCACCCGGTACCAGTTGAAAAAATGTGTGGAAGTGCTGTATATGATGCATTCGGGAGGTATTCAGACCCCTTGACTTATTCAACATTTTGTTACATTACAGCCTTATTCTAAAATTGATAATATAGTTTTTTCCCCTCATCAATCTACACACAATACCCCACAATGACAAAGCGAAAACAGGTTTTTAGATTTTTTTGCAAATGTATAAAAAGAAAAAAAAAGAAAAATCACATTTACAGAAGTACTCAGTACTTTGTTCAAGCAATTTTGACAGTGATTACAGCCTCGACTCTTCTTGGATATGATGCTACAAGCTTGATTCTTCTATTCTTCAATGCAGATCCTCTCAAGCTCTGTCATGTTTGATGGGTAGTGTTGCTACACACCTATTTTCAGGTCTCTCCAGAGATGTTCGATCTGGTTCAAGTCTGGGCTTTGGCTAGGCCACTCAAGGACATTCAGAGACTTGTCCCGATGCCACTCCTGCGTTGTCTTGGCTGTGTGCTTAGGGTCGTTGACCTGTAGGAAGGTGAACCTCCGCCACAGTCTGAGGTCCCGAGCACTCTGGAGCAGGTTTTCATCAAGGATCGCTCTGTACTCCGTTCATCTTTCCCTTGATCCTGACTAGTCTCGCAATCCCTGCCACAGCTTGATGCTTCCACCACCATGCTTCACCGAAGGAATGGTGCCTGGTTTCCTCTAGATGTGTCACTTGGCATTCAAGCCAAAGTGTTCAATCTTGGTTTCATCAGACTAGAGAATCTTGTTGCTCATGGTCTGAGAGTCCTTTAGGTGCCTTTTGGCAAACTCCAAGTGAGCTGTCATGTGCCTTTTACTGAGGAGTGGCTTCCGTCTTGCCACTCTACCATAAAGGCCTAATTGGTGGAGTGCTGCAGAGACGGTTGTCCTTCTGGAAGGTTTTCCCATCTCCACAAATAAACTCTGTCAATCTGACCATCAGGTTCTTGGTCACCTCCCTGATCAAGGCCCGATTTCTCAGTTTGGCTGGGCGGACAGCTCTTGGAAGAGTCTTGGTGGTTCCAAACTTCTTTCATTTAAGAATGATGGAGTCCACTGTGTTCTTGGGAACCCTGTGCTCCAAAGACAATTCCTTTGACCTCAAGGCTTGGTTTTTGCTCTGACATGCATTGTCAACCCTGGGACCATATATAGACAGCTGTGTGCCTTTCCAAATCATGTTCAATCAATTGAATTTACAACAGGTAGACTCCAATCAAGTTGTTGAAACATCTATAGGATGATCAATGGAAACAGGATGCACCTTAGATCAGTTTCGAGTCTCATGGAAAGGGTTGAATACTTATGTAATTAAGATATATTTGTTTTTAAATGATTTTTTTTCTAAAAACCTTTATTCACTTGGTCATTATGGGTGTTGTGTGTAGAGTGATGAGGAATTGTTTTAATGTAATACATTTTACAATAAGGCTGTAACATAACAAAATGTGGAAAAGGTCAAGAGGTATGAATACTTTCCAAATGCACTGAAAAAGTGTCATCATTTAAACATTCACTGTGTAGGTTGGAAAAAGTATGTGAACCCCTAGGCTAATGACTTCTCCAAAAGCTAATCAATTGGAGATGCTGGTTAAGAGCTGCCTTGCCCTATAAAAAAACTCACAAAATATGAGTTTGCTATTGACAAGAAGCATTGCCTGATGTGAACCATGCCTTGAACAAAAAGGATCTCAGAAGACCTAAGATTAAGAATTGTTGACTTGCAAAAAGCTGGAAAGGGTTACAAAAGTATGTCTAAAAGCCTTGATGTTCATCAGTCCATGATAAGACAAATTGTCTATAAATGGAGAAAGTTCAGAACTGTTGCTACTCTCCCTAGGAGTGGCCGTCTTGCAAAGATGACTGCAAGAGCACAGAGCAGAATGCTCAATGACATAAAGAATAATCCTAGAGCGTCAGATAAAGACTTACAGAAATCTCTGGAACATGCTAACATGTCTGTTGACAAGTTTACGGTACGTAAAACAATTAACAAGGATAGTGTTCATGGGAGGACACCACGGAAGAAGCCACTGTTGTCCAAAAAAACATTGCCGCACGTCTGGAGTTTGCAAAAATGCACCTGGATGTTCCATAGCACTACTGGCAAAATATTCTGTCTATTGTTGTGACCTAGATGAAGTTCAGATCACATTTTATGACCAATTTATGCAGATGTCCAGGTATTTCCAAAGGGTTCACATACTTTTTCTTGCCACTGGAGAATGTTTAGTGCCAAAAATAAGGGTTTAAATACATGTAAAAAAAAAAGTTTTCTGATCCTTCTTATTGCTCTCAGTTATAGAATAGAATCTTCAGAACAAACTTCCTTTTGATTTTAATGGGGAGACTATCTGTTGTTCCAAGTAGTAAATATGTTATTCATTGAGTTTTTATGGGCTAAGACCATATAAATTTTTTCATCAAATAATTAAAATAAAAGTTTTTTGATGCTTCAAGGGGCCTTAAAAATCAATATTAAATAGCAAAATGATCCTTCTTAAAACATTCCCAAATTCATAGGTAGCACCTCCGTCACTCGATCACGTCATGCCACTGTTATGAACGTCCTCAAGACGCCCTCTATCGGCAGCGCCATAGTGGTGCCCTAAAGTTCTGATAAACCCAGTCATTCTGGACAGAGGCTAACTAATGTTAAGTCTACATTTCAATTAGGTGCCTGAATATTTGATGACATTGCTAAAGTAGCTAGCTAGAATCCGGTGGCCTCCCCTCAATCTTAGCTAGCTAGCTAACATTATACTGCATTTAAAGTCCAACTGGTGACATTGAAATAATGGAGGAAAAAATGTCCTACTAAATATTTGCCTCCTTTTGAATGTCATTGTATTTCCATACCACTGTAATGCACTTTTGATGAAATCTTCATCAGCGCTCATAGTCGATACATTTAGTAGAATGCTCAGTCCAAAACAAATGTTCAAAAGACAATATGGTGACGAAACCCTCCCGCCCCACACCACACTCCCAGCTTAGACAGGGCTTAGACTGTAGTGGGTTAATTGACCTTGAGTTCCGTAATGCCAGTTTGTCAACAGAAAGAGCCCTACAATGGCAGTTTGACAGAAGCTCGGATTAGTGTACTAAAGATGGGAAATATATATTGTATAATGAATATTAGTTTCCTTCTCTAAAGTAACTGATGTCTTAAAAAATGTCTGAACTTATAAAAAGGATCTGAAATAAACATTTTTGCTTGGGGCAACATATACATTCAATAAGTTACAAAAGTTGGACATTTGTCATGGCAAGGTGGGGATTGAGTTGCATATTATACTGTTTAAGCTGGTGACTCAGTTTAACTTGTAATCATAAGCCTACTTAATTCTACAATCAAGTACTTCCCATGATGATTTGGCAACATTCATAGGTGGGGAGTGAAGTGGGTGTTTGTTTGCAAAACAATGGTCCTGCATGTGTTTTCAGAACAAGGAAAATCCATTTCTATCACACATTCAAAAATTATTTCAGCGACTAGCTGGATGCAGTTGACATATTGTCTTTACTGTAAAACATTTGTACTGCATGTGTTCTCAGAATAAGGTGGACTCACAAAACACAAATGCTTAGTTTATAAAGATGTCTGAGTGTTGGAGTCTGCCCAAGGCTATCCGTAAAAAATAAAAAACAAGAAAATGGTGCCGTCTGGTCTGCTTAATATAAGGAATTTGAAATGATTTATACTTTTCCTTTTGATACTTAAGTATATTTTAGCAATTACAATTATTTGAATACTTAAGTATTTTTAAAGCCAAATACTTTTAGACTTTTACTCAAGCAGTATTTTACTGAGTGACTTTCACTTAAAATTGAGCCATTTTCTATTCAAGTATCTTTACTTTTACTCAAGTACGACAATTGGGCACTTTTCCCAACACTGGATTCCCCAAACATCATAAGTACAATGTATATCCTATAAATTCATTAATTCTGTCTATCAGGTATTTCATGGAACTCCCAGACATTGACTATGAAGTGTGATTCCTTTATGCATTTCTGTTTAATAAACACATTTATATTTCAAGCTGAATTGTATGTCTATCCAGTCCTCTGATGAATGCTCATTAACTTTATGGAAATTGTGAGAAATCTATACAAAGTGTGGTACATTACATTGTGTGATTTGAGAAATTAAAAAAAGTGTTGTACATTATATTGCATGATAGGAGAAATCTAAATAAAGTCTGGTACTTGAGCTATGCTGTATAAGTTGAGAAATAAAAAATGTACATTACAATTAAATGTGTTCATTTATCCTCCGCAATGCCCAAAAAACAAGGGTATAAATCATCAACAGTTTCAAAACCTGTCAACTTAGCATAAGTTTCCTAATACTGATGAGCCATTGTTCTTTGTGGACACTATGGATATATACAGATTTGTATAATGACACACCAAATGTCTAATTTCATCACATTTCACATCTCCAGGACACACCATTGATCATGGGACTGAAAGCTCATTGGTTGACAGTGGAATGAAATGGTCCATAAAAAGCATATGTTTGCTGTTAACTTATAATACAGCATTAGTCTCAAGTTGAATACTTTTAAAGCATCTTCACTTGAACAGGTAAGAATTTCAAAGAATACTGTTGTGGAGTTTAGTCATGCGTGTCTAGCTTTGAATTCACTGTATGTCTTTTTCATTTCAAGAACTCCATGGTGACCATGAAACTACTATTCCTAGTGATGTGCCTGATTGGACTTTGTTCTTCCATTCCTGTAAGAATTCTTGAAATACAACATCAACACTGTAATTTACACATCAATACACCAAGAGATTGCTGTTTCCACAGATTGCATTGCATTGGAATATGACAATATCTGAATTATTACAATATGATGGACTTAAGTTCACACTTTGAGTGTTGATTACTTTATACCATAATATAATTCATCCTGGGATTTTGTTTGTGTGCAGTTGTCTGAGGAACATGATCGAGAGGAGCGCTCAGCTAGCAATGAGGTGCAGTAATATTTAGTACTATCTATTAGGTATTCTGTCTATTAGAGTACTATAGTACGGTCTACTATTTGAATATGATTACTAGTTTGTTTCAGCTCAGAACAAATTATCCAGCTCTCTCTCTCTCTCTCTCTCTCTCTCTCTCTCTCTCTCTCTCTCTCTCTCTACAGAGGTACAGGGGTTATGGCCGTGGTTTGGGAGGGTTTTACCCCTATCAGCAGCCTCGGTACCAATCCTACTTCCCTTATGCGCAGCCTTCTCAAGGTAACTCTGCCTTGATGGCCCTCCTGCCCTTCCTATTGGCCAGCCTTGCCTCTGCTCCTGCCGCAACACCTGCTGCAGCTCCAGCTCCAGCCCCGGCAGCGGGTGGAAAATGAGACGGGTGTCGATAGGGGAAGGAGAAAAAACTTGTTTAAATCAAATATGTTGACATTAGCTCCTGTTCAAAGCTGATTATTCCATCATTAATAAATGAAATAAGTTAAGATCCGTCATTGTGTATGTATTTGTCTGTTGTGTTCTGTTTGTTTGACAAACTATTTGAGATCCTTTCAAAACAAGTGTGAAACCTCTCTGATATAAGTCCTAAAACAATTGTAAACAAGTATGAAATCAACAAAACTTCTGAATTCATAATCAGTTCCAGAGGTTTTGTTGTTTCCAAAAAGGGGTCAAGACCCACTAGCAGTTCTTCTTGGGTTGCAGATAACCAAATACACTCCATGGCCCAAAATACACCTGCTCTTCGAACATCTCATTCCAATAACATGGGCATTAATATGGATTGGTCCCCCCTTTGCCGCTGTAATAGCCCCCAGCTTTCCTCTAGATGTTGGAACATTGCTGCTGGGACTGGCTTCCATTCAGTCACAAGATCATTATTGAGGTTGGGCACTGACTTTGTGCGATTAGGCCTGGCTCGCAGTTGGAGTGAAAAACAACAAAGACCATTTTTCCTCAACCACCAAACTTTAAAGTTGGCATTATGCATTGGGGCAGGTAGCGTTCTTCTGGCATCTGCCAAATCCATATTAATCCATCGGACTGCCAGATGATGAAGCGTGCTTCATCACTGGAGAGAACATGTTTCCTCTTCTCCGGAGTCCAATAGCCGTGATCTTTACACCACTCAAGCCCACGCTTGGCATTGCTCAAGGCGATCTTAGAATTGTGTGCGGAAACCCATTTAATTTACCTCCTGACTAACAGTTATTGTGCTGACATTGCTTCCAGAGGCAGTTTGGAATTAGTTTGTGAGTGTTGCAACCGAGGAGAGACGGTTTTTACACGCTACGCGCTTCAGCATTCAGCCGTCCCATTCTGTGAGCTTCCCTGGCTTACCACTTCGGGGCTGAGCCGGTGTTGCTCCTAGATGTTTCCACATCACAAAAACAGCACTTACAGTTGCCGGTGGCAGCTCTAGCAGGAAATACATTTGACTAACTGACTCGTTGAAAAGGTAGCACCTTACGTTGGTGCCATGTTGAAAGTCACTGAGCTCTTCAGTACAGGCCACTCTACTGCCAATATTTGTCTGTAAATGGCATGGCTGTGTGCTCAATTGTATACACCTGTCTGCAACTAGTGTGGCTTAAATTGCCAAATTCACTTATTTGAAGTGGTGTCCACATAGTGCATGTTGTTTATTGGTGGCTAAAAACTTGACCATTTTGAAAGACACGTTGAAAATGGGTTGCAACATTAAACGTTTGTGAACTTCAACTCTTTAACTTCAGTAAGAACTCAGGCACTCTATATATATTTCCATAGCTCCGAGTCAGTATCAAGACTTAATAGTATACCATTATCCTGCTTAATTGTTCTAACAATTTATCAAACTTGTTTGCATACTTTCAGACAGTTGCATTAAACATTTGGACCACTTTGTGAGGGAGACACTTATTTGCTGGTAAGTCTGTCTCTACCCAGTCAGAGGTAAAATGGAAACTCACGCAGAGAATCACACAGAGAATGTTATCTCCATAAATGTAGATGTAGAATAAATATTGTTCTGGAATTAACAGCAGATGGGAAACAATGATACAGTAGGCCTATACTGACATTTTCAGTTAGCACATTTGATTAATAGCAGTGGCAAGAGGCTAATTTGTTTGCCTGTTTTGCAATGCCCAACGTTACATGGAACACCCAGACATCATACAACATCCTTCATTACAACACATTTAGGCTTCATTAGGGCTTTGTGATTGGCTGAGAAACACTATATATTGTTTGTGTATTGATGAGTGTGCAAGGACATACAGAGGCACTGAGAAGGCTTTTAACCCTGAGATACGTTAAGGTATGGTTATACTAATAATTCTAACACTTTGTTCAGAGTGAAGGCATTCTTATACACTCATTAACTGTGTAGTAGATTATACATATAATATAATCTGTAACTTGTAGGAAATAGATGGATTAATAAAGTGATGATGTTTATGTTTATACTCTTATTTAGATGAAGACTTTCAGCATGAAGATTGTTGTTCTACTTGGATTTGTGATGCTTCTCTCTATTGCTTTGGTAAGCCATGCATATAGTATGTACAGGAAATGTTGGTTAGACTTAGAAAGATCTTAAAGTTAGTATATTACATCCATATGTATATTAATTCATTGTCTTATTGTTTTCTTTTGAAGGCTGAGCATGAGCATGGCCATCAGCATGTCATTGAGAAGCGCTCTTCAAGTGAAGAGGTGAGTACTATGAATGAATAATCTTTTTTGAAGGACTATTTTTGCCTTATTTGGGGACAGAGACATTGAGAGAAAGACAGGAAAGGCAAAGTTTGTGCCAGAAGGGTGTGGGCCGCATTCAAACTGAAGCTGCCATATTATACAATGCCTTCAAAAGATATTCAAACCCCTCAACTTTTCTACATTTTGTTGAGTTACAAGGTGGGATTACAATTATCTACAGAAAATACTCTGTATTGTCAAAGTGGAAGAAAAATTAAAACATTTGTAAAGAAAACATGAAAAATATAACACAAATATATTACAAAAATACATATAGTATCAGCATCTACATGGCCCTTGCTCTATACAGTTATTCAATAAAAATGATTTACTTCTAAAATAAACTATATACAGTTTTGTGTATGGTGTACACAATTGAGACTCCAGCGACTACATTCGTTTTGATTATCCTTCAATATCCCTCCTTCTTCTAGCGTGTCCGTGGCCCTGGCCCTGGCCGTGGCTTTCCAAACTTTCTGCAGCAGTTTGGAAAGCTGCAGCAGTACCAGTACCAGTACCAGCAGTACCTTCTGCTTCTGCAAAGACTTGGTCTTGTCCCAGCCCCTGCAGCACCAGCCCCAGCTCCAGCCCCAGCTCCAGCCCCAGCTCCAGCCCCAGCTCCTGCCCCAGCTCCTGCCCCAGCTCCAGCCCCAGCTCCAGCCCCAGCCCCAGCTCCAGCTGGTCGCTGAGAAAGGACATGAATCAGAAACTTCAACTCAACAAGAGCAAGCTATGGTTGATGAAATGACTAGAACATTAACTGACAATAAGTACTGTAATAGCTGTCTTCCATATTTTGCTTGAGTTTCCCTTTAATGTATTTGCTGTATGTCTGTCTGCAATGCAATAAAGAGGATTTGAAATGGCATATGTCCCCTCCTGCACACTTTCTTTTGCCTGACAAATTTCATTTTGTATTCAAACATATGTTCACAGTTTGTGCATTTGTTAGTCAGAGTTAGTCAAATCTGAGGATTAGCATCTAGTTTTGTCATTTGATATTTCTTGATATATTTAGTGAGGCTATATTGATTGTGAACAATATTTGAGTTATGTTTTAAACAATTAAACATGTTTTAAATTGTATTCACATTATGAGTAAAGTAGGTTAAAGGAAGTCAAGTAGCCAAATTCAATGGTCAAACATTTAAATCTTTTGGTGGTTGAAATCATTGAAAGCCTTGACATAATACAGTATAAATTTTACATACATTTAATCATTCAACTTATTCCCACTCCACTGCTTATTTTACCAGGCTGCTTACGATGAGGAAGTAAATGAGTCACTGGGTTACAGTTACTGTACCTGGATACAGTACAGCACATATTCTACCCACCACTGCGACCTGTATGCTCTCGTTGGCTGGCCCTCGCTTCATATTCGTCGCCAAACCCACTGGCTCCAAGTCATCTATAAGTCTCTGCTAGGTACTCACTTATCACCATAGCAGCACCCACCCGTAGCACGCGCTCCAGCAAGGTATATTTCACTGGTCACCCCCAAAGCCAATTCCTACTTTGGCCGCCTTTCCTTCCAGTTCTCTGCTGCCAATGAATGGAACAAATTGCAAAAATCACTGAAGCTGGAGACTCATATCTCCCTCTCTAACTTTAAGCACCAGCTGTCAGAGCAGCTCACAGATCACTGCACCTGTACACAGTCCATCTGTAAATTGCCCATCCAACTACCTCATCCCCATACAGTTATATATTTATTTGCTCCTTTGCACCACCGAATCTCTACTTGCACATTCATCTTCTGCACATGTATCACTGCAGTGTTTATTGCTATATTGTAATTATTTAACCTCTCTTTATAGACTTTTCTATTGTGTTATTGACTGAATGTCTGTTTATTCCATGTATAACTCTGTGTTGTTGTTTGTGTTGCACTGCTTTGCTTTATTTTGGCCACGTCGCAGTTGTAAATGAGAACTTATTCTCAACTGGCCTACTTGGATAAATAAAGGTGAAATAAAAAATAAATAAAATACAAATGAAATCATAAAAGGACAAGGCAAGGTGCTTGGCTATATGTTGAAGGAATTTAATTCCTCTGTTTTAATTCCCAATCAAAATTTAACACTCTGTCAATTCATAAGAATTTGTATGACCCTTATTTTATAACAATGGACAGAGCCCCGGTCTTAAAAGTCAAGTAACAGCCTTTAATTCAAGAGAGTACTGAGTTCATACACATTTTACCACAGGTTATAAACTGAAAAGGATGTCAGCGTTTTCTAAATGTTCCATCTCTTCTTGACACTGGTAGAAAGGCCCTATAGTTTTCAGGCCTTCCCTCCTCGCCTAGTGTCAAGGTCAGTCAGTGTAGATAAGCATTCTAGACAGTCTGGAGATAGTTCATTCATTTGTACAAAGGAACAGACCGTCATTGTTCTAACTTTTGCCCACGTTCACACACCTCCGTTCCAGTACCAAGGCTGTGTCTCAAGCCTTCCCACATCCGTCTCCCTACCAATTTAATATAATTTACGAGTCAAAGTTTTCTTGTGTAGATAAGCATTCTAGCCAGTCTGATTCATTTGTACCAATGAACAGACCGTCATTGTTACTAAACTCTTGACCACATTCACTTCAGTACTGGGATCAGATAAGAAAATTCATACATATACAGTAACATTTAGTATTCTGATTAGTACATGTATAGTAACATAATAGTATTCGGATTAGTCAGTCCTGATTGAAATTAAGCATTCTAGCCAGTCTGATTCATTTGTACCAATGAACAGACCGTCATTGTTACTAAACTCTTGACCACATTCACTTCAGTACTGGGATCAGATAAGAAAATTCATACATATACAGTAACATTTAGTATTCTGATTAGTACATGTATAGTAACATAATAGTATTCGAATTAGTCAGTCCTGATTGAAATGTATACATAATTAGTCATCATTTATAAAAATTCCCTTAACATATCCACCCTTTGATTCAATATTAATATTATATTATTCAATCACACATTGTAGTTATATTGTAATATTAAAAAGTCAATTTCTATTTTTATTAGAGACATTTCTTGTCATCAAAACATCACCTAAACATAACCCAACACTTGCATTCGCCATAATTGTTTCTCAGGCCTACATCAGAATCATAACTCTTCTTATCAGGATTTTCGTTACAATCTTCATAAAAAAACAGTCTATTATTGAAACGTGATACAACCTAGCCTCTCTAAACATTCAAACATAATGTCCCCCGCAACTGAAGGATCCAGATTCGTCCACTTGTCCTATAGACATACAATCAGCACTCCGCGGGTCTGAACCTGGAATCCCCTGGTACCTCACCATCTATTGTCATCGATTTCTCCAGAGTCCTGGAAATAAGGCCTCATACACAGGGAATTAGACAACAGCCCCATAAAACTAAAACAGTCACACAGGTGAATGTAGCCCATAATACAGTGATCATAATTTTTTTCCCCTTTTCCGAACATACTATAAAACCAATTAGTCAGAGAAATATCCACCCCAGAGTTTTCTGCCAAACCGTGAGCCAGGGTGGTCAAACCAGCTGAGGCTTCGGGCACTGATTCCTCCGGAGCTGTGTTATTTGGGATGTAAGCACAAACATGGTCCCGATAATCACGCACACTTCTCCCTTTTCAGCCAATAACATATCTAATGCAATTCTATTCTGCCAAGCCATCAGGCTGGTTGCTTCAGTCTGTTCTGCAAAACCTTTAATAGCATCTCTGGTATAATTGTTAAAGCGCTGTTGATTATAATAAATATAATTAATCCAGTCCACGTCCGTGGAACCCCAATGTTATCAATGTATACTTTGTCAATAAGAGACCCGGATGGAGTAGCTCTTTTTACCCATTTGGCTAAACTTCATGTCTTGGTGTTGAATGAGTGTGAAAGGCATTCCCAAATGTACAAGGGAGCATAATCCTGTCCAATCTGTCGGTAAAACCTCGCCCTGACATCATTTCCCAAGAGTACTGTACCGGGACAAACTGTAATAATCTCCTCCGGTCACTGTAAAGGGAAGAAGTCTTGATTTAAAGGGAACCTGGGGATATAAATAGTGCAAATCAATACAACTGTCATTATCTGGCATTCCTGCTTTCGTGAACAGCTTTACCATACCGGCCTAAACTCCTCTACCCAGAACCGTACTAGGGTGTCGACCAAGACCTGGTCATATCCATACCACAACCCTAGATCCTCCTTAATTTCTGTTTAAAGGGTTAGGCGTATCTTTATGCAATACATCCCTCTCTCCTGATTACAATCAAAAACTCTCACCTTTACTATACTCTATCTTCTTCCATACTGGGTGAGTGGATTCATATAGCCCTCTCTCTCCAAATGAGCTATGACCTGTGTCTTACGATCAATATGGGAACCTGCACCGATATATGCCATAATGGCTCAGAGTCTTAGACTGCCATGTAGTTAGAGACCCCATTTGGTCTACATAAAACTCCATTGAAAGATCCTTCCCAACCTCTACTCTAACTTCCTGTCTACCCAGATCTAGGGATCTCTTATGCTTATTTTGGAACAAAATCCTCATCGTCTAAACCATGGGTCAAATTACCACTCTCCGCATACTCAAGTAGGACGTGCTGTATCAGGAATATGTCACCCACGATAAGACAGCTCAGACGAACAGCTTCCATGTGAAGCCCCACCCTCTCCCCGAGAACACATCACTTAGCAAGAGCCAGACACATCTTCACTTCTATGAACAAAAACAGGGGTGAAAGGACAGGTAGGATTACTTCATTCGAGAGATGGCCCCCGGAATTCTGTTAATTCCAGTTCTCCTTTCGAACACTGTTTATTGTTCGACAGTGTCTTTGTGTCTTACCCTCCCGACGTGCGATATGAATCTGGGTAGCTCTTTCAGCTAGCTGTCACCAGGAGTCCTTGGTATGGTCCCCTCAACAATCCTCTGGGACTGGATTGAGTGACTTCACCTGTAGTTCACCTGTAATGCATAAAATCCTGGACATACAGGTTTGGTTAACAAACAGTTTCTCATATGTTTTATCTGATTATATCTTTAACTTATATGCCTATTTGTTAGCTAAATTTTTTTATTTTTTATTATTTGTATTATTAGTTTCTTATCCAATAGGCCCCTAACTTACCCACCCCCCTTTTGATACCTGGCTCTGCCCAGGTAACAACCTTATATACCCTAAATAATGACTTAGGTAGGATTAGTAAATTATCCTTATTTTCTGACATTATCATGTATGTCCAATTCTCCCTTTTGTCTCCATTCAGTAACTGTTATCTACACATTATGTATCTTTGCTCATCCTGGCTCCCTTCTAAAACTTATCCTCTCTGCTCTCCAACCTTCAAGGTCTCTGCAGTGCGGGGGAGGGCTCTTCTGTCTGCCTTTTCCCCCTATCTGTCTGTAGCTCTTTTTCTCATGTTTCCAAATTTGAACTACATGTCTCACTGTTTGACTATCTAAAATCATTGATTTTAGAAAAAACAAAAAACAAATGCTAACCATATTGAAATCCTTCCTATACTTTACAAGCTCTTTCCTTCAGGGATCCTCAGTATCCTATCTGACAATAACATTAATTTAATATATGTTGCATAGTGTGAAATACCTTATCTACAGTAATTTATCACCCCTATTTATTCTCAATGATAAATATAACTATTTTCTGTTGTAATATCAAATCCATAATAGCCAATTCAAAAACTTCACAGCTAATATTGTAAATCAGCTTCAGTGATTCAAACAATAATTCCAAACCCCAAACTAACACTCCATTATAACTAATTTACCTTAAAATTAGTAACCCAACTGACCACAATTCATTATATAAATGGCTCTCCCCCGGGGCTGATCAGACCCCAAAAGATAGCCACGATAAGGTCAAAAGGTCATACCACCCTTTTTTAGTCATGTTCCATACCATATTAGACATATTAAAGAACCCTTTATCCTTAAAATAAAAAAAATCACTTGTGTAATTAAAACTCACAAAATAAAAACTCATAAGGTTCCATATGTGAGTGTGCCTCTTTAAAATACCTTTGCACTTAAACAAATAGTCCTAACATATGTTTTATGTGTATATATTTGCAAACCTTAATGGATAATCAAGACTTCCAGACCTTTTTCAATTTGGTCGTTTATGGCTGCTCTCTCCCCCACTCTCCCCAAGATTATAATCCCAGGAGGCTTCTAAAAGTGAGACACAACACGCCTAACTAGCATTCACTATGCTACTTCGATTTAGAAACTCAATAAGTGAACTATAACTAAACCTAATGATAATTCCCCTTTGACTCAAATCATTAATCATAAGTTTTAAACATCGTCTACGTATATGTTTACTTAAATGAACATGCTACCCTTAGATACAATTAAACCTGATAACATTATTATCCAATGTATTACTTTTTCCCTCTGCCGCAAATGTCGTACATTTCTCAGTGTAAGAAATCCGTAATTTAATCCCAGATATCTCCCATGGCTCCTTTAATTTACTTATTTTAGATAACTTCCATCCGTCCCGGAATAAAGAATCCTACTTAAACACGCCAGAACACAATGTTTAACTAAGTTAAATCAAACCCTAAAATTGACCATAACCAGTAAACAAACAAACCAAACACTTTTATCAGCAAAAAAACAACTATACGAAAACTCACTACTATAATGCTTCAGATGGCAAAATTACTCAGAGACTCACATTTACATTTGTTAGTTCCTCAAGAAAAAACAACTTGCCCCTGCTCCGGATGTCTACGTATCAGGGAAAAGCTCAAATAACCAAATTCAACCTCCTTATGTATCTGTTTTATAAGTGATTCCAGCTTTTCTACATTTAGACGGCCATCAAAATCGTATTTCTTAGACCGAAATCAATGTTTCTCTTGTCTCTCTGTTCCATATAACGCTCGTCTCCCGTTAGTTCCGGCGCTTCTTTTGAGGCATTTCCACCCATTCTTACCGTTACTTAGCTATGGTATTTAATCACTTATCTATGCCTTTCTATATTTAATTGTAAATCCTATGTGCGTGTCTTTCTACGAATTTGCAATTTACCGTTACTTAGTTACTTTTAGTCCTTTTCTGTCTGACTATGTGTGTGTCTCTTTAAAAATAATCAGTATGTATTTTCCTTCCTGTGAACCGCGTCCATAGAAGACTTTTGATCGGACATCACATTTCACCCATAGGATATTCTTTTTGGGACTTTCAATGTTAATGTCTCATATCTCACTACTCTAGACTAAGTTAACCGCATTATTTGATATTAATTTCTTTCAGCATTGTACAGGTTCAATTATTCTGTTCGCCTAGAATTACCCTGCCTTCTCACCAAGCCTAATTTATCCTCACCTGTTATATATATATCTTATCTGCTACTTCTTGATAGTCAGACTACTTCCCATAAACAGATAGACTACTCAGGTTCAAACTTTATTTAGGTATGTTTTTTGAATTAATGGCTATCCTATTTGTATGGAACAAGCGTCCTAATTCTCCAATGCGTACTATATCTCTCCTTAATAACCTTCTGGCTTGCAAAACCAGGATTTATTAAACTCTAGTTATTTATGGTAGTGCACCTTACCACAGGTCAATTTCAGACCTGTTTCCTTCCTATTGATTTTGGTTAAAACCCAAGGTAGAAACCCATTTTATTTGTTCAGAATATTCAAGCACCTATTATTGATCAAATCCAACTCCTTTATAACATTTTAATCAATAAATATCCTAAATAATCCCTCCCAAATTCGAGAATAAAGGCTACTGACCTGCTGCCGACTGGGAAAAGCACTGTTCGTTTGGATCTGTCATCGTATCTGCCATCTGGGTTAAACACCGGCCTGTTTTTAACCTCAATCCAGAAGCCAGGTCTTTTTAAAAAAATTGATTAACGTGCACGTTTTTTCTGGCGTACGACCTCCAGATGGCAGGGACGGATTTTTAGATCCCGGCTTCGAAGGACCAATTGTTGAAGGAATTTAATTCCTCTGTTTAATTCCCAATCAAAATGAAACACTCTGTCAATTCATAAGAATTTGTATGACCCTTATTTTATAACAATGGACAGAGCCCCGGTCTTAAAAGTCAAGTAACAGCCTTTAATTCAAGAGAGTACTGAGTTCATACACATTTTTACCACAGGTTATAAACTGAAAATGACGTCAGCGTTTTCTAAATGTTCCATCTCTTCTTGACACTGGTAGAAAGGCCCTATAGTTCTCAAGCCTTACCTCTTCGCCTAGAGCCAAGGTCAGTCAGTGTAGATAAGCATTCTAGACAGTCTGGAGATAGTTCATTCATTTGTACAAAGGAACAGACCGTCATTGTTCTAACTTTTGCCCACGTTCACACACCTCCGTTCCAGTACCAAGGCTGTGTCTCAAGCCTTCCCACATCCGTCTCCCTACCAATTTAATATAATTTACGAGTCAAGATTTTCTTGTGTAGATAAGCATTCTAGCCAGTCTGATTAATTTGTACCAATGAACAGACCGTCATTGTTACTAAACTCTTGACCACATTCACTTCAGTACTGGGATCAGATAAGAAAATTCATACATATACAGTAACATTTAGTATTCTGATTAGTACATGTATAGTAACATAATAGTATTCGGATTAGTCAGTCCTGATTGAAATGTATACATAATTAGTCATCATTGATCAAAATTCCCTTAACACTATACTGAAGGTAAGATTGTTCTAATTTCGGGAGATTTACTCTCAAAGTTACCATCATATCGACAAAGAAAACAAAGAGAAACAAAAAGACAGATTTAATGAAAATTATATGAATCAAGACACTACTGTAGTACTGAATTGTTATGGAAGCTACTTCAAATTCAATCCATTAGTGACACCATGTGGTTAAAGGTAATACCTCTCCTGGAGTATGTGTGCATTTCCAGTGTGTGTGTGTGTGTGTGTGTGTGTGTGTGTGTGTGTGTGTGTGTGTGTGTGTGTGTGTGTGTGTGTGTGTGTGTGTGTGTGTGTGTTTGCCTGTGTGCGTGTGTGTGGGTGCATGTGTGCGTACGTGTGTAAGTGTGAAGACATTTTGACAGAGAATGACCATGTCTCATCTATTGATAATTTATTCATTCAGAGTCCATTATAATAGATTAAACATAGTATTTCTTTAGATCTTTCTTTATTTCTGTCTTAGTAATGTCTTTTTCATTGTAATGTCTTCTTCGTTATGTGTCGGACCCCAGTAAGACGAGCCGTCGCCATTGGCTAATGGGGATCCTAATAACAAAACATGTCAAATAATAAAAGACCTTGGGGGAGGATGGGTGATAAGCTGAGGTATGGAGTTGTTTTAAGATGGTCATACTTTTGATAATTTAGCTATTTGATTTTGAATTAGAGGACCGCTTGAGTCATCACAAAATATGTAAATGACTGATTTTAGACTTTACGACTAAATCCCATAGAAATGCATTGAATAACACATTCATAAATGCAAAAAGAAATTTCTAAAAAAAGCATAATAATATTGAGTATTGTAATAGTATATAATGGTATTGAAGTGTTTGTCCTAAATCTAGGAGGAAATATACTCAGGAAATGTACTGCTTATAAATATATGTATATACACTTATTTTTTTGACACATATTTAACCCCTTTTTTTGGGGTAGGCATAAAACTACCTTCATGCTTCCATTAGTTTTTTGAACCCTGTAACGATTACCATCATACAAGTCCCGTGTCACTTGTCTGGGCCGTGTAGCAAAATCTGCCCTTTTCACAATGGGGTCCCATAATATTGTCGCCTAAACGGACGGTACCAAAAATAACTTCAGACGACTCTACTGACAATTGTGAGAGACGTGGAGAATAACGGAGAACACCAAATGTTCGGACATTACAGAAATTTTTGTGAGATGACTGATTTCCGGGATCTCTCATGGTCTGCCATACACCGCTCTAGCTCTGACACCTTTCACTGCAGATGTGGAAGTGCGACACTGGTGGATGTGGTGGATTGAGACGCATCCAATGCAAAATCCAATGCAGATATCTCTATTGTAAACTGACAGATTATGATGAGGATTTTCTTGTTATGTAACTTAGATTGATCCGCCGCTGCATCAATCTACTCTAGGGGGTTATGCCTGAGCAAAAATATTGAGACAGTGATATTTGGAGACAATTTGTATGACAATCCAGACATAGTATTATTCCCCTCAGTCTCTGCAAGATCAACAAAGAGCTAATATTGATTGTTAAATCTGATAAGTAGATAATAATTGTTTTCATTGCTAATTGACATATTTATTTAGAGGTTGACATGAGACAAACCACATGTGAATTTAGGCTTGCCCGTCTCTTCACCTGGTCAGAATCTTTGAGCTTTACGCTTCATCCTATGGACACTTTTATTAGACCATTAAGTGTTGTGCAATCTCTACACAGTTTGAGAAAACACAGCCTCTGTGTGATATGTGCAAAAGGGCAATTATCACTCAGGCTTTGCTAATGAGGGTACCCCGTAGAGTAGATGTCCAAGCCCACATGGACATTGAATTAGCATAATAAAAAAATCCCCATAATACTCAGTCCCCATAATACTCTAACAGACTCCTTTGCGGTGAGACACTCACGAACACGTACATGTTGGTTGATTTGCAGTAGGACACTCACAGGCCTCACACTACTGGTCTGAATGTCACCCGGCACCAGTTGAAAAAATGTATGGAAGTACTGTATACGGTGCATTCAGGAAGTATTCAGACCCCTTGACTTATTCCATATTTTGTTACATTACAGCCTTATTCTAAAATTGATTACATAGTTGTTTTACCTCATCAATCTACACACAATACCCCACAATGACAAAGCAAAAACAGTTTTTATTAAATGTATTAAAATAAAAAACTGAAAAACCAACATTTACAGAAGTGTTCAGAACCTTTACTCTGTACTTTGTTCAAGCACCTTTGACAGCGATTACAGCTTTGAATCTTCTTGAATATGATGCTACAAGCTTGTTTCTTCTATTCTTCAATGCAGATCCTCTCAAGCTCTGTCATGTTTGATGGGGAGCATTGCTAAACAGCTATTAAACAGGTCTCTCCAGAGATGTTCGATCGGGTTCAAGTCTGGGCTCTGGCTGGGCCACTCAAGGACATTCAGAGACTTGTCCCGAAGCCACTCTTGCGTTGTCTTGGCTGTGTGCTTTGGGTTGTTGGAAGGTGTACTTTTGCCCAAGTCCCGAGCGCTCTGGAGCAGGTTTTCATCAAGGATCTCTCTGTACTTTGCTCCGTTCGTCTTTCCCTCGATCGTGACTAGTCTCCCAATCCCTGCCACAGCATGATGCTGCCACCACCATGCTTCACCGAAGGGATGGTGCCAGGTTTCCTCTAGATGTGTCGCTAAGCATTCAAGCCAAAGAGTTCAACCTGGTTTCATCAGACTAGAGAATCTTGTTGCTCATGGTCTGAGAGTCCTTTAGGTGCCTTTTGGCAAACTCCAAGCGTGCTGTCATGTGTCTTTTACTGAGGAGTGGCTTCCGTCTGGCCACTCTACCATAAAGGCCTAATTGGTGGAGTGCTCCAGAGATGGTTGTCCTTCTGGAAGGTTTTCCCATCTCCACAAAAAAACTCTGGAGCTCTGTCAATCTAACCATCAGGTTCTTGGTCACCTCCCTGACCAAGGCCCTTCTCCCCCGATTGCTCAGTTTCGCCGTGCGGACAGCTCTTGGAAGAGTCTGCACAGCACACCAACATCAAAACCTCATCCCAACTGTAAATTATGGTGGAGGGAGCATCATGGTTTGGGGCTGCTTTGCTGCCTCAGGGCCTGGATAGCTTGCTATTACCGGCGGAAAAATGAATTCCCAACTTTATCAAGACATTTTGCAGGAGAATGTCAGGCTACCTGTCTGCCAAATGAAGCTCAACAGAAGTTGGGTGATGCAACAGGACAACAACCCAAAACACAGAAGTAAATCGACAACAGAATGACTTCAACAGAATAAAATACGCATTCTGGACTGGCCCAGTCAGAGTCCTGACCTCAACCCGATTGAGATGCTGTGGCATGACCTCAAGAGAGCAGTTCACACCAGACATCCCATGAATATTGCTGAACTGAAACAGTTTTGTACAGAGGAATAGTCCAAAATTCCTCCTGACCGTTGTGGAGGTCTGATCCGTAACTACAGAAAACGTTTGGTTGAGGTTATTACTGAAAAAGGGGGCCAACCAGTTATTAAATCCAAGGGTTCACATACATTTTCCACCCTGCACTGAATGTTTACACGATGTGTTCAATGAAGACATGAAAACATATAATTGTTTGTGTGTTATTAGTTTAACAGACTGTGTTTGTCTATTGTTGCGACCTAGGTGAAGATCAGATCACATTTAAAAATAAATGTTTTCTGATCCTTCTTTATGTCTCTCAGTTATTGCATAGACTCTTCAGAACAAACTTCCTTTTGATTTTTATGGGGGGACTATCTGTTGTTCCTTGTAGTATAACTGTTATTCATTGAGTTTTTATTGGCTTATAAGACCATATACATTTTATTATTAAATTTGGATTATTATTTTTCTTGATACTTCAAGGGGCTTTAAAAATCAATATCAAATAGCAAAATGATCCTTCTGAAAACATTCCCAAATTCATAGGTAGCACCTCCGTCACTCGGTCACGTCATGCCACTGTTATGAACGTTCTCAAGCCGCCCTCTATCGGCAGCGCCATAGTGGTGCCCTAAAGTTCTGATAAACCCAGTCATTCTGGACAGAGGCTAACTAATGTTAAGTCTACATTTCAATTAGGTGCCTGAATATTTGATGACATTGCTAAAGTAGCTAGCTAGAATCCGGTGGCCTCCCCTCAATCTTAGCTAGCTAGCTAACATTATACCGCATTTAAAGTCCAACTGGTGACATTGAAATAATGGGGGAAAAACTGTCCTACTAAATATTTGCCTCCTTTTGAATGTCATTGTATTTCCATACCACTGTAATGCACTTTTGATGAAATCTTCATCAGCGCTCATAGTCGATACATTTAGTAGAAATGCTGGGGCATCAGTCCAAAACAAATGTTCAAAAGACAATATTGTGACGAAACATGCCAAACACTCCCAGCTTAGAAGAGCCCTCCCGCCCCACACCACACTCCCAGCTTAGACAGGGCTTAGACTGTAGTGGGTTAATTGACCTTGAGTTCCGTAATGCCAGTTTGTCAACAGAAAGAGCCCTACAATGGCAGTTTGACAGGAGCTCGGATGAGTGTACTAAAGATGGAAAATATATATTGAATAATGAATATTAGTTTACTTCTCTAAAGTAACTGATGTCTTAAAAAATGTCTGAACTTATTAAAAAGATCTGAAATAAAACAAATTTGCTTGGGGCAACATATACATTCAATAAGTTACAAAAGTTGGACATTTGTCCTGGCAAGGTGGGGATTGAGTTGCATATTATACTGTTTAAGCTGGTGACTCAGTTTAACTTGTAATCATAAGCCTACTTAATTCTACAATCAAGTACTTCCCATGATGATTTGGCAACGTTCCAAGGTGGGGAGTGAAGTGGGTGTTTGTTTGCAAAACAATGGTACTGCATGTGTTTTCAGAACAAGGAAAATCCATTTCTATCACACATTCAAAAATGATTTCAGCGACTAGCTGGATAAAGTTGACATTTTGTCTTTACTGTAAAACATTGGTAATGCATGTGTTTTCAGAATAAGGTGGACTCACAAAACACAAATGCTTAGTTTATAAAGATGTCTGAGTGTTGGAGTGTGCCCAAGGCTATCCGTAAAAAATAAAAAACAAGAAAATGGTGCCGTCTGGTCTGCTTAATATAAGGAATTTGAAATGATTTATGCTTTTCCTTTTGATACTTAAGTATATTTTAGCAATTACAATTGTTTTAATACTTAAGTATTTTTAAAGCCAAATACTTTTAGACTTTTACTCAAGCAGTATTTTACTGAGTGACTTTCACTTAAAATTGAGCCATTTTCTATTAAAGTATCTTTACTTTTACTCAAGTACGACAATTGGGCACTTTTCCCAACACTGGATTCCCCAAACATCATAAGTACAATGTATATCCTATAAATTCATTAATTTGCTTTTATGTCAATCAGGTATTTCATGGAACTCCCAGACATTGACTATGAAGTGTGATTCCTTTATGCATTTCTGGTTAACTTATTTCATTTATTAATGATGGAATAATCAGCTCTGAACAGGAGCTAATGTCAACATATTTGATTTAAACAAGTTTTTTCTCCTTCCCCTATCGACACCCGTCTCATTTTCCACCCGCTGCCGGGGCTGGAGCTGGAGCTGCAGCAGGTGTTGCGGCAGGAGCAGAGGCAAGGCTGGCCAATAGGAAGGGCAGGAGGGCCATCAAGGCAGAGTTACCTTGAGAAGGCTGCGCATAAGGGAAGTAGGATGGGTACCGAGGCTGCTGATAGGGGTAAAACCCTCCCAAACCACGGCCATAACCCCTGTACCTCTGTAGAGAGAGAGAGAGAGAGAGAGAGAGAGAGAGAGAGAGAGAGAGAGATGGATAAATTGTTCTGAGCTGAAACAAACTAGTAATCATATTCAAATAGTAGACCGTACTATAGTACTCTAATAGACAGAATACCTAATAGATAGTACTAAATATTACTGCACCTCATTGCTAGTTGAGCGCTCCTCTCGATCATGTTCCTCAGACACCTGCACACACAAACAAAATCCCAGGATGAATGATATTATGGTATAAAGTAATCAACACTCAAAGTGTGAACTTAAGTCCATCATATTGTAATAATTCAGATATTGTCATATTCCAATGCAATGCAATCTGTGGAAACAGCAATCTCTTGTTGTATTGATGTGTAAATTGAAGGCTTGATGTTGTATTTCAGGAATTCTTACAGGAATGGAAGAACAAAGTCCAATCAGGCACATCACTAGGAAAAGTAGTTTCATGGTCACCATGGGGTTCTTGAAATGAAAAAGACATACAGTGAATTCAAAGCTAGACACGCATTAATAACCTCCACTACAGTATTCTTTGAAACTCTTACCTGTTCAAGTGAAGATGTAAAATGCTTTAAAAGTATTAAACTTGAGACTAATGCTGTATTGTAACTTAACAGCAAAAATATGCTTTTTATAGACCATTTCATTCCACTGTCAACCAATGAGCTTTCAGTCCCATGATCAATGGTGTGTCCTGGAGGTGTGAAATGTGATGAAATTAGACATTTGGTGTGTCATTCTACAAATCTGTATATATCCATAGTGTCCACAAAGAACAATGGCTCATCAGTATTAGGAAACTTATGCTAAGTTGACAGGTTTTGAAACTGTTGATGATTTATACCCTTGTTTTTTGGGCATTGTGGAGGATAAATGAACACATTTAATTGTAATGTACATTTTTTATTTCTCAACTTATACAGCATAGCTCAAGTACCAGACTTTATTTAGATTTCTCCTATCATGCAATATAATGTACAACACTTTTTTTTATTTCTCAAATCACACCATGTAATGTACCACACTTTGTATAGATTTCTCACAATTTCCATAAACTTAATGAGCATTCATCAGAGGACTGGATAGACATACAATTGAGCTTGAAATATAAATGTGTGTATTAAACAGAAATGCATAAAGGAATCACACTTTATAGTCAATGTCTGGGAGTTCCATGAAATACCTGATTGACAGAAAAGCGAATTAATTAATTTATAGGACATACATTGTACTTATGATGTTTGGGGAATCCAGTGTTGGGAAAAGTGCCCAATTGTCGTACTTGAGTAAAAGTAAAGATACTTGAATAGAAAATGGCTCAATTTTAAGTGAAAGTCACTCAGTAAAATACTGCTTGAGTAAAAGTCTAAAAGTATTTGGCTTTAAAAATACTTAAGTATTAAAATAATTGTAATTGCTAAAATATACTTAAGTATCAAAAGGAAAAGTATAAATAATTTCAAATTCCTTATATTAAGCAGACCATACGGCACCATTTTCTTGTTTTTTATTTTTTACGGATAGCCTTGGGCACACTCCAACACTCAGACATCTTTATAAACTAAGCATTTGTGTTTTGTGAGTCCACCTTATTCTGAGAACACATGCAGTACAAATGTTTTACAGTAAAGACAATATGTCAACTGCATCCAGCTAGTCGCTGAAATCATTTTTGAATGTGTAATAGAAATGGATTTTCCTTGTTCTGAAAACACATGCAGTACCATTGTTTTGCAAACAAACACCCACTTCACTCCCCACCTTGGAACGTTGCCAAATCATCATGGGAAGTACTTGATTGTAGAATTAAGTAGGCTTATGATTACAAGTTAAACTGAGTAACCAGCTTAAACAGTATAATATGCAACTCAATATCCACCTTGCCAGGACAAATATCCAACTTTTGTAACTTATTGAATGTATATGTTGCCCCAAGCAAAAATGTTTATTTCAGATCCTTTTAAAAAGTTCAGACATTTTTAAAGACATCGGTTACTTTAGAGAAGGAAACTAATATTCATTATTCAATATATATTTTCCATCTTTAGTACACTCATCCGAGCTCCTGTCAAACTGCCATTTTAGGGCTCTTTCTGTTGACAAACTGGCATTACGGAACTCAAGGTTAATTAACCCACTACAGTCTAAGCCCTGTCTAAGCTGGGAGTGTGGTGTGGTGCGGGAGGGCTCTTCTAAGCTATTCATGTGTGGCATGTTTCGTCACAATATTGTCTTTTGAACATTTGTTTTGGACTGATGCCCCAGCATTTCTACTAAATGTATCGACTATGAGCGCTGATGAAGATTTCATCAAAAGTACATTACAGTGGTATGGAAATACAATGACATTCAAAAGGAGGCAAATATTTAGTAGGACATTTTTTCCTCCATTATTTCAATGTCACCAGTTTGACTTTAAATGCAGTATAATACCTATGAATTTGGGAATGTTTTAAGAAGGATCATTTTGTTATTTGATATTGATTTTTAAGGCCCCTTGAAGTATCAAGAAAAATAATAATAATAATTTAATTAAAAAATGTATGTGGTCTTATTATTAATAAAAACTCAATGAATAACAGTTATACTACATGGAACAACAGATAGTCCCCCCATAAAAATCAAAAGGAAGTTTGTTCTGAAGAGTCTATCCAATAACTGAGAGACATAAGAAGGATCAGAAAACATTTATTTTAAAATGTGATCTGATCTTCTCCTAGGTCGCAACAATAGACAAACACAGTCTGTTAAACTAATAACACACAAACAATGATATGTTTTCATGTCTTAATTGAACACATCGTGTAAACATTCACAGTGCAGGGTGGAAAATGTATGTGAACCCTTGGATTTAATAACTGGTTGGCCCCCTTTTTCAGTAATAACATCAACCAAACGTTTTCTGTAGTTGCGGATCAGACCTCCACACCGGTCAGGAGGAATTTTGGACTATTCCTCTGTACAAAACTGTTTCAGTTCAGCAATATTCATGGGATGACTGGTGTGAACTGCTCTCTTGAGGTCATGCCACAGCATCTCAATCGGGTTGAGGTCAGGACTCTGACTGGGCCAGTCCAGAATGCGTATTTTATTCTGTTGAAGTCATTCTGTTGTCCATTTACTTCTGTGTTTTGGGTCGTTGTCCTGTTGCATCACCCAACTTCTGTTGAGCTTCATTTGGCAGACAGATAGCCTGACATTCTCCTGCAAAATGTCTTGATAAAGTTGGGAATTCATTTTTCCGCCGGTAATAGCAAGCTGTCAAGGCCCTGAGGCAGCAAAGCAGCCCCAAACCATGATGCTCCCTCCACCATACTTTACAGATGGGATGAGATTTTGATGTTGTTGTGCTGTGCAGACTCTTCCAAGAGCTGTCCGCACGGCGAAACTGAGCAATCGGGGGAGAAGGGCCTTGATCAGGGAGGTGACCAAGAACCTGATGGTCAGATTGAGAGTTTTTTTGTGGAGATGGAAAAACCTTCCAGAAGGACAACCATCTCTGCAGCACTCCACCATTTAGGCCTTTATGGTAGAGTGGCCAGACGGAAGCCACTCCTCAGTAAAAGGCACATGACAGCACGCTTGGAGTTTGCCAAAAGGCACCTAAAGGACTCTCAGACCATGAGCAATAAGATTCTCTAGTCTGATGAAACCAGGTTGAACTCTTTGACTTGAATGCTTAGCGACACATCTAGAGGAAACCTGGCACCATCCCTTCGGTGAAGCATGGTGGTGGCAGCATCATGCTGTGGCAGGGATTGGGAGACTAGTCACGATCGAGGGAAAGACGAACGGAGCAAAGTACAGAGAGATCCTTGATGAAAACCTGCTCCAGAGCGCTCGGGACTTGGGCAAAGGTACACCTTCCAACAACCCAAAGCACACAGCCAAGACAACGCAGGAGTGGCTTCGGGACAAGTCTCTGAATGTCCTTGAGTGGCCCAGCCAGAGCCCAGACTTGAACCCGATCGAACATCTCTGGAGAGACCTGTTTAATAGCTGTTTAGCAACGCTCCCCATCAAACATGACAGAGCTTGAGAGGATCTGCATTGAAGAATAGAAGAAACAAGCTTGTAGCATCATATTCAAGAAGAGTCGAGGCTGTAATCGCTGTCAAAGGTGTTTGAACAAAGTACAGAGTAAAGGTTCTGAACACTTCTGTAAATGTTGGTTTTTCAGTTTTTTATTTTAATACATTTAATAAAAACTGTTTTTGCTTTGTCATTGTGGGGTATTGTGTGTAGATTGATGAGGTAAAACAACTATGTAATCAATTTTAGAATAAGGCTGTAATGTAACAAAATATGGAATAAGTCAAGGGGTCTGAATACTTCCTGAATGCACCGTATACAGTACTTCCATACATTTTTTCAACTGGTGCCGGGTGACATTCAGACCAGTAGTGTGAGGCCTGTGAGTGTCCTACTGCAAATCAACCAACATGTACGTGTTCGTGAGTGTCTCACCGCAAAGGAGTCTGTTAGAGTATTATGGGGACTGAGTATTATGGGGATTTTTTTATTATGCTAATTCAATGTCCATGTGGGCTTGGACATCTACTCTACGGGGTACCCTCATTAGCAAAGCCTGAGTGATAATTGCCCTTTTGCACATATCACACAGAGGCTGTGTTTTCTCAAACTGTGTAGAGATTGCACAACACTTAATGGTCTAATAAAAGTGTCCATAGGATGAAGCGTAGAGCTCAAAGATTCTGACCAGGTGAAGAGACGGGCAAGCCTAAATTCACATGTGGTTTGTCTCATGTCAACCTCTAAATAAATATGTCAATTAGCAATGAAAACAATTATTATCTTATTATTATTAATTATTATCTACTTAGATCAGATTTAACAATCAATATTAGCTCTTTGTTGATCTTGCAGAGACTGAGGGGAATAATACTATGTCTGAATTGTCATACAAATTGTCTCCAAATATCACTGTCTCAATATTTTTGCTCAGGCATAACCCCCTAGAGTAGATTGATGCACCGGCGGATCAATCTAAGTTACATAACAAGAAAATCCTCATCATAATCTGTCAGTTTACAATAGAGATATCTGCATTGGATTTTGCATTGGATGCGTCTCAATCCACCACATCCACCAGTGTCGCACTTCCACATCTGCAGTGAAAGGTGTCAGAGCTAGAGCGGTGTATGTCAGACCATGAGAGATCCCGGAAATCAGTCATCTCACAAACATTTCTGTAATGTCCGAACATTTGGTGTTCTCCGTTATTCTCCACGTCTCTCACAATTGTCAGTAGAGTCGTCTGAAGTTATTTTTGGTACCGTCCGTTTAGGCGACAATCTTATGGGACCCCATTGTGAAAAGGGCAGATTTTGCTACACGGCCCAGACAAGTGACACGGGACTTGTATGATGGTAATCGTTACAGGTTTCAAAAAACTAATGGAAGCATTAAGGTAGTTTTATGCCTACCCCAAAAAAAGGGGTTAAATATGTGTCAAAAAAATAAGTGTATATACATATATTTATAAGCAGTACATTTCCTGAGTATATTTCCTCCTAGATTTAGGACAAACACTTCAATACTATTATATACTATTACAATACTCAATATTATTATGCTTTTTTTAGAAATTTCTTTTTGCATTTATGAATGTGTTATTCAATGCATTTCTATGGGATTTAGTCGTAAAGTCTAAAATCAGTCATTTACATATTTTGTGATGACTCAAGCGGTCCTCTAATTCAAAATCAAATAGCTAAATTATCAAAAGTATGACCATCTTAAAACAACTCCATACCTCAGCTTATCACCCATCCTCCCCCAAGGTCTTTTATTATTTGACATGTTTTGTTATTAGGATCCCCATTAGCCAATGGCGACGGCTCGTCTTACTGGGGTCCGACACATAACGAAGAAGACATTACAATGAAAAAGACATTACTAAGACAGAAATAAAGAAAGATCTAAAGAAATACTATGTTTAATCTATTATAATGGACTCTGAATGAATAAATTATCAATAGATGAGACATGGTCATTCTCTGTCAAAATGTCTTCACACTTACACACGTACGCACACATGCACCCACACACACGCACACAGGCAAACACACACACACACACACACACACACACACACACACACACACACACACACACACACACACACACACACACACACACACACACTGGAAATGCACACATACTCCAGGAGAGGTATTACCTTTAACCACATGGTGTCACTAATGGATTGAATTTGAAGTAGCTTCCATAACAATTCAGTACTACAGTAGTGTCTTGATTCATATAATTTTCATTAAATCTGTCTTTTTGTTTCTCTTTGTTTTCTTTGTCGATATGATGGTAACTTTGAGAGTAAATCTCCCGAAATTAGAACAATCTTACCTTCAGTATAGTGTTAAGGGAATTTTGATCAATGATGACTAATTATGTATACATTTCAATCAGGACTGACTAATTCGAATACTATTATGTTACTATACATGTACTAATCAGAATACTAAATGTTACTGTATATGTATGAATTTTCTTATCTGATCCCAGTACTGAAGTGAATGTGGTCAAGAGTTTAGTAACAATGACGGTCTGTTCATTGGTACAAATGAATCAGACTGGCTAGAATGCTTAATTTCAATCAGGACTGACTAATCCGAATACTATTATGTTACTATACATGTACTAATCAGAATACTAAATGTTACTGTATATGTATGAATTTTCTTATCTGATCCCAGTACTGAAGTGAATGTGGTCAAGAGTTTAGTAACAATGACGGTCTGTTCATTGGTACAAATGAATCAGACTGGCTAGAATGCTTATCTACACAAGAAAACTTTGACTCGTAAATTATATTAAATTGGTAGGGAGACGGATGTGGGAAGGCTTGAGACACAGCCTTGGTACTGGAACGGAGGTGTGTGAACGTGGGCAAAAGTTAGAACAATGACGGTCTGTTCCTTTGTACAAATGAATGAACTATCTCCAGACTGTCTAGAATGCTTATCTACACTGACTGACCTTGGCACTAGGCGAGGAGGGAAGGCCTGAAAACTATAGGGCCTTTCTACCAGTGTCAAGAAGAGATGGAACATTTAGAAAACGCTGACATCCTTTTCAGTTTATAACCTGTGGTAAAATGTGTATGAACTCAGTACTCTCTTGAATTAAAGGCTGTTACTTGACTTTTAAGACCGGGGCTCTGTCCATTGTTATAAAATAAGGGTCATACAAATTCTTATGAATTGACAGAGTGTTAAATTTTGATTGGGAATTAAAACAGAGGAATTAAATTCCTTCAACATATAGCCAAGCACCTTGCCTTGTCCTTTTATGATTTCATTTGTATTTTATTTATTTTTTATTTCACCTTTATTTATCCAAGTAGGCCAGTTGAGAATAAGTTCTCATTTACAACTGCGACGTGGCCAAAATAAAGCAAAGCAGTGCAACACAAACAACAACACAGAGTTATACATGGAATAAACAGACATTCAGTCAATAACACAATAGAAAAGTCTATAAAGAGAGGTTAAATAATTACAATATAGCAATAAACACTGCAGTGATACATGTGTAGAAGATGAATGTGCAAGTAGAGATTCGGTGGTGCAAAGGAGCAAATAAATATATAACTGTATGGGGATGAGGTAGTTGGATGGGCAATTTACAGATGGACTGTGTACAGGTGCAGTGATCTGTGAGCTGCTCTGACAGCTGGTGCTTAAAGTTAGAGAGGGAGATATGAGTCTCCAGCTTCAGTGATTTTTGCAATTTGTTCCATTCATTGGCAGCAGAGAACTGGAAGGAAAGGCGGCCAAAGTAGGAATTGGCTTTGGGGGTGACCAGTGAAATATACCTTGCTGGAGCGCGTGCTACGGGTGGGTGCTGCTATGGTGATAAGTGAGTACCTAGCAGAGACTTATAGATGACTTGGAGCCAGTGGGTTTGGCGACGAATATGAAGCGAGGGCCAGCCAACGAGAGCATACAGGTCGCAGTGGTGGGTAGAATATGTGCTGTACTGTATCCAGGTACAGTAACTGTAACCCAGTGACTCATTTACTTCCTCATCGTAAGCAGCCTGGTAAAATAAGCAGTGGAGTGGGAATAAGTTGAATGATTAAATGTATGTAAAATTTATACTGTATTATGTCAAGGCTTTCAATGATTTCAACCACCAAAAGATTTAAATGTTTGACCATTGAATTTGGCTACTTGACTTCCTTTAACCTACTTTACTCATAATGTGAATACAATTTAAAACATGTTTAATTGTTTAAAACATAACTCAAATATTGTTCACAATCAATATAGCCTCACTAAATATATCAAGAAATATCAAATGACAAAACTAGATGCTAATCCTCAGATTTGACTAACTCTGACTAACAAATGCACAAACTGTGAACATATGTTTGAATACAAAATGAAATTTGTCAGGCAAAATAAAGTGTGCAGGAGGGGACATATGCCATTTCAAATCCTCTTTATTGCATTGCAGACAGACATACAGCAAATACATTAAAGGTAAACTCAAGCAAAATATGAAAGACAGCTATTACAGTACTTATTGTCAGTTAATGTTCTGGTCATTTCATCAACCATAGCTTGCTCTTGTTGAGTTGAAGTTTCTGATTCATGTCCTTTCTCAGCGACCAGCTGGAGCTGGGGCTGGGGCTGGAGCTGGGGCTGGAGCTGGGGCAGGAGCTGGGGCAGGAGCTGGGGCTGGAGCTGGGGCTGGAGCTGGGGCTGGTGCTGCAGGGGCTGGGACAAGACCAAGTCTTTGCAGAAGCAGAAGGTACTGCTGGTACTGGTACTGGTACTGCTGCAGATTTCCAAACTGCTGCAGAAAGTTTGGAAAGCCACGGCCAGGGCCAGGGCCACGGACACGCTAGAAGAAGGAGGGATATTGAAGGATAATCAAAACGAATGTAGTCGCTGGAGTCTCAATTGTGTACACCATACACAAAACTGTATATAGTTTATTTTAGAAGTAAATCATTTTTTTGAATAACTGTATAGAGCAAGGGCCATGTAGATGCTGATACTATATGTATTTTTGTGATATATTTGTGTTATATTTTTCATGTTTTCTTTACAAATGTTTTAATTTTTCTTCCACTTTGACAATACAGAGTATTTTCTGTAGATAATTGTAATCCCACCTTGTAACTCAACAAAATGTAGAAAAGTTGAGGGGTTTGAATATCTTTTGAAGGCATTGTATAATATGGCAGCTTCAGTTTGAATGCGGTCCACACCCTTCTGGCACAAACTTTGCCTTTCCTGTCTTTCTCTCAATGTCTCTGTCCCCAAATAAGGCAAAAATACTCCTTCAAAAAAGATTATTCATTCATAGTACTCACCTCTTCACTTGAAGAGCGCTTCTCAATGACATGCTGATGGCCATGCTCATGCTCAGCCTTCAAAAGAAAACAATAAGACAATGAATTAATATACATATGGATGTAATATACTAACTTTAAGATCTTTCTAAGTCTAACCAACATTTCCTGTACATACTATATGCATGGCTTACCAAAGCAATAGAGAGAAGCATCACAAATCCAAGTAGAACAACAATCTTCATGCTGAAAGTCTTCATCTAAATAAGAGTATAAACATAAACATCATCACTTTATTAATCCATCTATTTCCTACAAGTTACAGATTATATTATATGTATAATCTACTACACAGTTAATGAGTGTATAAGAATGCCTTCACTCTGAACAAAGTGTTAGAATTATTAGTATAACCATACCTTAACGTATCTCAGGGTTAAAAGCCTTCTCAGTGCCTCTGTATGTCCTTGCACACTCATCAATACACAAACAATATATAGTGTTTCTCAGCCAATCACAAAGCCCTAATGAAGCCTAAATGTGTTGTAATGAAGGATGTTGTATGATGTCTGGGTGTTCCATGTAACGTTGGGCATTGCAAAACAGGCAAACAAATTAGCCTCTTGCCACTGCTATTAATCAAATGTGCTAACTGAAAATGTCAGTATAGGCCTACTGTATCATTGTTTCCCATCTGCTGTTAATTCCAGAACAATATTTATTCTACATCTACATTTATGGAGATAACATTCTCTGTGTGATTCTCTGCGTGAGTTTCCATTTTACCTCTGACTGGGTAGAGACAGACTTACCAGCAAATAAGTGTCTCCCTCACAAAGTGGTCCAAATGTTTAATGCAACTGTCTGAAAGTATGCAAACAAGTTTGATAAATTGTTAGAACAATTAAGCAGGATAATGGTATACTATTAAGTCTTGATACTGACTCGGAGCTATGGAAATATATATAGAGTGCCTGAGTTCTTACTGAAGTTAAAGAGTTGAAGTTCACAAACGTTTAATGTTGCAACCCATTTTCAACGTGTCTTTCAAAATGGTCAAGTTTTTAGCCACCAATAAACAACATGCACTATGTGGACACCACTTCAAATAAGTGAATTTGGCAATTTAAGCCACACTAGTTGCAGACAGGTGTATACAATTGAGCACACAGCCATGCCATTTACAGACAAATATTGGCAGTAGAGTGGCCTGTACTGAAGAGCTCAGTGACTTTCAACATGGCACCAACGTAAGGTGCTACCTTTTCAACGAGTCAGTTAGTCAAATGTATTTCCTGCTAGAGCTGCCACCGGCAACTGTAAGTGCTGTTTTTGTGATGTGGAAACATCTAGGAGCAACACCGGCTCAGCCCCGAAGTGGTAAGCCAGGGAAGCTCACAGAATGGGACGGCTGAATGCTGAAGCGCGTAGCGTGTAAAAACCGTCTCTCCTCGGTTGCAACACTCACAAACTAATTCCAAACTGCCTCTGGAAGCAATGTCAGCACAATAACTGTTAGTCAGGAGGTAAATTAAATGGGTTTCCGCACACAATTCTAAGATCGCCTTGAGCAATGCCAAGCGTGGGCTTGAGTGGTGTAAAGATCACGGCTATTGGACTCCGGAGAAGAGGAAACATGTTCTCTCCAGTGATGAAGCACGCTTCATCATCTGGCAGTCCGATGGATTAATATGGATTTGGCAGATGCCAGAAGAACGCTACCTGCCCCAATGCATAATGCCAACTTTAAAGTTTGGTGGTTGAGGAAAAATGGTCTTTGTTGTTTTTCACTCCAACTGCGAGCCAGGCCTAATCGCACAAAGTCAGTGCCCAACCTCAATAATGATCTTGTGACTGAATGGAAGCCAGTCCCAGCAGCAATGTTCCAACATCTAGAGGAAAGCTGGGGGCTATTACAGCGGCAAAGGGGGGACCAATCCATATTAATGCCCATGTTATTGGAATGAGATGTTCGAAGAGCAGGTGTATTTTGGGCCATGGAGTGCATTTGGTTATCTGCAACCCAAGAAGAACTGCTAGTGGGTCTTGACCCCTTTTTGGAAACAACAAAACCTCTGGAACTGATTATGAATTCAGAAGTTTTGTTGATTTCATACTTGTTTACAATTGTTTTAGGACTTGTAGAGCCTTCCACCTTATATCAGAGAGGTTTCACACTTGTTTTGAAAGGATCTCAAATAGTTTGTCAAACAAACAGAACACAACAGACAAATACATACACAATGACGGATCTTAACTTATTTCATTTATTAATGATGGAATAATCAGCTTTGAACAGGAGCTAATGTCAACATATTTGATTTAAACAAGTTTTTTCTCCTTCCCCTATCGACACCCGTCTCATTTTCCACCCGCTGCCGGGGCTGGAGCTGGAGCTGCAGCAGGTGTTGCGGCAGGAGCAGAGGCAAGGCTGGCCAATAGGAAGGGCAGGAGGGCCATCAAGGCAGAGTTACCTTGAGAAGGCTGCGCATAAGGGAAGTAGGATTGGTACCGAGGCTGCTGATAGGGGTAAAACCCTCCCAAACCACGGCCATAACCCCTGTACCTCTGTAGAGAGAGAGAGAGAGAGAGAGAGAGAGAGAGAGAGAGCTGGATAATTTGTTCTGAGCTGAAACAAACTAGTAATCATATTCAAATAGTAGACCGTACTATAGTACTCTAATAGACAGAATACCTAATAGATAGTACTAAATATTACTGCACCTCATTGCTAGCTGAGCGCTCCTCTCGATCATGTTCCTCAGACAACTGCACACAAACAAAATCCCAGGATGAATGATATTATGGTATAAAGTAATCAACACTCAAAGTGTGAACTTAAGTCCATCATATTGTAATAATTCAGATATTGTCATATTCCAATGCAATGCAATCTGTGGAAACAGCAATCTCTTGGTGTATTGATGTGTAAATTACAGTGTTGATGTTGTATTTCAAGAATTCTTACAGGAATGGAAGAACAAAGTCCAATCAGGCACATCACTAGGAATAGTAGTTTCATGGTCACCATGGAGTTCTTGAAATGAAAAAGACATACAGTGAATTCAAAGCTAGACACGCATGACTAAACTCCACAACAGTATTCTTTGAAATTCTTACCTGTTCAAGTGAAGATGCTTTAAAAGTATTCAACTTGAGACTAATGCTGTATTATAACTTAACAGCAAACATATGCTTTTTATAGACCATTTCATTCCACTGTCAACCAATGAGCTTTCAGTCCCATGATCAATGGTGTGTCCTGGAGATGTGAAATGTGATGAAATTAGACATTTGGTGTGTCATTCTACAAATCTGTATATATCCATAGTGTCCACAAAGAACAATGGCTCATCAGTATTAGGAAACTTATGCTAAGTTGACAGGTTTTGAAACTGTTGATGATTTATACCCTTGTTTTTTGGGCATTGCGGAGGATAAATGAACACATTTAATTGTAATGTACATTTTTTATTTCTCAACTTATACAGCATAGCTCAAGTACCAGACTTTATTTAGATTTCTCCTATCATGCAATATAATGTACAACACTTTTTTTAATTTCTCAAATCACACAATGTAATGTACCACACTTTGTATAGATTTCTCACAATTTCCATAAAGTTAATGAGCATTCATCAGAGGACTGGATAGACATACAATTCAGCTTGAAATATAAATGTGTTTATTAAACAGAAATGCATAAAGGAATCACACTTCATAGTCAATGTCTGGGAGTTCCATGAAATACCTGATAGACAGAATTAATGAATTTATAGGATATACATTGTACTTATGATGTTTGGGGAATCCAGTGTTGGGAAAAGTGCCCAATTGTCGTACTTGAGTAAAAGTAAAGATACTTGAATAGAAAATGGCTCAATTTTAAGTGAAAGTCACTCAGTAAAATACTGCTTGAGTAAAAGTCTAAAAGTATTTGGCTTTAAAAATACTTAAGTATTCAAATAATTGTAATTGCTAAAATATACTTAAGTATCAAAAGGAAAAGTATAAATCATTTCAAATTCCTTATATTAAGCAGACCAGACGGCACCATTTTCTTGTTTTTTATTTTTTACGGATAGCCTTGGGCACACTCCAACACTCAGACATCTTTATAAACTAAGCATTTGTGTTTTGTGAGTCCACCTTATTCTGAGAACACATGCAGTACAAATGTTTTACAGTAAAGACAATATGTCAACTGCATCCAGCTAGTCGCTGAAATAATTTTTGAATGTGTGATAGAAATGGATTTTCCTTGTTCTGAAAACACATGCAGGACCATTGTTTTGCAAACAAACACCCACTTCACTCCCCACCTATGAATGTTGCCAAATCATCATGGGAAGTACTTGATTGTAGAATTAAGTAGGCTTATGATTACAAGTTAAACTGAGTCACCAGCTTAAACAGTATAATATGCAACTCAATCCCCACCTTGCCATGACAAATGTCCAACTTTTGTAACTTATTGAATGTATATGTTGCCCCAAGCAAAAATGTTTATTTCAGATCCTTTTTATAAGTTCAGACATTTTTTAAGACATCAGTTACTTTAGAGAAGGAAACTAATATTCATTATACAATATATATTTCCCATCTTTAGTACACTAATCCGAGCTTCTGTCAAACTGCCATTGTAGGGCTCTTTCTGTTGACAAACTGGCATTACGGAACTCAAGGTCAATTAACCCACTACAGTCTAAGCCCTGTCTAAGCTGGGAGTGTGGTGTGGGGCGGGAGGGTTTCGTCACCATATTGTCTTTTGAACATTTGTTTTGGACTGAGCATTCTACTAAATGTATCGACTATGAGCGCTGATGAAGATTTCATCAAAAGTGCATTACAGTGGTATGGAAATACAATGACATTCAAAAGGAGGCAAATATTTAGTAGGACATTTTTTCCTCCATTATTTCAATGTCACCAGTTGGACTTTAAATGCAGTATAATGTTAGCTAGCTAGCTAAGATTGAGGGGAGGCCACCGGATTCTAGCTAGCTACTTTAGCAATGTCATCAAATATTCAGGCACCTAATTGAAATGTAGACTTAACATTAGTTAGCCTCTGTCCAGAATGACTGGGTTTATCAGAACTTTAGGGCACCACTATGGCGCTGCCGATAGAGGGCGTCTTGAGGACGTTCATAACAGTGGCATGACGTGATCGAGTGACGGAGGTGCTACCTATGAATTTGGGAATGTTTTAAGAAGGATCATTTTGCTATTTAATATTGATTTTTAAGGCCCCTTGAAGCATCAAAAAACTTTTATTTTAATTATTTGATGAAAAAATGTATATGGTCTTAGCCCATAAAAACTCAATGAATAACATATTTACTACATGGAACAACAGATAGTCTCCCCATTAAAATCAAAAGGAAGTTTGTTCTGAAGATTCTATTCTATAACTGAGAGCAATAAGAAGGATCAGAAAACTTTTTTTTTTTACATGTATTTAAACCCTTATTTTTGGCACTAAACATTCTCCAGTGGCAAGAAAAAGTATGTGAACCCTTTGGAAATACCTGGACATCTGCATAAATTGGTCATAAAATGTGATCTGAACTTCATCTAGGTCACAACAATAGACAGAATATTTTGCCAGTAGTGCTATGGAACATCCAGGTGCATTTTTGCAAACTCCAGACGTGCGGCAATGTTTTTTTGGACAACAGTGGCTTCTTCCGTGGTGTCCTCCCATGAACACTATCCTTGTTAATTGTTTTACGTACCGTAAACTTGTCAACAGACATGTTAGCATGTTCCAGAGATTTCTGTAAGTCTTTATCTGACGCTCTAGGATTATTCTTTATGTCATTGAGCATTCTGCTCTGTGCTCTTGCAGTCATCTTTGCAAGACGGCCACTCCTAGGGAGAGTAGCAACAGTTCTGAACTTTCTCCATTTATAGACAATTTGTCTTATCATGGACTGATGAACATCAAGGCTTTTAGACATACTTTTGTAACCCTTTCCAGCTTTTTGCAAGTCAACAATTCTTAATCTTAGGTCTTCTGAGATCCTTTTTGTTCAAGGCATGGTTCACATCAGGCAATGCTTCTTGTCAATAGCAAACTCATATTTTGTGAGTTTTTTTATAGGGCAAGGCAGCTCTTAACCAGCATCTCCAATTGATTAGCTTTTGGAGAAGTCATTAGCCTAGGGGTTCACATACTTTTTCCAACCTACACAGTGAATGTTTAAATGATGACACTTTTTCAGTGCATTTGGAAAGTATTCATACCTCTTGACCTTTTCCACATTTTGTTATGTTACAGCCTTATTGTAAAATGTATTACATTAAAACAATTCCTCATCACTCTACACACAACACCCATAATGACCAAGTGAATAAAGGTTTTTAGAAAAAAAATCATTTAAAAACAAATATATCTTAATTACATAAGTATTCAACCCTTTCCATGAGACTCGAAACTGATCTAAGGTGCATCCTGTTTCCATTGATCATCCTATAGATGTTTCAACAACTTGATTGGAGTCTACCTGTTGTAAATTCAATTGATTGAACATGATTTGGAAAGGCACACAGCTGTCTATATATGGTCCCAGGGTTGACAATGCATGTCAGAGCAAAAACCAAGCCTTGAGGTCAAAGGAATTGTCTTTGGAGCACAGGGTTCCCAAGAACACAGTGGACTCCATCATTCTTAAATGAAAGAAGTTTGGAACCACCAAGACTCTTCCAAGAGCTGTCCGCCCAGCCAAACTGAGAAATCGGGCCTTGATCAGGGAGGTGACCAAGAACCTGATGGTCAGATTGACAGAGTTTATTTGTGGAGATGGGAAAACCTTCCAGAAGGACAACCGTCTCTGCAGCACTCCACCAATTAGGCCTTTATGGTAGAGTGGCAAGACGGAAGCCACTCCTCAGTAAAAGGCACATGACAGCTCACTTGGAGTTTGCCAAAAGGCACCTAAAGGACTCTCAGACCATGAGCAACAAGATTCTCTAGTCTGATGAAACCAAGATTGAACACTTTGGCTTGAATGCCAAGTGACACATCTAGAGGAAACCAGGCACCATTCCTTCGGTGAAGCATGGTGGTGGAAGCATCAAGCTGTGGCAGGGATTGCGAGACTAGTCAGGATCAAGGGAAAGATGAACGGAGTACAGAGCGATCCTTGATGAAAACCTGCTCCAGAGTGCTCGGGACCTCAGACTGTGGCGGAGGTTCACCTTCCTACAGGTCAACGACCCTAAGCACACAGCCAAGACAACGCAGGAGTGGCATCGGGACAAGTCTCTGAATGTCCTTGAGTGGCCTAGCCAAAGCCCAGACTTGAACCAGATCGAACATCTCTGGAGAGACCTGAAAATAGCTGTGTAGCAACACTACCCATCAAACATGACAGAGCTTGAGAGGATCTGCATTGAAGAATAGAAGAATCAAGCTTGTAGCATCATATCCAAGAAGAGTCGAGGCTGTAATCACTGTCAAAATTGCTTGAACAAAGTACTGAGTACTTCTGTAAATGTGATTTTTCTTTTTTTTTCTTTTTATACATTTGCAAAAAAATCTAAAAACCTGTTTTCGCTTTGTCATTGTGGGGTATTGTGTGTAGATTGATGAGGGGAAAAAACTATATTATCAATTTTAGAATAAGGCTGTAATGTAACAAAATGTTGAATAAGTCAAGGGGTCTGAATACCTCCCGAATGCATCATATACAGCACTTCCACACATTTTTTCAACTGGTACCGGGTGACATTCAGACCTGTTTTGTGAGGCCTGTGAGTGTCCTTCTGCAAATCAACCAACATGTACGTGTTCGTCAGTGTCTCAACGCAAAGGAGTCTGTTCGGACGCTACAGATAGAAGTTGGCAGATCGTCTGTACCGACTTCAGACAAGTCCCAAGACACTTGTGGGGGTCATAGAGCAAAACGGAGAACACCATCGTGTTTGTTGGAGTCTCATCTATCCGTAGAGGCATAGGAATGTTTGTAGGACCGTTTGTTATGGAGAGTTTTTCTAGCTGATATCTCTAGCTTAAACTGACCGACTATTTTGGAAAATAAATATTATGCTAATTCGATGTCCATGTGGGCGCGGACATCTACTCTACGGGGTACCCTCATTAGCAAAGCCTGAGTGATAATTGCCCTTTTGCACACATCACACAGAGGCTGTGTTTTCTCAAACTGTGTAGAGATTGCACAACACTTAATGGTCTAATAAAAGTGTCCATAGGATGAAGCTTTTTAGCTCAAAGATTCTGACCAGGTGAGGAGACGGGCAAGCCAAAATTCGCATGTGGTTTGTCTCATGTCAACCTCTAAATAAAAATGCCAATTAGCAATGAAAACAATTATTATCTACTTATCAGATTTAACAATCAATATTAGCTTCTTCTTGATCTTTGTAGAGACTGAGGGGAATAATATTATGTCTGGATTGTCATACAAATTGTTCCCAAATATCACTGTCTCAATATTTTTGCTCAGGCATAACCCCCTAGAGTAGATTGATGCAGCGGCGGATCAATCTAAGTTACATAACAAGAAAATCCTCATCATAATCTGTCAGTTTACAATAGAGATATCTGCATTGGATTTTGCATTGGATGCGTCTCAATCCACCACATCCACCAGTGTCGCACTTCCACATCTGCAGTGAAAGGTGTCAGAGCTAGAGCGGTGTATGGCAGACCATGAGAGATCCCGGAAATCAGTCTTCTCACAAAAATGTCTGTAATGTCCGAACATTTGGTGTTCTCTGTTATTCTCCATGTCTCTCACAATTGTCAGTAGAGTCGTCTGAAGTTCTTTTTGGTACCACCCGTTTAGGCGACAATCTTATGGGACCCCATTATGAAAAGGGCAGATTTTGCTACACGGCCCAGACAAGTGACACGGGACTTGTCTGAGGTAATCGTTACAGGTTTAAAAAAACTAACGGAAGCATGAAGGTAGTTTGATGCCTACCCCCAAAAAAGGGGTTAAATATGTGTCAAAAAAATAAGTGTATATACATATATTTCCTGAGTATATTTCCTCCTAGATTTAGGACAGACACTTCAATACTTTTATATACTATTACAATACTCAATATTATTATACATTTTTTTGAAAGTCCTTTTTGCATTTATGAATGTGTTATTCAATGCATTTCTAATGGGATTTAGTAGTAAAGGCTAAAATCAGTCATTTACATATTTTGTGATGACTAAAGCGGTCCTCTAATTCAAAATCAAATAGCTAAATAATCAAAAGTATGACCATCTTAAAACAACTCCATACCTCAGCTTAGCACCCATCCTCCCCAAAGGTCTTTTATTATTTGACATGTTTTGTTATTAGGATCCCCATTAGCCAATGGCGACGGCTCGTCTTACTGGGGTCCGACACATAACGAAGAAGACATTACAAAAAAAAGACATTACTAAGACAGAAATAAAGAAAGATCTAAAAAAATACTATGCTTAATCTATTATAATGGAATTAATAAATAATCCATAGATGAGACATGGTCATTCTCTTTCAAAATGTCTTCACACACGCACGCATGCAAGCACACTCACACACACACACAAACACACACACTGGAAATGCACACACACTCCAGGAGAGGTATTACCTTCAAGCACATGGTGTCACAAATGGATTGAATTTGAAGTAGCTTCCACAACTATTCATTACTACAGTAGTGTCTTGATTCATTTATTTTTCATGAAATCTGTCTTTATGTTTCACTTTGTTTTCTTTGTCGATATGATGGTAACTTTGAGAGTAAATCCCCCGAAGTAGAACAATCTTTCCCTCAGTATAGCCAAGCACCTTGCCTTGTCCTTTTATGATTTTATTTGTATTTGTATTTTTTATTTATTTCACCTTTATTTATCCAAGTAGGCCAGTTGAGAATAAGTTCTCATTTACATGGCCAAGATTAAGCAAAACAGTGCAACACAAACAACAACACAGAGTTACACATGGAATAAACAGACATACAATCAATAACACAAAAGAAAAGTCTATATACAGAGGTAAATAATTACAATTTAGCAACATTGGAGTGATAGATGTGCAGAAGATGAATGTGCAAGTAGAAGTACGATGGTGCAAAGGAGAAAAACAATATATAACAGTATGGGGATGAGGTAGTTGGATAGGCTATTTACAGATGGACTGTGTACAGGTGCAGTGATCTGTGAGCTGCTCTGACAGCTGGTGCTTAAAGTTAGAGAGGGAGATATGAGTCTCCAGCTTCAGTGATTTTTGCAATTTGTTCCATTCATTGGCAGCAGAGAACTGGAAGGAAAGGCGGCCAAAGGAGGAATTGGCTTTGGGGGTGACCAGTGAAATATACCTTGCTGGAGCGCGTGCTACAGGTGGGTGCTGCTGTGGTGATAAGTGAGTACCTAGCAGAGACTTATAGATGACTTGGAGCCAGTGGGTTTGGCGACGAATATGAAGCGAGGGCCAGCCAACGAGAGCATACAGGTCGCAGTGGTGGGTAGAAGATGTGCTGTACTGTATCAGTTACTGTACCTGGATACTGTACTGTATCCAGGTACAGTAACTGTAACCCAGTGACTCATTTACTTCCTCATCGTAAGCAGCCTGGTAAAATAAGCAGTGGAGTGGGAATAAGTTGAATGATTAAATGTATGTAAAAATTATACTGTATTATGTCAAGTCTTTCAATGATTTCAACCATCGAAAGATTTAAATGTTTGACCATTGAATTTGGCTACTTGACTTCCTTTAACCTACTTTACTCATAATGTGAATACAATTTAAAACATGTTTAATTGTTTAAAACATAACTCAAATATTGTTCACAATCAATATAGCCTCACTAAATATATCAAGAAATGTCATCCGGCAAAACAAGACGCTAATCCTCAGATTTGACTAACTCTGACTGACAAATGCACAAACTGTGAACATATGTTTGAATACAAAATGAAATTTCTCAGGCAAAAGAAAGTGTGCAGGAGGGGACATATGCCATTTCAAATCCTCTTTATTGCATTGCAGATAGACATACAGCAAATACATTAAAGGTAAACTCAAGCAAAATATGGAAGACAGCTATTACAGTACTTATTGTCAGTTAATGTTCTGGTCATTTCATCAACCATAGCTTGCTCTTGTTGAGTTGAAGTTTCTGATTCAAGTCCTTTCTCAGCGACCAGCTGGAGCTGGGGCTGGGGCTGGAGCTGGGGCTGGAGCTGGGGGTGGAGCTGGGGCAGGAGCTGGGGCTGGAGCTGGGGCTGGAGCTGGGGCTGGTGCTGGGGCTGGAGCTGGGGCTGGAGCTGGGGCTGGTGCTGCAGGGGCTGGGACAAGACCAAGTCTTTGCAGAAGCAGAAGGTACTGCTGGTACTGGTACTGGTACTGCTGCAGCTTTCCAAACTGCTGCAGAAAGTTTGGAAAGCCACGGCCAGGGCCAGGGCCACGGACACGCTAGAAGAAGGAGGGATATTGAAGGATAATCAAAACGAATGTAGTCGCTGGAGTCTCAATTGTGTACACCATACACATTAACTGTATATAGTTTATTTTAGAAGTAAATCATTTGTATTGAATAACTGTATAGAGCAAGGGCCATGTAGATGCTGATACTATATGTATTTTTGTAATATATTTGTGTTATATTTTTCATGTTTTCTTTACAAATGTTTTAATTTTTCTTCCACTTTGACAATACAGAGTTATTTCTGTAGATCGTTTTAATCCCACCTTGTAACTCAACAAAATGTAGAAAAAGTCGAGGGGTTTGAATATCTTTTGAAGGCATTGTATAATATGGCAGCTTCAGTTTGAATGCGGCCCACACCCTTCTGGCACAAACTTTGCTTTTCCTGTTTTTCTCTCAATGTCTCTGTCCCCAAATAAAGCAAAAATGCTCCTTCAAAAAAGATGATTCATTCATACTACTCACCTCTTCACTTGAAGAGCGCTTCTCAATGACATGCTGATGGCCATGCTCATGCTCAGCCTTCAAAAGCAAACAATAAGACAATTAATTAATATACATATGGATGTAATATACTAACTTTAAGATCTTTCTAAGTCTAACATGACATTTGCACCAGCATTTCCTGTGCATACTATATGCATGGCTTACCAAAGCAATAGAGAGAAGCATCACAAATCCAAGTAGAACAAGAATCTTCATGCTGAAAGTCTTCATCTAAATAGAGTATAAACATAAACATCATCACTTTATTAATCCATCTATTCCCTACAAGTTACAGATTATATTATACGTATAATCTAATACACAGTTAATGAGTGTATAAGAATGACTTCACTGTGAACAAAGTGTTAGAATTATAAGTATAACCATACCTTAACGTATCTCAGGGTTAAAAGCCTTCTCAGTGCCTCTGTATGTCCTTGCACACTCATCAATACACAAACAATATATAGTGTTTCTCAGCCAATCACAAAGCCCTGATGAAGCCTAAATGTGTTGCAATGAAGGATGTTGTATGATTTCTGGGTGTTCCATGTAACGTTGGGCATTGCAAAACAGGCAAAGAAATTAGCCTCTTGACACTGCTATTAATCAAATGTGCTAACTGAAAATGTCAGTATAGGCCTACTGTGTCATTGTTTCCCATCTGCTGTTAATTCCAGAACAATATTTATTCTACATCTACATTTATGGAGATAACATTCTCTGTGTGATTCTCTGTGTGAGTTTCCATTTTACCTCTGACTGGGTAGAGACAGATTTACCAGCAAATAAGTGTCTTCCTCACAAAGTGGTCCAAATGTTTAATGCAACTGTCTGAAAGTATGCAAACAAGTTTGATAAATTGTTAGAACAATTAAGCAGGATAATGGTATACTATTAAGTCTTGATACTGACTCGGAGCTATGGAAATATATATAGAGTGCCTGAGTTCTTACTGAAGTTAAAGAATTGAGGTTCACAAACGTTTAATGTTGCAACCCATTTTCAACGTGTCTTTCAAAATGGTCAAGTTTTTAGCCACCAATAAAAAACATGCACTATGTGGACACCACTTCAAATAAGTGAATTTGGCAATTTAAGCCACACTAGTTGCAGACAGGTGTATACAATTGAGCACACAGCCATGCAATTTACAGACAAATATTGGAAGTAGATTGGCCTGTACTGAAGAGCTCAGTGACTTTCAACATGGCACCAATGTAAGGTGCTACCTTTTCAACGAGTCAGTTAGTCAAATGTATTTCCTGCTAGAGCTGCCACCGGCAACTGTAAGTGCTGTTTTTGTGATGTGGAAACATCTAGGAGCAACACCGGCTCAGCCCCGAAGTGGTAAGCCAGGGAAGCTCACAGAATGGGACGGTAGAATGATGAAGCGCGTAGCGTGTAAAAACCGTCTCTCCTCGGTTGCAACACTCACAAACTAATTCCAAACTGCCTCTGGAAGCAATGTCAGCACAATAACTGTTAGTCAGGAGGTAAATTAAATGGGTTTCCGTGGCCAAACAGCCGCACACAATTCTAAGATTGCCTTGAGCAATGCCAAGCGTGGGCTTGAGTGGTGTAAAGATCACGGCTATTGGACTCTGGAGAAGAGGAAACACGTTCTCTCCAGTGATGAAGCACGCTTCATCATCTGGCAGTCCGATGGATTAATATGGATTTGGCAGATGCCAGAAGAACGCTACCTGCCCCAATGCATAATGCCAACTTTAAAGTTTGGTGGTTGAGGAAAAATGGTCTTTGCTGTTTTTCACTCCAACTGTGAGCCAGGCCTAATCGCACAAAGTCAGTGCCCAACCTCAATAATGATCTTGTGACTGAATGGAAGCCAGTCCCCGCAGCAATGTTCCAACATCTAGAGGAAAGCTGGGGGCTATTACAGCGGCAAAGGGGGGACCAATCCATATTAATGCCCATGTTATTGGAATGAGATGTTCGATGAGCAGGTGTATTTTGGGCCATGGAGTGTATTTGGTTATCTGCAACCCAAGAAGAACTGCTAGTGGGTCTTGACCCCTTTTGGAAACAACAAAACCTCTGGAACTGATTATGAATTCAGAAGTTTTCTTGATTTCATACTTGTTTACAATTGTTTTAGGACTTGTAGAGCCTTCCACCTTATATCAGAGAGGTTTCACACTTGTTTTGAAAGGATCTCAAATAGTTTGTCAAACAAACAGAACACAACAGACAAAGACATACACAATGACGGATCTTAACTTATTTCATTTATTAATGATGGAATAATCAGCTCTGAACAGGAGCTAATGTCAACATATTTGATTTAAACAAGTTTTTTCTCCTTCCCCTATCGACACCCGTCTCATTTTCCACCCGCTGCCGGGGCTGGAGCTGGAGCTGCAGCAGGTGTTGCGGCAGGAGCAGAGGCAAGGCTGGCCAATAGGAAGGGCAGGAGGGCCATCAAGGCAGAGTTACCTTGAGAAGGCTGCGCATAAGGGAAGTAGGATGGGTACCGAGGCTGCTGATAGGGGTAAAAACCTCCCAAACCACGGCCATAACCCCTGTACCTCTGTAGAGAGAGAGAGAGAGAGAGAGATGGATAAATTGTTCTGAGCTCAAACAAACTAGTAATCATATTCAAATAGTAGACCGTACTATAGTACTCTAATAGACAGAATACCTAATAGTGTCACGCCCTGACCATAGTTTACTTTGTATTTTCTATGTTTTGATTGGTCAGGGTGTGATCTGAGTGGGTATTCTATGTTTCATGTCTTGTTTGTCTATTTCTATGTTCAGCCTGATATGGTTCTCAGTCAGAGGCAGGTGTTCGTCATTGTCTCTGATTGGGAACCATATTTAGGTAGCCTGGGTTTCACTGTGGGTTTGTGGGTGATTGTTCCTGTCTATGTGTTTTCACCAGATAGGCTGTTTAGGTTTTCGTTACGTTCATTACGTTCTTTATTTTGTAGTATTTGTATTGATTCGTGTTTTACATTTGTTCATTAAAACATGGATCGCAATCTACACGCTGCATTTTGGTCCGATCCTTGTTCTACCTCTTCATCAGAAGAGGAGATAGAAGAAAGCCGTTACAGAATCACCCACCACAAAAGGACCAAGCAGCGTGTCAACAGGCAGGAGCAGCGCGAGGAGACGCGCAATAAGGATTTCTGGACATGGGAGGAAATCCTCGACGGGAGAGGACCCTGGGCTAAACCAGGGGAGTGTAGCCGCCCAAAGGTGCAGCAGGAGAAGAGGCAACAGGAGCAGCCCAAAGAGGAGGTATGGACATGGGAGGACGAATTAGAAGGAAGAGGACCCTGGGCTCAGCCAGGAGAATATCGCCGCCCCAAAGAAGAACTGGAGGCGGCGAAAGCTGAGAGGCGCAGATATGAGGAGGCAGCACGGCGACGCGGATGGAAGCCTGAGAGCCAGCCCCAAAAATTTCTTGGGGGGGGGCTAACAGGGAGTATGGCTACGCCAGGTAGGAGACCTGTGCAGACTCCCTGTGCTTACCGGGGGGCTAGAGAGACCGGACAGGCACCGTGTTATGCAGTGGTGCGCACGGTGTCTCCAGTGCGGGTGCATAGCCCGGTGCGGTATATTCCAGCTCCGCGTGTCTGCCGGGCTAGATTGAGCGTCGAGCCTAATGCCATGAAGCCGGCTCTACGCAGCTGGTCCCCAGTGCGTCTCCTTGGGCCGGCTTACATGGCACCAGCCTTGCGCTCGGTGTCTCCGGTTCGCCTGCATAGCCCAGTGCGGGCTATTCCACCTCGCCGCACTGGCAGGGCGACCGTGAGCATTCAACCAGGTAAGGTTGGGCAGGCTCGGTGCTCAAGAGCTCCAGTGCGCCTGCACGGTCCGGTTTTTCCAGTACCACCTCCACACCCCAGCCCTCTGGTAGCAGCTCCCCGCACCAGGCTTCCTGTGCGTGTCCTTGGCCCAGTACCACCAGTGCCAGTACCACGCATCAGGCCTACAGTGCGCCTCGCCTGTCCAGCGCTGTCGGAGCCCTCCTCCTCTCCAGCGCTGTCGGAGTCTCCCGCCTGTTCAGAACTGCCAGTTAGCATAGAGCTGCCAGTTAGCATAGAGCTGCCAGTTAGCTTAGAGCTGCCAGTTAGCAAGGAGCTGCCAGTCTGCAAGGAGCTGCCAGTCTGCAAGGAGCTGCCAGTCTGCATGGAACTGCCAGTCTGCATAGAGCTGCCAGTCTGCATGGAGCTGCCAGTCTGCAAGGAGCCGCCAGAGCTGCCTGTCTGCAGGATGCCGCCAAAGCTGCCAGTCTGCAAGGAGCCGCCAGAGCTGCCAGTCTGCAAGGAGCCGCCAGAGCTGCCAGTCTGCAAGGAGCCGCCAGAGCTGCCAGTTAGCATGGAGCAGCCAGGGCCGCCAGTCAGCATGGAGCAGCCAGGGCCGCCAGTCAGCATGGAGCAGCCAGGGCCGCCAGTCAGCATGGAGCAGCCAGGGCCGCCAGTCAGCATGGAGCAGCCAGTCAGCATGGAGCAGCCAGAGCAGCCAGTCAGCATGGAGCAGCCAGAGCAGCCAGTCAGCATGGAGCAGCCAGAGCTGCCAGTCAGCATGGAGCAGCCAGTCAGCATGGAGCAGCCAGAGCTGCCAGTCAGCATGGAGCAGCCAGTCAGCATGGAGCAGACAGAGCTGCCAGTCGACCAGACTCTTCCAGATCTGCCAGTCGTCCAGACTCTTCCAGATCTGCCAGTCGTCCAGACTCTTCCAGATCTGCCAGTCGTCCAGACTCTTCCAGATCTGCCAGTCGACCAGACTCTTCCAGATCTGCCAGTCGACCAGACTCTTCCAGATCTGCCAGTCGACCAGACTCTTCCAGATCTGCCAGTCGTCCAGACTCTTCCAGATCTGCCAGTCGTCCAGACTCTCTCAGATCTGCCAGTCGTCCAGATTCTCCCAGATCTGCCAGTCGACCAGATTCTCCCAGATCTGCCAGTCGACCAGATTCTCCTAGATCCGCCAGTCGACCAGATTCTCCTAGATCCGCCAGTCGACCAGATTCTCCCAGATCCGCCAGTCGACCAGATTCTCCCAGATCCGCCAGTCGACCAGATTCTCCCAGATCCGCCAGTCGACCAGATTCTCCCAGATCCGCCAGTCGACCAGATTCTCCCAGATCCGCCAGTCGACCAGATTCTCCCAGATCCGCCAGTCGACCAGATTCTCCCAGATCTGCTAGTCGACCAGGATCTGCTGAAACCGCCAGCCAGCCAGGTTCTGGTAGTTTCTACTACCTGCCTGGGCTTCCTCTCAGTGCTGAGCTTCTTCTCAGTGCTGAGCTTCTTCTCAGTGCTGAGCTTCCTCTCAGTGCTGAGCTACCTATCTGTCCCGAGTTACCTCTGTCCCGAGCTGTCCCTCTGTCCCATGTTATCATTGTGGTGGGTAACCTATTTAGGGACGTTTAGGAGGGGGATTAAAACTGTCATGGAGTGGGGTCCACGTCCAGCGCCAGAGCCGCCACCGCGGACAGATGCCCACCCAGACCCTCCCCTATAGGTTCAGGTTTTGCGGCCGGAGTCCGCACCTTGGGGGGGGGGTACTGTCACGCCCTGACCATAGTTTACTTTGTATTTTCTATGTTTTGATTGGTCAGGGTGTGATCTGAGTGGGTATTCTATGTTTCATGTCTTGTTTGTCTATTTCTATGTTCAGCCTGATATGGTTCTCAGTCAGAGGCAGGTGTTCGTCATTGTCTCTGATTGGGAACCATATTTAGGTAGCCTGGGTTTCACTGTGGGTTTGTGGGTGATTGTTCCTGTCTATGTGTTTTCACCAGATAGGCTGTTTAGGTTTTCGTTACGTTCATTACGTTCTTTATTTTGTAGTATTTGTATTGATTCGTGTTTTACATTTGTTCATTAAAACATGGATCGCAATCTACACGCTGCATTTTGGTCCGATCCTTGTTCTACCTCTTCATCAGAAGAGGAGATAGAAGAAAGCCGTTACAAATAGATCATATTTAGTACTACTGCACCTCATTGCTAGCTGAGCGCTCCTCTCGATCATGTTCCTCAGACACCTGCACACACAAACAAAATCCCAGGATGAATGATATTATGGTATAAAGTAATCAACACTCAAAGTGTGAACTTAAGTCCATCATATTGTAATAATTCAGATATTGTCATATTCCAATGCAATGCAATCTATGGAAACAGCAATCTCTTGTTGTATTGATGTGTAAATTGAAGGCTTGATGTTGTATTTCAAGAATTCTTACAGGAATGGAAGAACAAAGTCCAATCAGGCACATCACTAGGAATAGTAGTTTCATGGTCACCATGGAGTTCTTGAAATGAAAAAGACATACAGTGAATTCAAAGCTAGACACGCATGACTAAACTCCACTACAGTATTCTTTGAAGCTCTTACCTGTTCAAGTGAAGATGTAAAATGCTTTAAAAGTATTCAACTTGAGACTAATGCTGTATTGTAACTTAACAGCAAAAATATGCTTTTTATAGACCATTTCATTCCACTGTCAACCAATGAGCTTTCAGTCCCATGATCAATGGTGTGTCCTGGAGATGTGAAATGTGATGAAATTAGACATTTGGTGTGTCATTCTACAAATCTGTATATATCCATAGGGCCCACAAAGAACAATGGCTCATCAGTATTAGGAAACTTATGCTAAGTTGACAGGTTTTGAAACTGTTGATGATTTATACCCTTGTTTTTTGGGCATTGCGGAGGATAAATGAACACATTTAATTGTAATGTACATTTTTAATTTCTCAACTTATACAGCATAGCTCAAGTACCAGACTTCATTTAGATTTCTCCTATCATGCAATATAATGTACAACACTTTTTTTAATTTCTCAAATCACACCATGTAATGTACCACACTTTGTATAGATTTCTCACAATTTCCATAAACTTAATGAGCATTCATCAGAGGACTGGATAGACATACAATTCAGCTTGAAATATAAATGTGTTTATTAACCAGAAATGCATAAAGGAATCACACTTCATAGTCAATGTCTGGGAGTTCCATGAAATACCTGATAGACAGAAAAGCGAATTAATGAATTTATAGGATATACATTGTACTTATGATGTTTGGGGAATCCAGTGTTGGGAAAAGTGCCCAATTGTCGTACTTGAGTAAAAGTAAAGATATTTGAATAGAAAATGGCTCAATTTTAAGTGAAAGTCACTCAGTAAAATACTGCTTGAGTAAAAGTCTAAAAGTATTTGGCTTTAAAAATACTTAAGTATTCAAATAATTGTAATTGCTAAAATATACTTAAGTATCAAAAGGAAAAGTATAAATCATTTCAAATTCCTTATGTTAAGCAGACCAGACGGCACCATTTTCTTGTTTTTTATTTTTTACGGATAGCCTTGGGCACACTCCAACACTCAGACATCTTTATAAACTAAGCATTTGTGTTTTGTGAGTCCACCTTATTCTGAAAACACATGCAGTACCAATGTTTTACAGTAAAGACAACATGTCAACTGCATCCAGCTAGTCGCTGAAATAATTTTGGAATGTGTGATAGAAATGGATTTTCCTTGTTCTGAAAACACATGCAGTACCATTGTTTTGCAAACAAACACCCACTTCACTCCCCACCTATGAACGTTGCCAAATCATCATGAGAAGTACTTGATTGTAGAATTAAGTAGGCTTATGATTACAAGTTAAACTGATTCACCTGCTTAAACAGTATAATATGCAACTCAATCCCCACTTTGCCACGACAAATGTCCAACTTTTGTAACTTATTGAATGTATATGTTGCCCCAAGCAAAAAATGTTAATTTCAGATCCTTTTAATAAGTTCAGACATTTTTTAAGACATCGGTTACTTTAGAGAAGTAAACTAATATTCATTATACAATATATATTTCCCATCTTTAGTACACTCATCCGAGCTCCTGTCAAACTGCCATTGTAGGGCTCTTTCTGTTGACAAACTGGCATTACGGAACTCAAGGTCAATTAACCCACTACAGTCTAAGCCTTGTCTAAGCTGGGAGTGTGGTGTGGGGCGGGAGGGCTCTTCTAAGCTATTCATGTGTGGCATGTTTCGTCACAATATTGTCTTTTGAACATTTGTTTTGGACTGATGCCCCAGCATTTCTACTAAATGTATCGACTATGAGCGCTGATGAAGATTTCATCAAAAGTGCTTTACAGTGGTATGGAAATACAATGACATTCAAAAGGAGGCAAATATTTAGTAGGACATTTTTTCCCCTATTATTTCAATGTCACCAGTTTGACTTTAAATGCGGTATAATGTTAGCTAGCTAGCTAAGATTGAGGGGAGGCCACCGGATTCTAGCTAGCTACGTTAGCAATGTCATCAAATATTCAGGCACCTAACTGAAATGTAGACTTAACATTAGTTAGCCTCTGTCCAGAATGACTGGGTTTATCAGAACTTTAGGGCACCACTATGGCGCTGCCGATAGAGGGCGGCTTGAGAACGTTCATAACAGTGGCATGACGTGACCGAGTGACGGAGGTGCTACCTATGAATTTGGGAATGTTTTAAGAAGGATCATTTTGCTATTTAATATTGATTTTTAAGGCCCCTTGAAGTATCAAAAAAATAATAATAATAATTTAATAAAAAAATGTATATGGTCTTATTATTAATAAAAACTCAATGAATAACAGTTATACTACATGGAACAACAGATAGTCCCCCCATAAAAATCAAAAGGAAGTTTGTTCTGAAGAGTCTATCCAATAACTGAGAGACATAAGAAGGATCAGAAAACATTTATTTTAAAATGTGATCTGATCTTCTCCTAGGTCGCAACAATAGACAAACACAGTCTGTTAAACTAATAACACACAAACAATGATATGTTTTCATGTCTTCATTGAACACATCGTGTAAACATTCACAGTGCAGGGTGGAAAATGTATGTGAACCCTTGGATTTAATAACTGGTTGGCCCCCTTTTTCAGTAATAACATCAACCAAACGTTTTCTGTAGTTGCGGATCAGACCTCCACACCGGTCAGGAGGAATTTTGGACTATTCCTCTGTACAAAACTGTTTCAGTTCAGCAATATTCATGGGATGACTGGTGTGAACTGCTCTCTTGAGGTCATGCCACAGCATCTCAATCGGGTTGAGGTCAGGACTCTGACTGGGCCAGTCCAGAATGCGTATTTTATTCTGTTGAAGTCATTCTGTTGTCCATTTACTTCTGTGTTTTGGGTCGTTGTCCTGTTGCATCACCCAACTTCTGTTGAGCTTCATTTGGCAGACAGATAGCCTGACATTCTCCTGCAAAATGTCTTGATAAAGTTGGGAATTCATTTTTCCACCGGTAATAGCAAGCTGTCCAGGCCCTGAGGCAGCAAAGCAGCCCCAAACCATGATGCTCCCTCCACCATACTTTACAGTTGGGATGAGGTTTTGATGTTGTTGTGCTGTGCAGACTCTTCCAAGAGCTGTCCGCACGGCGAAACTGAGCAATCGGGGGAGAAGGGCCTTGATCAGGGAGGTGACCAAGAACCTGATGGTCAGATTGAGAGTTTTTTTGTGGAGATGGGAAAACCTTCCAGAAGGACAACCATCTCTGCAGCACTCCACCAATTAGGCCTTTATGGTAGAGTGGCCAGACGGAAGCCACTCCTCAGTAAAAGGCACATGACAGCACGCTTGGAGTTTGCCAAAAGGCACCTAAAGGACTCTCAGACCATGAGCAACAAGATTCTCTAGTCTGATGAAACCAGGTTGAACTCTTTGGCTTGAATGCTTAGCGACACATCTAGAGGAAACCTGGCACCATCCCTTCGGTGAAGCATGGTGGTGGCAGCATCATGCTGTGGCAGGGATTGGGAGACTAGTCACGATCGAGGGAAAGACGAACGGAGCAAAGTACAGAGAGATCCTTAATGAAAACCTGCTCCAGAGCGCTCGGGACTTGGGCAAAGGTACACCTTCCAACAACCCAAAGCACACAGCCAAGACAACGCAGGAGTGGCTTCGGGACAAGTCTCTGAATGTCCTTGAGTGGCCCAGCCAGAGCCCAGACTTGAACCCGATCGAACATCTCTGGAGAGACCTGTTTAATAGCTGTTTAGCAACGCTCCCCATCAAACATGACAGAGCTTGAGAGGATCTGCATTGAAGAATAGAAGAAACAAGCTTGTAGCATCATATTCAAGAAGAGTCGAGGCTGTAATCGCTGTCAAAGGTGTTTGAACAAAGTACAGAGTAAAGGTTCTGAACACTTCTGTAAATTTTGGTTTTTCAGTTTTTTATTTTAATACATTTGCAAAAAAAACTGTTTTTGCTTTGTCATTGTGGGGTTTTGTGTGTAGATTGATGAGGTAAAACAACTATGTAATCAATTTTAGAATAAGGCTGTAATGTAACAAAATATGGAATAAGTCAAGGGGTCTGAATACTTCCTGAATGCACCGTATACAGTACTTCCATACATTTTTTCAACTGGTGCCGGGTGACATTCAGACCAGTAGTGTGAGGCCTGTGAGTGTCCTACTGCAAATCAACCAACATGTACGTGTTCGTGAGTGTCTCACCGCAAAGGAGTCTGTTAGAGTATTATGGGGACTGAGTATTATGGGGATTTTTTTATTATGCTAATTCAATGTCCATGTGGGCTTGGACATCTACTCTACGGGGTACCCTCATTAGCAAAGCCTGAGTGATAATTGACCTTTTGCACATATCACACAGAGGCTGTTTTCTCAAACTGTGTAGAGATTGCACAACACTTAATGGTCTAATAAAAGTGTCCATAGGATGAAGCGTAGAGCTCAAAGATTCTGACCAGGTGAAGAGACGGGCAAGCCTAAATTCACATGTGGTTTGTCTCATGTCAACCTCTAAATAAATATGTCAATTAGCAATGAAAACAATTATTATCTACTTATCAGATTTAACAATCAATATTAGCTCTTTGTTGATCTTGCAGAGACTGAGGGGAATAATACTATGTCTGGATTGTCATACAAATTGTCTCCAAATATCACTGTCTCAATATTTTTGCTCAGGCATAACCCCCTAGAGTAGATTGATGCACCGGCGGATCAATCTAAGTTACATAACAAGAAAATCCTCATCATAATCTGTCAGTTTACAATAGAGATATCTGCATTGGATTTTGCATTGGATGCGTCTCAATCCACCACATCCACCAGTGTCGCACTTCCACATCTGCAGTGAAAGGTGTCAGCGCTAGAGCGGTGTATGTCAGACCATGAGAGATCCCGGAAATCAGTCTTCTCACAAAAATGTCTGTAATGTCAGAACATTTGGTGTTCTCCGTTATTCTCCACGTCTCTCACAATTGTCAGTAGAGTCGTCTGAAGTTATTTTTGGTACCGTCCGTTTAGGCGACAATCTTATGGGACCCCATTGTGAAAAGGGCAGATTTTGCTACACGGCCCAGACAAGTGACACGGGACTTGTATGATGGTAATCGTTACAGGTTTCAAAAAACTAATGGAAGCATGAAGGTAGTTTTATGCCTACCCCAAAAAAAGGGGTTAAATATGTGTCAAAAAAATAAGTATATATACATATATTTCCTGAGTATATTTCCTCCTAGATTTAGGACAAACACTTCAATACTATTATATACTATTACAATACTCAATATTATTATGCATTTTTTAGAAATTTCTTTTTGCATTTATGAATGTGTTATTCAATGCATTTCTATGGGATTTAGTAGTAAAGTCTAAAATCAGTAATTTACATATTTTTTGATGACTCAAGCGGTCCTCTAATTCAAAATCAAATAGCTAAATTATCAAAAGTATGACCATCTTAAAACAACTCCATACCTCAGCTTATCACCCATCCTCCCCCAAGGTCTTTTATTATTTGACATTTTTTGTTATTAGGATCCCCATTAGCCAATGGCGACAGCTCGTCTTACTGGGGTCCGACACATAACGAAGAAGACATTACAATGAAAAAGACATTACTAAGACAGAAATAAAGAAAGATCTAAAGAAATACTATGTTTAATCTATTATAATGGACTGAATGGAATGAATAAATTATCAATAGATGAGACATGGTCATTCTCTGTCAAAATGTCTTCACATTTACACACGCACGCACACATGCAGACACACACACGCACACAGGCAAACACACACACACACACACACACACACACACACACACACACACACACACACACACACACACACACACTGGAAATGCACACACACTCCAGGAGAGGTATTACCTTTAACCACATGGTGTCACTAATGGATTGAATTTGAAGTAGCTTCCATAACAATTCAGTACTACAGTAGTGTCTTGATTCATATAATTTTCATTAAATCTGTCTTTTTGTTTCTCTTTGTTTTCTTTGTCGATATGATGGTAACTTTGAGAGTAAATCTCCCGAAATTAGAACAATCTTACCTTCAGTATAGTGTTAAGGGAATTTTGATCAATGATGACTAATTATGTATACATTTCAATCAGGACTGACTAATCCGAATACTGTTATGTTACTATACATGTACTAATCAGAATACTAAATGTTACTGTATATGAATGAATTTTCTTATCTGATCCCAGTACTGAAGTGAATGTGGTCAAGAGTTTAGTAACAATGACGGTCTGTTCATTGGTACAAATGAATCAGACTGGCTAGAATGCTTATCTACACAAGAAAACCTTGACTCGTAAATTATATTAAATTGGTAGGGAGACGGATGTGGGAAGGCTTGAGACACAGCCTTGGTACTGGAACGGAGGTGTGTGAACGTGGGCAAAAGTTAGAACAATGACGGTCTGTTCCTTTGTACAAATGAATGAACTATCTCCAGACTGTCTAGAATGCTTATCTACACTGACTGACCTTGGCTCTAGGCGAGGAGGTAAGGCTTGAGAACTATAGGGCCTTTCTACCAGTGTCAAGAAGAGATGGAACATTTAGAAAACGCTGACGTCATTTTCAGTTTAAAACCTGTGGTAAAATGTGTATGAACTCAGTACTCTCTTGAATTAAAGACTGTTACTTGACTTTTAAGACCGGGGCTCTGTCCATTGTTATAAAATAAGGGTCATACAAATTCTTATGAATTGACAGAGTGTTTCATTTTGATTGGGAATTAAACAGAGGAATTAAATTCCTTCAACAATTGGTCCTTCGAAGCCGGGATCTAAAAATCCGTCCCTGCCACCTGGAGGTCGTACGCCGGAAAAAACGTGTACGTTAATCAATTTAAAAAAAAGACCTGGCTTCTGGATTGAGGTTAAAAACAGGCCGGTGTTTAACCCAGATGGCAGATACGATGACAGATCCAAACGAACAGTGCTTTTCCCAGTCGGCAGCAGGTCATTAGCCTTTATTCTCGAATTTGGGAGGGATTATTTAGGATATTTATTGATTAAAATATTATAAAGGAGTTGGATTTGATCAATAATAGGTGCTTGAATATTCTGAACAAATAAAATGGGTTTCTACCTTGGGTTTTAACCAAAATCAATAGGAAGGAAACAGGTCTGAAATTGACCTGTGGTAAGGTGCACTACCATAAATAAACTAGAGTTTAATAAATCCTGGTTTTGCAAGCCAGAAGGTTATTTTTTATTTTATTTTTTATTTCACCTTTATTTAACCAGGTAGGCTAGTTGAGAACAAGTTCTCATTTGCAACTGCGACCTGGCCAAGATAAAGCATAGCAGTGTGAACAGACAACACAGAGTTACACATGGAGTAAACAATTAACAAGTCAATAACACAGTAGAAAAAAAGGGGAGTCTATATACATTGTGTGCAAAAGGCATGAGGAGGTAGGCGAATAATTACAATTTTGCAGATTAACACTGGAGTGATAAATTATCAGATGGTCATGTACAGGTGTGATAGAGATATTGGTGTGCAAAAGAGCAGAAAAGTAAATAAATAAAAACAGTATGGGGATGAGGTAGGTGAAAATGGGTGGCTATTAACCAATAGACTATGTACAGCTGCAGCGATCGGTTAGCTGCTCAGATAGCAGATGTTTGAAGTTGGTGAGGGAGGTAAAAGTCTCCAACTTCAGCGATTTTTGCAATTCGTTCCAGTCACAGGCAGCAGAGTACTGGAACGAAAGGCGGCCAAATGAGGTGTTGGCTTTAGGGATGATCAGTGAGATACACCTGCTGGAGCGCGTGCTACGGATGGGTGTTGCCATCGTGACCAGTGAACTGAGATAAGGCGGAGCTTTACCTAGCATGGACTTGTAGATGACCTGGAGCCAGTGGGTCTGGCGACGAATATGTAGCGAGGGCCAGCCAACTAGAGCATACAAGTCGCAGTGGTGGGTGGTATAAGGTGCTTTAGTGACAAAACGGATGGCACTGTGATAAACTGCATCCAGTTTGCTGAGTAGAGTGTTGGAAGCAATTTTGTAGATGACATCGCCGAAGTCGAGGATCGGTAGGATAGTCAGTTTTACTAGGGTAAGTTTGGCGGCGTGAGTGAAGGAGGCTTTGTTGCGGAATAGAAAGCCGACTCTTGATTTGATTTTCGATTGGAGATGTTTGATATGAGTCTGGAAGGAGAGTTTACAGTCTAGCCAGACACCTAGGTACTTATAGATGTCCACATATTCAAGGTCGGAACCATCCAGGGTGGTGATGCTAGTCGGGCATGCAGGTGCAGGCAGCGATCGGTTGAAAAGCATGCATTTGGTTTTACTAGCGTTTAAGAGCAGTTGGAGGCCACGGAAGGAGTTTTGTATGGCATTGAAGCTCGTTTGGAGGTTAGATAACACAGTGTCCAAGGACGGGCCGGAAGTATATAGAATGGTGTCGTCTGCGTAGAGGTGGATCAGGGAATCGCCCGCAGCAAGAGCGACATCATTGATATATACAGAGAAAAGAGTCGGCCCGAGAATTGAACCCTGTGGCACCCCCATAGATAATGCCAGAGGACCGGACAGCATGCCCTCCGATTTGACACACTGAACTCTGTCTGCAAAGTAATTGGTGAACCAGGCAAGGCAGTCATCCGAAAAACCGAGGCTACTGAGTCTGCCGATAAGAATATGGTGATTGACAGAGTCGAAAGCCTTGGCAAGGTCGATGAAGACGGCTGCACAGTACTGTCTTTTATCGACGGTGGTTATGATATCGTTTAGTACCTTGAGTGTGGCTGAGGTGCACCCGTGACCGGCTCGGAATCCAGATTGCACAGCGGAGAAGGTACGGTGGGATTCGAGATGGTCAGTGACCTGTTTGTTGACTTGGCTTTCGAAGACCTTAGATAGGCAGGGCAGGATGGATATAGGTCTGTAACAGCTTGGGTCCAGGGTGTCTCCCCCTTTGAAGAGGGGGATGACTGCGGCAGCTTTCCAATCCTTGGGGATCTCAGATGATATGAAAGAGAGGTTGAACAGGCTGGTAATAGGGGTTGCGACAATGGCGGCGGATAGTTTCAGAAATAGAGGGTCCAGATTGTCAAGCCCAGCTGATTTGTATGGGTCCAGGTTTTGCAGCTCTTTCAGAACATCTGCTATCTGGATTTGGGTAAAGGAGAACCTGGAGAGGCTTGGGCGGGTAGCTGCGGGGGGGTGGAGCTGTTGGCCGAGGTTGGAGTAGCCAGGCGGAAGGCATGGCCAGCCGTTGAGAAATGCTTGTTGAAGTTTTTGATAATCATGGATTTATCGGTGGTGACCGTGTTACCTAGCCTCAGTGCAGTGGGCAGCTGGGAGGAGGTGCTCTTGTTCTCCATGGACTTCACAGTGTCCCAGAACTTTTTGGAGTTGGAGCTACAGGATGCAAACTTCTGCCTGAAGAAGCTGGCCTTAGCTTTCCTGACTGACTGCGTGTATTGGTTCCTGACTTCCCTGAACAGTTGCATATCGCGGGGACTATTCGATGCTATTGCAGTCCGCCACAGGATGTTTTTGTGCTGGTCAAGGGCAGTCAGATCTGGAGTGAACCAAGGGCTGTATCTGTTCTTAGTTCTGCATTTTTTGAACGGCATGCTTATCTAAAATGGTGAGGAAGTTACTTTTAAAGAATGACCAGGCATCCTCAACTGACGGGATGAGGTCAATGTCCTTCCAGGATACCCGGGCCAGGTCGATTAGAAAGGCCTGCTCACAGAAGTGTTTTAGGGAGCGTTTGACAGTGATGAGGGGTGGTCGTTTGACAGCGGCTCCGTAGCGGATACAGGCAATGAGGCAGTGATCGCTGAGATCCTGGTTGAAGACAGCGGAGGTGTATTTGGAGGGCCAGTTGGTCAGGATGACGTCTATGAGGGTGCCCTTGTTTACAGAGTTAGGGTTGTACCTGGTGGGTTCCTTGATGATTTGTGTGAGATTGAGGGCATCTAGCTTAGATTGTAAGACTGCCGGGGTGTTAAGCATATCCCAGTTTAGGTCACCTAACAGAACAAACTCTGAAGCTAGATGGGGGGCGATCAATTCACAAATGGTGTCCAGGGCACAGCTGGGAGCTGAGGGGGGTCGGTAGCAGGCGGCAACAGTGAGAGACTTATTTCTGGAGAGTAATTTTGAAAATTAGTAGTTCGAACTGTTTGGGTATGGACCTGGAAAGTATGACATTACTTTGCAGGCTATCTCTGCAGTAGACTGCAACTCCTCCCGCTTTGGCAGTTCTATCTTGACGGAAGATGTTATAGTTGGGTATGGAAATCTCAGAATTTTTGGTGGCCTTCCTGAGCCAGGATTCAGACACGGCAAGGACATCCGGGTTAGCAGAATGTGCTAAAGCAGTGAGTAAAACAAACTTAGGGAGGAGGCTTCTGATGTTGACATGCATGAAACCAAGGCTTTTTCGATCACAGAAGTCAACAAATGAGGGTGCCTGGGGACATGCAGGGCCTGGGTTTACCTCCACATCACCCGCGGAACAGAGAAGGAGTAGTATGAGGGTGCGGCTAAAGGCTATCAAAACTGGTCGCCTAGAGCGTTGGGGACAGAGAATAAGAGGAGCAGGTTTCTGGGCATGGTAGAATATATTCAGGGCATAATGCGCAGACACTGGGTGATGATGAGAGAGGTTGTATCTCTGGACATGCTGGTTGTAATGGGTGAGGTCACCGCATGTGTGGGAGGTGGGACAAAGGAGGTATCAGGGGTATGAAGAGTGGAACTAGGGGCTCCATTGTGAACTAAAACAATGATAACTAACCTGAACAACAGTATACAAGGCATATTGACATTTGAGAGAGACATACAGCGAGGCATACAGTAATCACAGGTGTTGAATTGGGAGAGCTAGCTAAAACAGTAGGTGAGACAACAACAGCTAATCAGCTAGCACAACAACAGCAGGTAAAATGGCGTTGACTAGACAACGGGGCCGACAGATAAAACATAAACAAGCAGAATGGAGTACCGTGATTAATGGACAGTCCAGCGTGCATCAGCTATGTAGCCAAGTGATCAGTGTCCAGGGGCCAGCGGTGGATGGGGCAGGGAAGCTGGACTGGCGAGTGTTATCCAGGTTTTTTTTTTTTAAATGAACAATGACTAAATAGCTTGTAGCTAGTTAGCTGGTTAGCTTCTGGGGGTTCTTGAGTGTGTTCTAAAAATTAAAAATAATCGCGATTCCGTATCACATTGGGTGAGGCAGGTTACTGGAAGGTATAAACAAATTAAAAATCGAAAAGAGATAGAAAGTAAATATGGGTCCAGTGAGTGTTTGGGACGCGGCGATTCAGACGGTTAAGCAGGCCTGTGCTAACAAGCTAACAGTTAGTAGGCCGGGGGTAAACAAGGTAGCAGTTAGCGGACCGGGGCTAAACAAGCTAGCAGTTAGCAGGCCGAATTAGCAAGCAAGGAGATAGCAAGGGCTAGAGAGAGAGTTAGCCTTTGGGGGACGTCGCAATGGGGTGAGTCTGTTTATTCCTCTTCATGCGGTGACATCGATAGACCGGTCGTGGGTCCGGGTATTGTAGCCCAGGAGGTAGCACAGGGGCTCTGGCCGGGCTAGCTTCAAGCTAAGTGGGTGGAAACGCTAGCCAGGAGTAATCATCCGGGGTTGCGGTTTAGCTAGATAGCTAGTTGTGAAGATCCAGCTGAAAAATGTTCCGTTTGCAGTGGGAATCCGGGGATAAAAAAAAAAAAATAGGACCGTTATGCTCTGATTAGAGTCGCGTTGTTCGAACTGGCGAGAGCTTTCCGAGCTAAAGGTTAGCTGATGACCGGTTAGCTGAAGACCGCTAGCATAGCTGGTAGTTAGCTGGCTGGCTTCAGTTGAGGGGTTCTGGGTCCGAAGTAAATATAAATACTTTAGGAAAAATAGCTACATTGGGTGAGACGGGTTGCAGGAGAGTATTTAGAAGCTGAGGTTCAGTAGAATGTTTTAAAAGATATGCGAAGAAAAATATGTAAAAACGAAAAAAAACAATATATACAAGGGACACGACACGACAGGTCTTACTGCTACGCCATCTTGGAGGCCTATTATGGAGAGATATAGTACGCATTGGAGAATTAGGACGCTTGTTCCATACAAATAGGATAGCCATTCATTCAAAAAACATACCTAAATAAAGTTTGAACCTGAGTAGTCTATCTGTATATGGGAAGTAGTCTGACTATCAAGAAGTAGCAGATAAGATATATATATATATATATAACAGGTATAAATTAGGCTTGGTGAGAAGGCAGGGTAATTCTAGGCGAACAGAATAATTGAACCTGTACAATGCTAAAAGAAATTAATATCAAAGGATGCGGTTAACTTAGTCTAGAGTAGTGAGATATGAGACATTAACATTGAAAGTCCCAAAAAGAATATCCTATGGGTGAAATGTGATGTCCGATCAAAAGTCTTCTATGGACACGGTTCACAGGAAGGAAAATACATACTGATTATTTTTAAATAGAGACACACACATAGTCAGACAGAAAAGGACTAAAAGTAACTAAGTAACGGTAAATTGCAAATTCGTAGAAAGACACGCACATAGGATTTAAAATTAAATATAGAAAGGCATAGATAAGTGATTAAATACCATAGCTAAGTAACGGTAAGAATGGGTGGAAATGCCTCAAAAGAAGCGCCGGAACTAACGGGAGACGAGCGTTATATGGAGAGACAAGAGAAACATTGATTTCGGTCTAAGAAATACGATTTTGATGGCCGTCTAAATGTAGAAAAGCTGGAATCACTTATAAAACAGATACATAAGGAATGTGGAAATAATGTGAAAAAGCAGAATAAACAGGGGTTATACACAGTCGGAGTTTGGCTTTCGGAAGCAAAAAAGAGAATTGGACGCGCAGGAAAAAAGGTTAAATCTGACAAGACTCAAGAGGCGCTGCACTCCGCTCCCGCAGATGAAAAAGTTAACCAATTGGGTGGAGGTGAGGGTAACAAACGATATCTTCCTCGGTTATACCAACAATACAGAGATAATCCTGTCAACGAAATAGTGGTTGTAAGAATACGGCTGCAGGAGCTACCTGTGAAATTACCACCCATGTATGTGGATCCCGCTGAAGCCGAGGGAGGTATAATGGAGTTAGAGAAGGGAATAAAGTCGAGAAAAGTGGATAAGGTGAGTCAGAAGAAAAAGAGAAAATGTTTTAATTATAACGAAATTGGACGTTTCGCCCGGGAGTGTAACACTCCCTGTAAACGTCACCACCAATATTGTAATTTAACTGAGGGGAAGGTCAGAGGCGACAATCGTGTGAAAAAAAAAAGAAGGGTCAGATACAAAGGGTGCGAGATTAATGAGAATCCTAACTGAGGGAAAACTTTGGGCGTTTAAATTGGGGCTATTTTCTGTTTTGCAGATGCCGGAGTAACAAATACAGATAACTGTAAAATGGGTCTATTTGCGGAGAATCTCAGTCAGTTCCATAGCATTGGTGGTATAGTGGCGTAGCAGTCTTACAACCTGCAGTCCAGGGTTCGGTTCCCAGCTGAGGCCTAAAATAATAAAAAAATATATGTATATATCTGAGTTTTTGGTTGTAATTAAACTAATTGTTTTGCAGAGAAAGTTATAGTCACTAGTATTGGTATAAGATATAAACTGAACGTTTTAAATAGTTTGTTTGGTTCAAATTGAAAGACTAATTAATTCAACTTAAAATAAGGACGAAGCGAATTTTGATGCAAGACGATGTCTGTTCACTAAATGATCTGTTGGGAATAATGTATTGGGAATAGAGTTGTAATTAAAATGCTAAATCAAAGACGAGACAGTAACTTAAATCAAATGAATTCTGAATAATAACGGGGAAACAATTACGATAGATTTGTGCCCATCGAAATGTTCTTATAAATTTAGCGAATTGGGAGATGAGAGATGTTGATTGATGTTGTAAACTCTAATCCAGGATTCAACAGATGTGATAAATTAGGTTTGGTTTATCGAACCCGAAATACTGTTGCTGCAGACAGCCAACAATTATTTACAATTCATTGAAAATCATTGCGAATTGAGTCGAGGTTGAGCGCTTGTTGATGACATCACTAGCGAGGCACTTTCGTCGCCACGGAAATGATGTCGTGACTGGGGGTAACGGAGAAAATTGTTTGTGTCTTTTAGAAGGAAAATGCGTGCATTATTGTTTTGAGTCACTTTTCAGAAGTTGATAAAAATGTCCAAATACATTTTTAAAAGTAAGTCGTCAGGAAAGATGCTAAAAACTAGCAGCTGATTTGCTAGGTGGGTATCATTGATTTGTGGCGTTTATTTGGACTGTATTAAGCTATGAGAAAGGGAGACTGGAAGTCTGAATCGTAAAACATTGTGACAATGGATTCTGATGGTTGTCAATTCCAGGGTTGATTGTTTATGTAACACCAGTGAATTTGAGCACTGTTTCCATTGTGTGGAACCAGGTTAGGGTATTTAATGTTGAAAAGCAACCTCTATAGAAAAACATAACTGCATATGTTTCGGGAAGTTAGCTAGGTTGAATTTGGTTATTTGAGCTTTTCCCTGATACGTAGACATCCGGAGCAGGGGCAAGTTGTTTTTTTCTTGAGGAGTCTCTGAGTAATTTTGCCACCTGAAGCATTATAGTAGTGAGTTTTCGTATAGTTGTTTTTTTGCTGATAAAAGTGTTTGGTTTGTTTGTTTACTGGTTATGGTCAATTTTAGGGTTTGATTTAACTTAGTTAAACATTGTGTTCTGGCGTGTTTAAGTAGGATTCTTTATTCCGGGACGGATGGAAGTTATCTAAAATAAGTAAATTAAAGGAGCCATGGGAGATTTCTGGGATTAAATTACGGATTTCTTACACTGAGAAATGTACGACATTTGCGGCAGAGGGAAAAAGTAATACATTGGATAATAATGTTATCAGGTTTAATTGTATCTAAGGGTAGCATGTTCATTTAAGTAAACATATACGTAGACGATGTTTAAAACTTATGATTAATGATTTGAGTCAAAGGGGAATTATCATTAGGTTTAGTTATAGTTCACTTATTGAGTTTCTAAATCGAAGTAGCATAGTGAATGCTAGTTAGGCGTGTTGTGTCTCACTTTTAGAAGCCTCCTGGGATTATAATCTTGGGGAGAGTGGGGGAGAGAGCGGCCATAAACGACCAAATTGAAAAGGTCTGGAAGTCTTGATTATCCATTAAGGATATATATACAAATATATACACATAAAACATATGTTAGAACTATTTGTTTAAGTGCAAAGGTATTTTAAAGAGGCACGCTCACTTATGGAACCTTATGAGTTTTTATTTTGTGAGTTTTAATTACACAAGTGATTTTTTTTATTTTAAGGATAAAGGGTTCTTTAATATGTCTAATATTGTATGGAACATGACTAAAAAAGGGTGGTATGACCTTTTGACCTTATTGTGGCTATCTTTTGGGGTCTGATCAGCCCCGGGGGAGAGCCATTTGTATAATGAATTGTGGTCAGTTGGGTTACTAATTTTAAGGTAAATTAGTTATAATGGAGTGTTAGTTTGGGGTTTGGTATTACTGTTTGAATCACTGAAGCTGATTTACAATATTAGCTGTGAAGTTTTTGAATAGGCTATTATGGATTTGATATTACAACAGAAAATAGTTATATTTATCATTGAGAATAAATAGGGGTGATAAATTACTGTAGATAAGGTATTCCACACTATGCAACATATATTAAATTCATGTTATTGTCAGATAGGATACTGAGGATCCCTGAAGGAAAGAGCTTGTAAAGTATAGGAAGGATTTCAATATGGTTAGCATTTGTTTTTTGTTTTTTCTAAAATCAATGAGTGAGACATGTAGTTCAAATTTGGAAACATGAGAAAAAGAGCTACAGACAGATAGGGGGAAAAGGCAGACAGAAGAGCCTTCCCCCGCACTGCAGAGACCTTGAAGGTTGGAGAGCAGAGAGGAGAAGTTTTAGAAGGGAGCCAGGATGAGCAAAGATACAGAATGTGTAGATAACAGTTACTGAATGGAGACAAAAGGGAGAATTGGACATACATGATAATGTCAGAAAAGAAGGATAATTTACTAATCCTACCTAAGTCATTATTTAGGGTATATAAGGTTGTTACCTGGGCAGAGCCAGATATCAAAAGGGGGGTGGGTAAGTTAGTGGCCTATTGGATAAGAAACAAATAATAAAAATAATAAAACATTAAAAAAATTAGCTAACAAATAGGCATATAAGTTAAAGATATAATCAGATAAAACTTATGAGAAACTGTTTGTTAACCAAGCCTGTATGTCCAGGATTTTATGCATTACAGGTGAACTACAGCCCAGAGGCTTGTTGGGGGGACCATACCAAGGACTCCTGGTGACAGCTAGCTGAAAGAGCTACCCGGATTCATATCGCACGTCGGGAGGGTAAGACACACAGACACTGTCGAACAATAAACAGTGTTCAGGAGGAGAACTGGAATTAACAGAATTCCGGGGGCCATCTCTCGAATGAAGTAATCCTACCTGTCCTTTCACCCCTGTTTTTGTTCATAGAAGTGAAGTTGTGCCTGGCTCTTGCTAAGTGATGTGTTCTCGGGGAGAGGGTGGGGCTTCACATGGAAGCTGTTCGTCTGAGCTGTCTTATCGTGGGTGACATATTCCTGATACAGCACATCCTACTTGAGTATGCGGAGAGTGGTAATTTGACCCATGGTTTAGACGATGAGGATTTTGTTCCAAAATAAGCATAAGAGATCCCTAGATCTGGGTAGACAGGAAGTTAGAGTAGAGGTTGGGAAGGATCTTTCAATGGAGTTTTATGTAGACCAAATGGGGTCTCTAACTACATGGCAGTCTAAGACTCTGAGCCATTATGGCATATATCGGTGCAGGTTCCCATATTGATCGTGGACACAGGTCATAGCTCATTTGGAGAGAGAGGGCTATATGAATCCACTCACCCAGTATGGAAGAAGATAGAGTATAGTAAAGGTGAGCGTTTTTGATTGTAATCAGGAGAGAGGGATGTATTGCATAAAGATACGCCTAACCCTTTAAACAGAAATGAAGGAGGATCTAGGGTTGTGGTATGGAGATGACCAGGTCTTGGTCGACACCCTAGTACGGTTCTGGGTAGAGGAGTTTAGGCCGGTATGGTAAAGCTGTTCACGAAAGCAGGAATGCCAGATAATGACAGTTGTATTGATTTGCACTATTTATATCCCCAGGTAAATATATCCCCTTTAAATCAAGACTTCCTCCCTTTACAGTGACCGGAGGAGATTATTACCGTTTGGCCCGGTACAGTACTCTTGGGAAATGATGTCAGGGCGAGGTTTTACCGACAGATTGGACAGGATTATGCTCCCTTGTACATTTGGGAATGCCTTTCACACTCATTCAACACCAAGACATGAAGTTTAGCCAAATGGGTAAAAAGAGCTACTCCATCCGGGTCTCTTATTGACAAAGTGTACATTGATAACATTGGGGTTCCACGGACGTGGACTGGATTAATTATATTTATTATAATCAACAGCGCTTTAAAAATTATACCAGAGATGCTATTAAAGGTTTTGCAGAACAGACTGAAACAACCAGCCTGATGGCTTGGCAGAATAGAATTGCATTAGATATGTTATTGGCTGAAAAGGGAGACGTATGCGTGATTATTGGGACCATGTTTGTGCTTACATCCCAAATAACACAGCTCCGGACGAATCAGTGCCCGAAGCCTCAGCTGGTTTGACCACCCTGGCTCACGGTTTGGCAGAAAACTCTGGGGTGGATATTTCTCTGACTAATTGGTTTTATAGTATGTTCGGAAAATGGGAAAAAATGTTATGATCACTGTATTATGGGCTACATTCACCTGTGTGACTATTTTAGTTTTATGGGGCTGTTGTCTAATTCCCTGTGTATGAGGCCTTATTTCCAGGACTCTGGAGAAATCGATGACAATAGATGGTGAGGTACCAGGGGATTCCAGGTTCAGACCCGCGGAGTGCTGATTGTATGTCTGTAGGACAAGTGGACGAATCTGGATCCTTCAGTTGCGGGGGACATTATGTTTGAAGAGACCATTTTTGATGTTTAGGGAGGCTAGGTTGTATCACGTTTCAATAATAGACTGTTTTTTTATGAAGATTGTAACGAAAATCCTGATAAGAAGAGTTATGATTCTGATGTAGGCCTGAGAAACAATTATGGCGAATGCAAGTGTTGGGTTATGTTTAGGTGATGTTTTGATGACAAGAAATGTCTCTAATAAAAATAGAAATGGACTTTTTAATATTACAAATATAACTACAATGTATGATTGAATAATATAATATTAATATTGAATCAAAGGGTGGATATGTTAAGGGAATTTTTATAAATGATGACTAATTATGTATACATTTCAATCAGGACTGACTAATCCGAATACTATTATGTTACTATACATGTACTAATCAGAATACTAAATGTTACTGTATATGTATGAATTTTCTTATCTGATCCCAGTACTGAAGTGAATGTGGTCAAGAGTTTAGTAACAATGACGGTCTGTTCATTGGTGCAAATGAATCAGACTGGCTAGAATGCTTATCTACACAAGAAAACCTTGACTCGTAAATTATATTAAATTGGTAGGGAGACGGATGTGGGAAGCCTTGAGACACAGCCTTGGTACTGGAACGGAGGTGTGTGAACGTGGGCAAAAGTTAGAACAATGACGGTCTGTTCCTTTGTACAAATGAATGAACTATCTCCAGACTGTCTAGAATGCGTATCTACACTGACTGACCTTGGCTCTAGGCGAGGAGGGAAGGCTTGAAAACTATAGGGCCTTTCTACCAGTGTCAAGAAGAGATGGAACATTTAGAAAACACTGACGTCATTTTCAGTTTATAACCTGTGGTAAAAATGTGTATGAACTCAGTACTCTCTTGAATTAAAGGCTGTTACATGACTTTTAAGACCGGGGCTCTGTCCATTGTTATAAAATAAGGGTCATACAAATTCTTATGAATTGACAGAGTGTTCAATTTTGATTGGGAATTAAAACAGAGGAATTAAATTCCTTCAACATATAGCCAAGCACCTTGCCTTGTCCTTCTATGATTTAATTTGTATTTTATTTATTTTTTATTTCACCTTTAATTATCCAAGTAGGCCAGTTGAGAATAAGTTCTCATTTACAACTGTGACGTGGCCAAGATAAAGCAAAGCAGTGCAACACAAACAACAACACAGAGTTTTACATGGAATAAACAGACATTCAGTCAATAACACAATAGAAAAGTCTATAAACAGAGGTTAAATAATTACAATATAGCAATAAACACTGCAGTGATAGATGTGCAGAAGATGAATGTGCAAGTAGAGATTCGGTGGTGCAAAGGAGCAAATAAATATATAACAGTATGGGGATGAGGTAGTTGGATGGGCAATTTACAGATGGACTGTGTACAGGTGCAGTGATCTGTGAGCTGCTCTGACAGCTGGTGCTTAAAGTTAGAGAGGGAGATATGAGTCTCCAGCTTCAGTGATTTTTGCAATTTGTTCCATTCATTGGCAGCAGAGAACTGGAAGGAAAGGCGGCCAAAGGAGGAATTGGCTTTGGGGGTGACCAGTGAAATATAACTTGCTGGAGCGCGTGCTACGGGTGGGTGCTGCTATGGTGATAAGTGAGTACCTAGCAGAGACTTATAGATGACTTGGAGCCAGTGGGTTTGGCGACGAATATGAAGCGAGGGCCAGCCAACGAGAGCATACAGGTCGCTGTGCTGTACTGTTTCCAGGTACAGTAACTGTAACCCAGTGACTCATTTACTTCCTCATCGTAAGCAGCCTGGTAAAATAAGCGGTGGAGTGGGAATAAGTTGAATGATTAAATGTATGTAAAATGTATACTGTATTATGTCAAGGCTTTCAATGATTTCAACCACCAAAAGATGTTTGACCATTGAATTTGGCTACTTGACTTCCTGTAACCTACTTTACTCATAATGTGAATACAATTTAAAACATGTTTAATTGTTTAAAACATAACTCAAATATTGTTCACAATCAATATAGCCTCACTAAATATATCAAGAAATATCAAATGACAAAACTAGATGCTAATCCTCAGATTCGACTAACTCTGACATTTGTTAAATGCACAAACTGTGAACATATGTTTGAATACAAAATGAAATTTCTCAGGCAAAAGAAAGTGTGCAGGAGGGGACATATGCCATTTCAAATCCTCTTTATTGCATTGCAGACAGACATACAGCAAATACATTAAAGGGAAACTCAAGCAAAATATGGAAGACAGCTATTACAGTACTTATTGTCAGTTAATGTTCTAGTCATTTCATCAACCATAGCTTGCTCTTGTTGAGTTGAAGTTTCTGATTCATGTCCTTTCTCAGCGACCAGCTGGAGCTGGGGCAGGAGCTGGGGCTGGAGCTGGGGCAGGAGCTGTATAGAGCAAGGGCCATGTAGAAGCTGATACTATATGTATTTTTGTAATATATTCGTGTTTTATTTTTCATGTTTTCTTTACAAATGTTTTAATTTTTCTTCCACTTTGACAATATAGAGTATTTTCTGTAGATAATTTTAATCCCACCTTGTAACTCAACAAAATGTAGAAAAAGTTGAGGGGTTTGAATATCTTTTGAAGGCATTGTATAATATGGCAGCTTCAGTTTGAATGCGGCCCACACCCTTCTGGCACAAACTTTGCCTTTCCTGTTTTTCTCTCAATGTCCCTAAATAAGGCAAAAATACTCCTTCAAAAAAGATGATTCATTCATACTACTCACCTCTTTACTTGAAGAGCGCTTCTCAATGACATGCTGATGGCCATGCTCATGCTCAGCCTTCAAAAGCAAACAATAAGACAATGAATTAATATACATATGGATGTAATATACTAACTTTAAGATCTTTCTAAGTCTAACCAACATTTCATGTACGTTCTATATGCATGGCTTACCAAAGCAATAGAGAGAAGCATCACAAATCCAAGTAGAACAACAATCTTCATGCTGAAAGTCTTCATCTAAATAGAGTATAAACATAAACATCATCACTTTATTAATCCATCTATTCCCTACAAGTTACAGATTATATTATATGTATAATCTACTACACAGTTAATGAGTGTATAAGAATGCCTTCACTCTGAACAAAGTGTTAGAATTATTAGTACAACCATACCTTAACGTATCTCAGGGTTAAAAGCCTTCTCAGTGCCTCTGTATGTCCTTGCACACTCATCAATACACAAACAATATATAGTGTTTCTCAGCCAATCACAAAGCCCTAATGAAGCCTAAATGTGTTGCAATGAAGGATGTTGTATGATTTCTGGGTGTTCCATGTAACGTTGGGCATTGCAAAACAGGCAAACAAATTAGCCTCTTGCCACTGCTATTAATCAAATGTGCTAACTGAAAATGTCAGTATAGGCCTACTGTATCATTGTTTCCCATCTGCTGTTAATTCCAGAACAATATTTATTCTACATCTACATTTATGGCAATAACATTCTCTGTGTGATTCTCTGTGTGAGTTTCCATTTTACCTCTGACTGGGTAGAGACAGACTTACCAGCAAATAATTGTCTCCCTCACAAAGTGGTCCAAATGTTTAATGCAACTGTCTGAAAGTATGCAAACAAGTTTGATAAATTGTTAGAACAATTAAGCAGGATAATGGTATACTATTAAGTCTTGATACTGACTCAGAGCTATGGAAATATATATAGAGTGCCTGAGTTCTTATACCTTAAGGGAACATTTCGGCATTTCGTGTATGATTAGTGAAAAAGTCCATATTGCAAATGTACGGTCCCTTACTAGACGTCCGAAATCGTTTGTAAAATTCGCGGTCGGCGTCGGGCCGTGCGGTAGGGCCGGACCTACCGGGAACTCATCAAATGAACTTTGTCGGACATTCGGTTTCCGTTTTATTAAATAAACAAGTTTTTGACCGTTTTTCCGCTATCCCGGAAATTCCCACAAGAGGGCATACGGAATCATATGGCAATTTGGCAAAACATCACGAATCACGACGGGGCCTTATCTCGAAAACAGAAAATATTTCGAAGCCGAAACTTGGTGAGCGTAGGTTTGGCATAGGTTTGGCCCCGAACAAGATGGCGTCTAGGCCTCAACGGTTTTTGAGTTATGGCCATTTTTCTGGGATTAAAGGTCCAAAATGGAAATAGAGAAATTATTTTTCCACTTCAGGTCAAAGTCAAGGAGCCTCCGGTGTCAATAAAACACCGGAGCGGAGCTCTGCGACATTTCTGTGATTTTCTATGATTTTCTGAAATAACACACACATACTAAACCCTCCGTAAATAACTCAGTTCTTAACGTAAAGACTTAAAACTCAGGATTATGTAAAAGCATACCCCAATGAGGATATGTGGTGACTTATAGCTTCCTGTGCCAACCGTAATTCCTGTGCCACCATAATTGGTGTCTCAGGGGCTGTTTCGAAGGGTTAAAAAAGTCTGATCTCTCCAAAATTTCATGTGTGATTAGGCAACCCCCATGAACTGTAAATCAGTCATTTTTCCCAAAAAAAATCAAAGGAAAAAAAAATCACACTAAAACACAACTTGAATGGAGGGACGTATTGGGGTGCATAGAGACAGACAGTGGCTGCAATAGTTAGCTTTGTTGGAGCTAAAAAAGAACCGTCAGACCTAGAGTTCCGAAACTTTAGAAACCTGTTCTAGACCTCCGGTCGATGGTGCGTGGTGAGTTACATGGCTCTAGACGGTTCTCGGACCGAGAAACAGCCTCGTACATTTGCAATACCTTCAATTCATTTTGACCATTACGAAAATGACGACGTTTAGAAAAGTCTCAGAGACGCAAGGCTAGGTGCATTGAAACCGGCTCGGCCCATAGAGACGGACCCCAACGTTTCTGTCCGATAGCTCGTTCAAGGACCCCGTAGCAAGGCATGGAAAAAAAGTGGATTTTCAGCACCAATTAGGGTTTTTCTCGGACACCAAATGACCTATCGAGCCGAAACTCGGGATTCGGGGTCGCCTCACATAGGACTTCACATAATGTCCGAACTGGACCCGCAGCTAGAACGTAACTATGTGTTTTACCTTTTTATTATGTTTTAAACCGAAGGCGCTGTGAATTATGGGCCTGCTCTGACATATGTGATAGTTGGCTTCTAAATGAGTAGGAAAAAGTGGGTTTGGTGTCAATTGATATCCGTTTGGTGTCATAATGACATTTAATTGACTGATGGACACTGACTTGCTAGTTGACTTTTGTGCATTTGCAATATGTTTAAACGGAGAGGGACCATCACCAAAATGTCATTCTGAAATCAACACAAAAAATGGCATCACCATAGTCTCCAGACTGTGCCGAGTTCAACGAGACGCCCCGCTTGACCGTAGCTCGTTCTGAGTGCAGCGAACTTGAAAAAAAGAAGGCCCAAAATGAAGCATGCCCCACAATGTCATTTGATTTTGGGTGGCAGTGAGAGAACCGTTAGGGTGAGAAGCACAATTCGACCTCAGGTACGTTCCTGAGGTCCTCCCGATCCGTGCAAGCCTAACCTTGACCGTGTGGCATTAACCCTTCACAGTAAAAAGAAGGTGTTTACTTGAAACAGCTTGCTTTGACTTCTCTCCCCATAGGAATACATTGCCTGCACCTCTAAATTCAACCTGAAGCCTATGTGGGTTATGAATGCCTTATGAACCTGTCTTCTATGACAGTCCATCAGGCCACTATGAGGTCTACCTGTGTCGAATCTAAGCTTCCTGGAGCAACCGGAAGTGGTTAAAATCACCCTAAAAGTGTTTACCCATACCCTGCCTGCAGTTTGATAGACATAGTGCATTCAACCCTGTGTAGATCAGTCAATTCTTAACGTAAAGACTTAAAACTCAGGATTCTGTAAGTGGCTATGTCAATCAAGATATGTGTTGACTTATAGCTTCCTGTGCCAACCGGAAGTGCCATAATTGGTGTCTCAGGGGCTGTTTCGAGGGGTTAAAAAAGTCTGATCTCTCCAAAATTTCATATGTGTGACTAGGTAACCCTTCTGAACTGTAAATCAGTAATTTCTCCCAACAGATGTCAAAGAAAAGCTCCCTCACACACACACAGGAAGGATGGAGTGATAAAGTGCGGTGCTTAAAGACACAGAGAGCAGGAAATGGCATTACCATAATCCCTAGGCCGTGCCGAGTTCAACGAGATATCCCGCTTGACCGTAGCTCGCTCGGTCTAGGCGCAGCGACCATTAGAATAGTAGGCCCAAAATGAAGCCTGCCCCACAACGTCATTTGATTTTGGGTGAGAGTGAGAGAACCGTTAGGGTGAGAAGAAAAATTCCACCACAGGAATGTTCCTAAGGTCCTCCCGATCCGTGCAAGCCTAACCTTGACCGTGTGGCATTAACCCTTAACAGTAAAACAGTGTTTTTTGATCTCACAGATTACAGTGTCATCTCTCCCCATAGGAATACATTGCCTGCACCCCTAATTTCAACCTGAAGTCTATATGGGTTATGAATGCCGTATGAACCTGTCTTCGGTACCAGTCCACCAGTCCACTATGAGGTCTACCTGTGTTGATTCTAAGCTTCCTGGACCAACCGGAAGTGGTTAAAATCACCCTAAAAGTGTTTACCCATACCCTGCCTGCAGTTTGATAGACATAGTGCATTCAACCCTGTGTAAATCAGTCAATTCTTAACGTAAGGACTTAAAACTCAGGATTCTGTAACAGCATACCCCAATGAGGATATGTGTTGATTTATAGCTTCCTGTGCCAACCGGAAGTGCCATAATTGGTGTCTCAGGGGCTGTTTCGAAGGGTTAAAGTCAGAAACCTGACTTTAGAAACCTGTTCTAGACCTCCGGTCGATGGTGCGTGGTGAGTTACATGGCTCTAGACGGTTCTCCGACCGAGAAACAGCCTCGTACATTTGCAATACCTTCAATTCATTTTGACCATCACGAAAATGACGACGTTTAGAAAAGTCTCAGAGACGCAAGGCTAGGTGCATTGAAACCGGCTCGGCCCATAGAGACGGACCCCAACGTTTCTGTCCGATAGCTCGTACAAGGACCCCGTAGCAAGTCATGAAAAATAGTGGATTTTCAGCACCAATTAGGGTTTTTCTCGGACACCAAATGACCTAGCCGAAACTTGACCGAGCCGAAACTTGGGATTCGGGGTCGCCTCAGCTAGGCCAACACATAACATAAGAAATGGACCCGCAGCTAGAACGTAACTACGTGTTTTATGGTTTTTTTATGGTTTGAACCGAAGGCGTTGTGAATTTTGGGCCAGCTCTGAAGTATGTAATAGTTGGCTACTAAACGAGTTGGAAAAAGTGGGTTTGGTGTCAGTTTGTATCAGTTTGGTGTCAGAATGATATCTAATTGACTGATGGACTCTTGTCCACTTGACTCTTGTACATTTGCAATATGTTTAAACAGTGAGGTACCATCACCAAAAGCGACATTCTGAAATCTACCCTAACGAGCGATTGAGATGAACCAGAATCACTGCAAAGCCATCCCGAGTTCATCGTGCCAGTCAATTTCACATTCCTGCAGGATTTTTATAGCATGACCAATTCGTGATGGTACCTGCCCATTGAAACATATTGCAAATGCACAGTGACTTTGAAAAAGTAAGGAAACATAAACAAATGGACATAATGAAATCAACATTTTTTTTATTTTTGGGTGACCAGTTGCACGTGCATTTGCAATATGATTCTATAGTGAAAAAACATCACCAAAAGCGACATTCTGAAATCAACCCAAACGAGCGATTGAGATGACCCAGAATCACTGCAAAGCCATCCCGAGTTCATCGGGCCAGTCAATTTCACATTCCTGCAGGATTTTTATAGCATGACAAATTCGTGATGGTACCTGCCCATTAAAACATATTGCAAATGCACAGTGACTTTGAAAAAGTAAGGAAACATAAACAAATGGACATAATGAAATCAACATTTTTTTTATTTTTGGGTGACCAGTTGCACGTGCATTTGCAATATGATTCTATAGTGAAAAAACATTACCAAAAGCGACATTCTGAAATCAACCCAAACGAGCGATTGAGATGACCCAGAATCACTGCAAAGCCATCCCGAGTTCATCGGGCCAGTCAATTTCACATTCCTGCAGGATTTTTATAGCATGACTAATTCGTGATGGTACCTGCCCATTGAAACATATTGCAAATGCACAGTGACTTTGAAAAAGTAAGGAAACATAAACAAATGGACATAATGAAATCAACATTTTTTTTTATTTTTGGGTGACCAGTTGCACGTGCATTTGCAATATGATTCTATAGTGAAAAAACATCACCAAAAGCGACATTCTGAAATCAACCCTAACGAGCGATTGAGATGAACCAGAATCACTGCAAAGCCATCCCGAGTTCATCGGGCCAGTCAATTTCACATTCCTGCAGGATTTTTATAGCATGACAAATTCATGATGGTACCTGCCCATTAAAACATATTGCAAATGCACAGTGACTTTAAAAAAGTAAGGAAACATAGAATCACATTTTTTTGGGGGGTTACCAGTTGCACATTTCAGATCACCAGTTGCACATTTCAGATCACCAGTTGCACATTTCAGATCACCAGTTGCACGGAGGAAAATCGTTACTTTTGACTTTGACTTTTGACTTCCTATGACATCATATTGCAAATGGACAAAACATATGCCTTATGCACAAGTAAAACAAAAAAAAATATGATAATACAAGTTGACAAAGGTATAGTTTGAGCAAAGTATAGTTTGAATTTTGAGCATGACAAATTTGTGATGGTACCTGCCCATTAAAACATATTACAAATGCACAGTGACTTTGAAAAAGTAAGGAAACATAAACAAATGGACATAATGAAATCATCATTTTTTTTTTCCGGTTACCAGTTGCACGCGCATTTGCAATATGATTCTATAGTGAAAAAACATCACCAAATGGACATGATGAAATCAACACAACGAGTGATGGAAATGAACAACTATCACTGCCCGGCCGTCCCGAGTTCATCAGTTCAGTCAATTTTGGCCCCCAAAAAATTGACTTTTGACTTTGACTTTTGACTTCCTATGAAATCATATTGCAAATGGACAAAACATAAAAAATTATGATAATAAAATACGAATAAAGTATGTTGATACAGTTCTTATACGTGTGTAATTGACACAAAATTCGAAAGAATTTTGAAAAACGGTCCAGAAAGCACTTTTTTAAGGGTGTGTGAAGTTTTTTATAAAATTTTGACATTTTTTACTTTTGACTTTTGACTTCCTATGAAATCATATTCCAAATGGAGAAAACATATGCCTTATGCACAAGTAAAAAAAAAAAAAATGATAATAAAGTATAACTAAAGTATGTTGATAAAGTTCTTCTACGTGTGTAATTGACACAAAAATTGAAAGAATTTTGAAAAACGGTCCAGAAAGCACTTTTAATTAAAACCTGTTGAGGACATGGCAGATTTACGCCCCCTTTGGAGAAATTGGGTACCCCTAGAAAACTGAAAAAAAAATTATAAAAAATTGCTAATATATGCATATAATAATTATTATTGGATAGAAAACACTCTAAAGCTTCTAAAACCGTTGGAATTATGTCTGTAAGTATAGCAGAACTCACAGGGCATGCATTCTTCCAAACTAGTTTTGTGGTCATGAAAGTTGGAGCAACTTTGACGTCATCGCCCCCACCCTTCCCAGCCACTTATGGATCTGGGGACACTTTCCATCTCTTCCACTAGATGTCCTCATTCTGTAGAGCGTCTAATCGTTCAAATCGCGCGAGAATTGACCCTATGGGAGTGATTTGAGTAAGTGCCACGAGAAAAAACCTGTGCGTTAGGGCGTAAATTGGTCACAGCCATTCCTTTGTTCCAGCACTCCTGGGAAGAGCAAACGATGCCCGGTTGATTTGAAATGTGTTTTGTGTGTTAAAAACATCATAAAGCTTGCTTCTGCACTTAGTTTGACCTGTTTAGTCGACATATAATATGTAATTTTGAAGTTTTGATGCGCAATTTTTCCGGACCAGAGGACATTTTGGGTGCATTTCAGCTGATGTTATTAGCAGTAGCCCATACAAAGACGCAAGACTTGAAACCAAACGATGTATTGGGTAAGTATGAACCCTTCCAGAACATTCTAAACGAAGACCATCGAAGGTAAGGGAATATTTATGCTTAAATCTGTGTTTCTGTTGACTCCAACATTACGGAGAAATGTAGCTTGGAACTGAGCGCCGTCTCAGATATATTGAATAGTGTGCGATTTCTGTAACGTTAAAAAGAAATGTAACAGAGCGGTTGCATAAAGAAGCAGTGTATCTTTCTAACTATATGTGGAACATGTATATTTAGCCAAAGTTTATGATGTCTATTTACGTTATCTTGCCACGCTACCTAGATTTCCTGCAGACATTTTTGAGTAATTTCTGAACATGAGTTCATTGTAAATGGACATTTATGGATATATATGGCATATTATTGAAAAAAAAAAAATGTACTGTGTAACGTGCCCTATTACTGTCGTCTGATGAAGATTTTCAAAAGGTTAGTGAGCGATTTATTTTTTAATCCTGCTTTTATAATTTTTTATTTTCTGGGACAAAATGGCTGCCGCTTGTCTTGATTTCGGTGGTGGTCTAATATAAATATGTGGTGTGTTTTCGCCGTAAAACATTTAAAAATTCTGACATGCTGGGTAGATGAACAAGGTGTTTATCTTTCATTTGAGCTATTGGACTTGTTAATGTGTGGAGGTTAAATATTTCTAAGAATATTTTTGCGTTCCATGCGCCACGGGTTGAGCTGGACGGGGGGGGGGGGGTGGTGTTCCTCTTGAGGAACTCCTGGCTTCAACAGGATGTGTGAAGTTTTTTACCAAATTTTGACATTTTTGACTTTTGACTTTTGACTTCCTATGAAATCATATTGCAAATGGACAAAACATATGCCTTATGCGCATGTAATTAAAAAAAAAATATGATAACAAAATTGGACAAAAGTATATTCATACAGCTCTTACACATGTGTAATTGACAAAAAAAATCGAAAGAATTTCGAAAAAAGGCCCAGAAAGCACTTTTTTAAGGGGTGAAAAGTTTTTGAAAAAATAATCCTTTTTTCAAAATTTTGCTTTTGGATGTTGACTTGGGTTGCATTTCCAATATGAAAAACCCAGGTGGAGCGCACTCGCCCCCTGTTGGATTTTTGAAGTGTTACAATTGGCAATTGCCATATGGCATTTGCCATATACTTTGCACGAATCAACGCCGCTTTGGGTGGTATTGGACATCGTGTATATGGTTTGTCCAATGCCAATATCTTGCCATTCATTTTTGTCCAATTCAGGGGGGTATTCCCTTACTGAAGTTAAAGAATTGAGGTTCAAAATGGTCAAGTTTTTAGCCACCAATAAAAAAACATGCACTATGTGGACACCACTTCAAATAAGTGAATTTGGCAATTTAAGCCACACTAGTTGCAGACAAGTGTATACAATTGAGCACACAGCCATGCAATTTACAGACAGATATTGGCAGTAGATTGGCCTGTACTGAAGAGCTCAGTGACTTTCAACATGGTACCAACGTGCTAACCTAGGAGCAACACTGGCTCAGCCCGAAGTGGTAGGCCAGGGAAGCTCACAGAATGGGACGACCGTCTCTCCTCGGTTGCAACACTCACAAACTAATTCCAAACTGCCTCTGGAAGCAATGTCAGCACAATAACTGTTAGTCAGGAGGTAAATTCAATGGGTTTCCGTGGCCAAACAGCCGCACACAATTCTAAGATCGCCTTGAGCAATGCCAAGCGTGGGCTTGAGTGGTGTAAAGATCATGGCTATTGGACTCTGGAGAAGAGGAAACACGTTCTCTACAGTGAGGAATCACGCTTCATCATCTGGCAGTCCGATGGATTAATATGGATTTGGCAGATGCCAGAAGAACGCTACCTGCCCCAATGCATAATGCCAACTTTAAAGTTTGGTGGTTGAGGAATAATGGTCTTTGCTGTTTTTCACTCCAACTGCGAGCCAGGCCTAATCGCCCAAAGTCAGTGCCCAAACTCAATAATGATCTTGTGACTTGTGACTCTTCCTGAATGGAAGCCAGTCCCCGCAGCAATGTTCCAACATCTAGAGGAAAGCTGGAGGCTATTTTCACGGCAATGGGGGGACCAATCCATATTAATGCCCATGTTATTGGAATGAGATGTTCGATGAGCAGGTGTTCTTTGGGCCATGGAGTGTATTTGGTTATCTGCAACCCAAGAAGAACTGCTAGTGGGTCTTGACCCCTTTTTGGAAACAACAAATTCTCTGGAACTGATTATGAATTCAGAAGTTTTGTTGATTTCATACTTGTTTACAATTGTTTTAGGACTTGTAGAGCCTTCCACCTTATATCAGAGAGGTTTCACACTTGTTTTGAAAGGATCTCAAATAGTTTGTCAAACAAGCAGAACACAACAGACAAAGACATACACAATGACGGATCTTAACTTATTTCATTTATTAATGATGGAATAATCAGCTCTGAACAGGAGCTAATGTCAACATATTTGATTTAAACAAGTTTTTTCTCCTTCCCCTATCGACGCCCGTCTCATTTTCCACCCGCTGCCGGGGCTGGAGCTGGAGCTGCAGCAGGAGTTGCGGCAGGAGCAGAGGCAAGGCTGGCCAATAGGAAGGGCAGGAGGGCCATCAAGGCAGAGTTACCTTGAGAAGGCTGCGCATAAGGGAAGTAGGATGGGTACCGAGGCTGCTGATAGGGGTAAAACCCTCCCAAACCACGGCCATAACCCCTGTACCTCTGTAGAGAGAGAGATAGAGAGAGAGAGAGAGAGAGAGAGATAGAGAGAGAGCTGGATAAATTGTTCTGAGCTGAAACAAACTAGTAATCATATTCAAATAGTAGACCGTACTATAGTACTCTAATAGACAGAATACCTAATAGATAGTACTAAATATTACTGCACCTCATTGCTAGCTGAGCGCTCCTCTCGATCATGTTCCTCAGACACCTGCACACACAAACAAAATACCAGGATGAATGATATTATGGGATAAAGTAATCAACACTCAAAGTGTGAACTTAAGTCCATCATATTGTAATAATTCAGATATTGTCATATTCCAATGCAATGCAATCTATGGAAACCGCAATCTCTTGTTGTATTGATGTGTAAATTGAAGGCTTGATGTTGTATTTCAGGAATTCTTACAGGAATGGAAAAACAAAGTCCAATCAGGCACATCACTAGGAAAAGTAGTTTCATGGTCACCATGGGGTTCTTGAAATGAAAAAGACATACAGTGAATTCAAAGCTAGACACGCATGACTAACCTCCACTACAGTATTCTTTGAAACTCTTACCTGTTCAAGTGAAGATGTAAAATGCTTTAAAAGTATTAAACTTGAGACTAATGCTGTATTGTTAAGTTACAACAACTTAACAGCAAAAATATGCTTTTTATAGACCATTTCATTCCACTGTCAACCAATGAGCGTTCAGTCCCATGATCAATGGTGTGTCCTGGAGATGTGAAATGTGATGAAATTAGACATTTGGTGTGTCATTCTACAAATCTGTATATATCCATTGTGCCCACAAAGAACAATGGCTCATCAGTATTAGGAAACTTATGCTAAGTTGACAGGTTTTGAAACTGTTGATGATTTATACCCTTGTTTTTTGGGCATTGTGGAGGATAAATGAACACATTTAATTGTAATGTACATTTTTAATTTCTCATTACCAATGTTTTACAGTAAAGACAAAATGTCAACTGCATCCAGCTAGTCGCTGAAATCATTTTTGAATGTGTGATAGAAATGGATTTTCCTTGTTCTGAAAACACATGCAGTACCATTGTATTGCAAACAAACACCCACTTCACTCCCCACCTATGATCGTTGCCAAATCATCATGGGAAGTACTTGATTGTAGAATTAAGTAGGCTTATGATTACAAGTTAAACTGAGTCACCAGCTTAAACAGTATAATATGCAACTCAATCCCCACCTTGCCACAACAAATGTCCAACTTTTGTATCTTATTGAATGTATATGTTGCCCCAAGCCAAAATTTTAATTTCAGATCCTTTTAATAAGTTCAGACATTTTTTAAGACATCAGTTACTTTAGAGAAGGAAACTAATATTCATTATACAATATATATTTCCCATCTTTAGTACACTCATCCGAGCTCCTGTCAAACTGCCATTGTAGGGCTCTTTCTGTTGACAAACTGGCATTACGGAACTCAAGGTCAATTAACCCACTACAGTCTAAGCCCTGTCTAAGCTGGGAGTGTGGTGTGGGGCGGGAGGGCTCTTCTAAGCTATTCATGTGTGGCATGTTTTGTCACAATATTGTCTTTTGAACATTTGTTTTGGACTGATGCCCCAGCATTTCTACTAAATGTATCGACTATGAGCGCTGATGAAGATTTCATCAAAAGTGCATTACAGTGGTATGGAAATACAATGACATTCAAAAGGAGGCAAATATTTAGTAGGACATTTTTTCCTCCATTATTTCAATGTCACCAGTTTGACTTTAAATGCAGTATAATGTTAGCTAGCTAGCTAAGATTGAGGGGAGGCCACCGGATTCTAACTAGCTACTTTAGCAATGTCATCAAATATTCAGGCACCTAATTGAAATGTAGACTTAACATTAGTTAGCCTCTGTCCAGAATGACTGGGTTAATCAGAACTTTAGGGCACCACTATGGCGCTGCCGATAGAGGGCGGCTTGAGAACGTTCATAACAGTGGCATGACGTGACCGAGTGACGGAGGTGCTACCTATGAATTTGGGAATGTTTTAAGAAGGATCATTTTGCTATTTAATATTGATTTTTAAGGCCCCTTGAAGTATCAAGAAAAATAATAATAATAATTTAATAAAAAAATGTACATGGTCTTATTATTAATAAAAACTCAATGAATAACAGTTATACTACATGGAACAACAGATAGTCCCCCCATAAAAATCAAAAGGAAGTTTGTTCTGAAGAGTCTATCCAATAACTGAGAGACATAAGAAGGATCAGAAAACATTTATTTTAAAATGTGATCTGATCTCCTAGGTCGCAACAATAGACAAACACAGTCTGTTAAACTAATAACACACAAACAATGATATGTTTTCATGTCTTCATTGAACACATCGTGTAAACATTCACAGTGCAGGGTGGAAAATGTATATGAACCCTTGGATTTAATAACTGGTTGGCCCCCTTTTTCAGTAATAACATCAACCAAACGTTTTCTGTAGTTGCGGATCAGACCTCCACACCGGTCAGGAGGAATTTTGGACTATTCCTCTGTACAAAACTGTTTCAGTTCAGCAATATTCATGGGATGACTGGTGTGAACTGCTCTCTTGAGGTCATGCCACAGCATCTCAATCGGGTTGAGGTCAGGACTCTGACTGGGCCAGTCCAGAATGCGTATTTTATTCTGTTGAAGTCATTCTGTTGTCCATTTACTTCTGTGTTTTGGGTCGTTGTCCTGTTGCATCACCCAACTTCTGTTGAGCTTCATTTGGCAGACAGATAGCCTGACATTCTCCTGCAAAATGTTTTGATAAAGTTGGGAATTCATTTTTCCGCCGGTAATAGCAAGCTGTCCAGGCCCTGAGGCAGCAAAGCAGCCCCAAACCATGATGCTCCCTCCACCATACTTTACAGTTGGGATGAGGTTTTGATGTTGTTGTGCTGTGCAGACTCTTCCAAGAGCTGTCCGCACGGCGAAACTGAGCAATCGGGGGAGAAGGGCCTTGATCAGGGAGGTGACCAAGAACCTGATGGTCAGATTGAGAGTTTTTTTGTGGAGATGGGAAAACCTTCCAGAAGGACAACCATCTCTGCAGCACTCCACCAATTAGGCCTTTATGGTAGAGTGGCCAGACGGAAGCCACTCCTCAGTAAAAGGCACATGACAGCACGCTTGGAGTTTGCCAAAAGGCACCTAAAGGACTCTCAGACCATGAGCAACAAGATTCTCTAGTCTGATGAAACCAGGTTGAACTCTTTGGCTTGAATGCTTAGCGACACATCTAGAGGAAACCTGGCACCATCCCTTCGGTGAAGCATGGTGGTGGCAGCATCATGCTGTGGCAGGGATTGGGAGACTAGTCACGATCGAGGGAAAGACGAACGGAGCAAAGTACAGAGAGATCCTTGATGAAAACCTGCTCCAGAGCGCTCGGGACTTGGGCAAAGGTACACCTTCCAACAACCCAAAGCACACAGCCAAGACAACGCAGGAGTGGCTTCGGGACAAGTCTCTGAATGTCCTTGAGTGGCCCAGCCAGAGCCCAGACTTGAACCCGATCGAACATCTCTGGAGAGACCTGTTTAATAGCTGTTTAGCAACGCTCCCCATCAAACATGACAGAGCTTGAGAGGATCTGCATTGAAGAATAGAAGAAACAAGCTTGTAGCATCATATTCAAGAAGAGTCGAGGCTGTAATCGCTGTCAAAGGTGTTTGAACAAAGTACAGAGTAAAGGTTCTGAACACTTCTGTAAATGTTGGTTTTTCAGTTTTTTATTTAAATACATTTGCAAAAAAAACTGTTTTTGCTTTGTCATTGTGGGGTATTGTGTGTAGATTGATGAGGTAAAACAACTATGTAATCAATTTTAGAATAAGGCTGTAATGTAACAAAATATGGAATAAGTCAAGGGGTCTGAATACTTCCTGAATGCACCGTATATAGTACTTCCATAATTTTTTTCAACTGGTGCCGGGTGACATTCAGACCAGTAGTGTGAGGCCTGTGAGTGTCCTACTGCAAATCAACCAACATGTACGTGTTCGTGAGTGTCTCACCGCAAAGGAGTCTGTTAGAGTATTATGGGGACTGAGTATTATGGGGATTATTTATTATGCTAATTCAATGTCCATGTGGGCTTGGACATCTACTCTACGGGGTACCCTCATTAGCAAAGCCTGAGTGATAATTGGCCTTTTGCACATATCACACAGAGGCTGTGTTTTCTCAAACTGTGTAGAGATTGCACAACACTTAATGGTCTAATAAAAGTGTCCATAGGATGAAGCGTAGAGCTCAAAGATTCTGACCAGGTGAAGAGACGGGAAAGCCTAAATTCACATGTGGTTTGTCTCATGTCAACCTCTAAATAAATATGTCAATTAGCAATGAAAACAATTATTATCTACTTATCAGATTTAACAATCAATATTAGCTCTTTGTTGATCTTGCAGAGACTGAGGGGAATAATACTATGTCTGGATTGTCATACAAATTGTCTCCAAATATCACTGTCTCAATATTTTTGCTCAGGCATAACCCCCTAGAGTAGATTGATGCACCGGCGGATCAATCTAAGTTACATAACAAGAAAATCCTCATCATAATCTGTCAGTTTACAATAGAGATATCTGCATTGGATTTTGCATTGGATGCGTCTCAATCCACCACATCCACCAGTGTCGCACTTCCACATCTGCAGTGAAAGGTGTCAGCGCAAGAGCGGTGTATGGCAGACCATGAGAGATCCCGGAAATCGGTCATCTCACAAAAATGTCTGTAATGTCCGAACATTTGGTGTTCTCCGTTATTCTCCACGTCTCTCACAATTGTCAGTAGAGTCGTCTGAAGTTATTTTTGGTACCGTCCGTTTAGGCGACAATCTTATCTTATCTTACCCCATTGTGAAAAGGGCAGATTTTGCTACACGGCCCAGACAAGTGACACGGGACTTATATGATGGTAATCGTTACAGGTTTCAAAAAACTAATGGAAGCATGAAGGTAGTTTTATGCCTACCCCAAAAAAAGGGGTTAAATATGTGTCAAAAAAATAAGTATATATACATATATTTCCTGAGTATATTTCCTCCTAGATTCAGGACAAACACTTCAATACTATTATATACTATTACAATACTCAATATTATTATGCATTTTTTAGAAATTTCTTTTTGCATTTATGAATGTGTTATTCAATGCATTTCTATGGGATTTAGTAGTAAAGTCTAAAATCAGTAATTTACATATTTTTTGATGACTAAAGTGGTCCTCTGATTCAAACTCAAATAGCTAAATTAACAAAAGTATGACCATCTTAAAACAACTCCATACCTCAGCTTAGCACCCATCCTCCCCCAAGGTCTTTTATTATTTGACATTTTTTGTTATTAGTATCCCCATTAGCCAATGGCGACGGCTCCTCTTACTGGGGTCCGACACATAACGAAGAAGACATTACAATGAAAAAGACATTACTAAGACAGAAATAAAGAAAGATATAAAGAAATACTATGTTTAATCTATTATAATGGACTCTGAATGAATAAATTATCAATAGATGAGACATGGTCATTCTCTGTCAAAATGTCTTCACACTTACACACGCACGCACACATGCACCCACACACACGCACACAGGCAAACACACACACACACACACACACACACACACACACACACACACACACACACTGGAAATGCACACACACTCCAGGAGAGGTATTACCTTTAACCACATGGTGTCACTAATGGATTGAATTTGAAGTAGCTTCCATAACAATTCAGTACTACAGTAGTGTCTTGATTCATATAATTTTCATTAAATCTGTCTTTTTGTTTCTCTTTGTTTTCTTTGTCGATATGATGGTAACTTTGAGAGTAAATCTCCCGAAATTAGAACAATCTTACCTTCAGTATAGTGTTAAGGGAATTTTGATCAATGATGACTAATTATGTATACATTTCAATCAGGACTGACTAATCCGAATACTATTATGTTACTATACATGTACTAATCAGAATACTAAATGTTACTGTATATGTAGGAATTTTCTTATCTGATCCCAGTACTGAAGTGAATGTGGTCAAGAGTTTAGTAACAATGACGGTCTGTTCATTGGTACAAATGAATCAGACTGGCTAGAATGCTTATCTACACAAGAAAATCTTGACTCGTAAATTATATTAAATTGGTAGGGAGACGGATGTGGGAAGGCTTGAGACACAGCCTTGGTACTGGAACGGAGGTGTGTGAACGTGGGCAAAAGTTAGAACAATGACGGTCTGTTCCTTTGTACAAATGAATGAACTATCTCCAGACTGTCTAGAATGCTTATCTACACTGACTGACCTTGGCTTTAGGCGAGGAGGTAAGGCTTGAGAACTATAGGGCCTTTCAACCAGTGTCAAGAAGAGATGGAACATTTAGAAAACTCTGACGTCATTTTCAGTTTAAAACCTGTGGTAAAATGTGTATGAACTCAGTACTCTCTTGAATTAAAGGCTGTTACTTGACTTTTAAGACCGGGGCTCTGTCCATTGTTACAAAATAAGGGTCATACAAATTTTTATGAATTGACAGAGTGTTTCATTTTGATTGGGAATTAAACAGAGGAATTAAATTCCTTCAACAATTGGTCCTTCGAAGCCGGGATCTAAAAATCCGTCCCTGCCATCTGGAGGTCGTACGCCGGAAAAAACGTGCACGCTAATCAATTTTTTTTAAAAGACCTGGCTTCTGGATTGAGGTTAAAAACAGGCCGGTGTTTAACCCAGATGGCAGATACGATGACAGATCCAAACGAACAGTGCTTTTCCCAGTCGGCAGCAGGTCAGTAGCCTTTATTCTCGAATTTGGGAGGGATTATTTAGGATATTTATTGATTAAAATGTTATAAAGGAGTTGGATTTGATCAATGCTTGAATATTCTGAACAAATAAAATGGGTTTCTACCTTGGGTTTTAACCAAAATCAATAGGAAGGAAACAGGTCTGAAATTGACCTGTGGTAAGGTGCACTACCATAAATAAACTAGAGTTTAATAAATCCTGGTTTTGCAAGCCAGAAGGTTATTAAGGAGAGATATAGTACGCATTGGACAATTAGGACGCTTGTTCCATACAAATAGGATAGCCATTAATTCAAAAAACATACCTAAATAAAGTTTGAACCTGAGTAGTCTATCTGTATATGGGAAGTAGTCTGACTATCAAGAAGTAGCAGATAAGATATATATATAACAGGTGAGGATAAATTAGGCTTGGTGAGAAGGCAGGGTAATTCTAGGCGAACAGAATAATTGAACCTGTACAATGCTGAAAGAAATTAATATCAAAGGATGCGGTTAACTTAGTCTAGAGTAGTGAGATATGAGACATTAACATTGAAAGTCCCAAAAATAATATCCTATGGGTGAAATGTGATGTCCGATCAAAAGTCTTCTATGGACGCGGTTCACAGGAAGGAAAATACATACTGATTATTTTTAAAGAGACACACACATAGTCAGACAGAAAAGGACTAAAAGTAACTAAGTAACGGTAAATTGCAAATTCATAGAAAGACACGCACATAGGATTTAAAATTAAATATAGAAAGGCATAGATAAGTGATTAAATACCATAGCTAAGTAACGGTAAGAATGGGTGGAAATGCCTCAAAAGAAGCGCCGGAACTAACGGGAGACGAGCGTTATATGGAACAGAGAGACAAGAGAAACATTGATTTCGGTCTAAGAAATACGATTTTGATGGCCGTCTAAATGTAGAAAAGCTGGAATCACTTATAAAACAGATACATAAGGAGGTTGAATTTGGTTATTTGAGCTTTTCCCTGATACGTAGACATCCGGAGCAGGGGCAAGTTGTTTTTTTCTTGAGGAACTAACAAATGTAAATGTGAGTCTCTGAGTAATTTTGCCATCTGAAGCATTATAGTAGTGAGTTTTCGTATGGTTGTTTTTTTGCTGATAAAAGTGTTTGGATTTTTTGTTTACTGGTTATGGTCAATTTTAGGGTTTGATTTAACTTAGTTAAACATTGTGTTCTGGCGTGTTTAAGTAGGATTCTTTATTCCGGGACGGATGGAAGTTATCTAAAATAAGTAAATTAAAGGAGCCATGGGAGATATCTGGGATTAAATTACGGATTTCTTACACTGAGAAATGTACGACATTTGCGGCAGAGGGAAAAAGTAATACATTGGATAATAATGTTATCAGGTTTAATTGTATCTAAGGGTAGCATGTTCATTTAAGTAAACATATACGTAGACGATGTTTAAAACTTATGATAAATGATTTGAGTCAAAGGGGAATTATCATTAGGTTTAGTTATAGTTCACTTATTGAGTTTCTAAATCGAAGTAGCATAGTGAATGCTAGTTAGGCGTGTTGTGTCTCACTTTTAGAAGCCTCCTGGGATTATAATCTTGGGGAGAGTGGGGGAGAGAGCGGCCATAAACGACCAAATTGAAAAAGGTCTGGAAGTCTTGATTATCCATTAAGGTTTGCAAATATATACACATAAAACATATGTTAGGACTATTTGTTTAAGTGCAAAGGTATTTTAAAGAGGCACACTCACATATGGAACCTTATGAGTTTTTATTTTGTGAGTTCTAATTACACAAGTGATTTTTTTTATTTTAAGGATAAAGGCTTCTTTAATATGTCTAATATGGTATGGAACATGACTAAAAAAGGGTGGTATGACCTTTTGACCTTATCGTGGCTATCTTTTGGGGTCTGATCAGCCCCGGGGGAGAGCCATTTGTATAATGAATTGTGGTCAGTTGGGTTACTAATTTTAAGGTAAATTAGTTATAATGGAGTGTTAGTTTGGGGTTTGGAATTATTGTTTGAATCACTGAAGCTGATTTACAATATTAGCTGTGAAGTTTTTGAATTGGCTATTATGGATTTGATATTACAACAGAAAATAGTTATATTTATCATTGAGAATAAATAGGGGTGATAAATTACTGTAGATAAGGTATTCCACACTATGCAACATATATTAAATTCATGTTATTGTCAGATAGGATACTGAGGATCCCTGAAGGAAAGAGCTTGTAAAGTATAGGAAGGATTTCAATATGGTTAGCATTTGTTTTTTGTTTTTTCTAAAATCAATGAGTGAGACATGTAGTTCAAATTTGGAAACATGAGAAAAAGAGCTACAGACAGATAGGGGGAAAAGGCAGACAGAAGAGCCCTCCCCCGCACTGCAGAGACCTTGAAGGTTGGAGAGCAGAGAGGATAAGTTTTAGAAGGGAGCCAGGATGAGCAAAGATACAGAATGTGTAGATAACAGTTACTGAATGGAGACAAAAGGGAGAATTGGACATACATGATAATGTCAGAAAATAAGGATAATTTACTAATCCTACCTAAGTCATTATTTAGGGTATATAAGGTTGTTACCTGGGCAGAGCCAGGTATCAAAAGGGGGGTGGGTAAGTTAGGGGCCTATTGGATAAGAAACTAATAATACAAATAATAAAAAAAATAATAAATTAGCTAACAAATAGGCATATAAGTTAAAGATATAATCAGATAAAACTTATGAGAAACTGTTTGTTAACCAAGCCTGTATGTCCAGGATTTTATGCATTACAGGTGAACTACAGGTGAAGTCACTCAATCCAGTCCCAGAGGATTGTTGGGGGGACCATACCAAGGACTCCTGGTGACAGCTAGCTGAAAGAGCTACCCAGATTCATATCGCACGTCGGGAGGGTAAGACACAAAGACACTGTCGAACAATAAACAGTGTTCGAGAGGAGAACTGGAATTAACAGAATTCCGGGGGCCATCTCTCGAATGAAGTAATCCTACCTGTCCTTTCACCCCTGTTTTTGTTCATAGAAGTGAAGATGTGTCTGGCTCTTGCTAAGTGATGTGTTCTCGGGGAGAGGGTGGGGCTTCACATGGAAGCTGTTCGTCTGAGCTGTCTTATCGTGGGTGACATATTCCTGATACAGCACGTCCTACTTGAGTATGCGGAGAGTGGTAATTTGACCCATGGTGTAGACGATGAGGATTTTGTTCCAAAATAAGCATAAGAGATCCCTAGATCTGGGTAGACAGGAAGTTAGAGTAGAGGTTGGGAAGGATCTTTCAATGGAGTTTTATGTAGACCAAATGGGGTCTCTAACTACATGGCAGTCTAAGACTCATGCCATTATGGCATATATCGGTGCAGGTTCCCATATTGATCGTGGACACAGGTCATAGCTCATTTGGAGAGAGAGGGCTATATGAATCCACTCACCCAGTATGGAAGAAGATAGAGTATAGTAAAGGTGAGCGTTTTTCATTGTAATCAGGAGAGATGGATGTATTGCATAAAGATACGCCTAACCCTTTAAACAGAAATGAAGGAGGATCTAGGGTTGTGGTATGGAGATGACCAGGTCTTGGTCGACACCCTAGTACGGTTCTGGGTAGAGGAGTTTAGGCCGGTATGGTAAAGCTGTTCACGAAAGCAGGAATGCCAGATAATGACAGTTGTATTGATTTGCACTATTTATATCCCCAGGTAAATATATCCCCTTTAAATCAAGACTTCCTCCCTTTACAGTGACCGGAGGAGATTATTACCGTTTGGCCCGGTACAGTACTCTTGGGAAATGATGTCAGGGCGAGGTTTTACCGACAGATTGGACAGGATTATGCTCCCTTGTACATTTGGGAATGCCTTTCACACTCATTCAACACCAAGACATGAAGTTTAGCCAAATGGGTAAAAAGAGCTACTCCATCCGGGTCTCTTATTGACAAAGTGTACATTGATAACATTGGGGTTCCACGGACGTGGACTGGATTAATTATATTTATTATAATCAACAGCGCTTTAACAATTATACCAGAGATGCTATTAAAGGTTTTGCAGAACAGACTGAAGCAACCAGCCTGATGGCTTGGCAGAATATAATTGCATTAGATATGTTATTGGCTGAAAAGGGAGAAGTATGCGTGATTATCGGGACCATGTTTGTGCTTACATCCCAAATAACACAGCTCCGGACGAATCAGTGCCCGAAGCCTCAGCTGGTTTGACCACCCTGGCTCACGGTTTGGCAGAAAACTCTGGGGTGGATATTTCTCTGACTAATTGGTTTTATAGTATGTTCGGAAAATGGGAAAAAATGTTATGATCACTGTATTATGGGCTACATTCACCTGTGTGACTATTTTAGTTTTATGGGGCTGTTGTCTAATTCCCTGTGTATGAGGCCTTATTTCCAGGACTCTGGAGAAATCGATGACAATAGATGGTGAGGTACCAGGGGATTCCAGGTTCAGACCCGCGGAGTGCTGATTGTATGTCTGTAGGACAAGTGGACGAATCTGGATCCTTCAGTTGCGGGGGACATTATGTTTGAAGAGACCAATTTTGATGTTTAGGGAGGCTAGGTTGTATCACGTTTCAATAATAGACTGTTTTTTTATGAAGATTGTAACGAAAATCCTGATAAGAAGAGTTATGATTCTGATGTAGGCCTGAGAAACAATTATGGCGAATGCAAGTGTTGGGTTATGTTTAGGTGATGTTTTGATGACAAGAAATGTCTCTGTCCATTGTTATAAAATAAGGGTCATACAAATTCTTATGAATTCAATTCCTTCAACATACAGCCAAGCACCTTGCCTTGTCCTTCTATGATTTAATTTGTATTTTATTTATTTTTTATTTCACCTTTAATTATCCAAGTAGGCCAGTTGAGAATAAGTTCTCATTTACAACTGTGACGTGGCCAAGATAAAGCAAAGCAGTGCAACACAAACAACAACACAGAGTTATACATGGAATAAACAGACATTCAGTCAATAACACAATAGAAAAGTCTATAAACAGAGGTTAAATAATTACAATATAGCAATAAACACTGCAGTGATAGATGTGCAGAAGATGAATGTGCAAGTAGAGATTCGATGGTGCAAAGGAACAAATAAATATATAACAGTATGGGGATGAGGTAGTTGGATGGGCAATTTACAGATGGACTGTGTACAGGTGCAGTGATCTGTGAGCTGCTCTGACAGCTGGTGCTTAAAGTTAGAGAGGGAGATATGAGTCTCCAGCTTCAGTGATTTTTGCAATTTGTTCCATTCATTGGCAGCAGAGAACTGGAAGGAAAGGCGGCCAAATGAGGAATTGGCTTTGGGGTGACCAGTGAAATATACCTTGCTGGAGCGCGTGCTACAGGTGGGTGCTGCTATGGTGATAAGTGAGTACCTAGCAGAGACTTATAGATGACTTGGAGCCAGTGGGTTTGGCGACGAATATGAAGCGAGGGCCAGCCAACGAGAGCATACAGGTCGCAGTGGTGGGTAGAATATGTGCTGTACTGTATCCAGGTACAGTAACTGTAACCCAGTGACTCATTTACTTCCTCATCGTAAGCAGCCTGGTAAAATAAGCGGTGGAGTGGGAATAAGTTGAATGATTAAATGTATGTAAAATGTATACTGTATTATGTCAAGGCTTTCAATGATTTCAACCACCAAAAGATGTTTGACCATTGAATTTGGCTACTTGACTTCCTGTAACCTACTTTACTCATAATGTGAATACAATTTAAAACATGTTTAATTGTTTAAAACATAACTCAAATATTGTTCACAATCAATATAGCCTCACTAAATATATCAAGAAATATCAAATGACAAAACTAGATGCTAATCCTCAGATTCGACTAACTGACATTTGTTAAATGCACAAACTGTGAACATATGTTTGAATACAAAATGAAATTTCTCAGGCAAAAGAAAGTGTGCAGGAGGGGACATATGCCATTTCAAATCCTCTTTATTGCATTGCAGACAGACATACAGCAAATACATTAAAGGGAAACTCAAGCAAAATATGGAAGACAGCTATTACAGTACTTATTGTCAGTTAATGTTCTGGTCATTTCATCAACCATAGCTTGCTCTTGTTGAGTTGAAGTTTCTGATTCATGTCCTTTCTCAGCGACCAGCTGGAGCTGGGGCTGGAGCTGGGGCTGGAGCTGGGGCAGGAGCTGGGGCTGGAGCTGGGGCAGGAGCTGGGGCTGGAGCTGGGGCTGGTGCTGCAGGGGCTGGGACAAGACCAAGTCTTTGCAGAAGCAGAAGGTACTGCTGGTACTGGTACTGGTACTGCTGCAGCTTTCCAAACTGCTGCAGAAAGTTTGGAAAGCCACGGCCAGGGCCAGGGCCACGGACACGCTAGAAGAAGGAGGGATATTGAAGGATAATCAAAATGAATGTAGTCGCTGGAGTCTCAATTGTGTACACCATACACAATAACTGTATATAGTTTATTTTAGAAGTAAATCATTTTTATTGAATAACTGTATAGAGCAAGGGCCATGTAGAAGCTGATACTATATGTATTTTTGTAATATATTCGTGTTTTATTTTTCATGTTTTCTTTACAAATGTTTTAATTTTTCTTCCACTTTGACAATATAGAGTATTTTCTGTAGATAATTTTAATCCCACATTGTAACTCAACAAAATGTAGAAAAAGTTGAGGGGTTTGAATGTCTTTTGAAGGCATTGTATAATATGGCAGCTTCAGTTTGAATGCGGCCCACACCCTTCTGGCACAAACTTTGCCTTTCCTGTTTTTCTCTCAATGTCCCTAAATAAGGCAAAAATACTCCTTCAAAAAAGATGATTCATTCATACTACTCACCTCTTCACTTGAAGAGCGCTTCTCAATGACATGCTGATGGCCATGCTCATGCTCATGCTCAGCCTTCAAAAGCAAACAATAAGACAATGAATTAATATACATATGGATGTAATATACTAACTTTAAGATCTTTCTAAGTCTAACCAACATTTCATGTACGTTCTATATGCATGGCTTACCAAAGCAATAGAGAGAAGCATCACAAATCCAAGTAGAACAACAATCTTCATGCTGAAAGTCTTCATCTAAATAGAGTATAAACATAAACATCATCACTTTATTAATCCATCTATTCCCTACAAGTTACAGATTATATTATATGTATAATCTACTACACAGTTAATGAGTGTATAAGAATGCCTTCACTCTGAACAAAGTGTTAGAATTATTAGTATAACCATACCTTAACGTATCTCAGGGTTAAAAGCCTTCTCAGTGCCTCTGTATGTCCTTGCACACTCATCAATACACAAACAATATATAGTGTTTCTCAGCCAATCACAAAGCCCTAATGAAGCCTAAATGTGTTGCAATGAAGGATGTTGTATGATGTCTGGGTGTTCCATGTAACGTTGGGCATTGCAAAACAGGCAAACAAATTAGCCTCTTGCCACTGCTATTAATCAAATATGCTAACTGAAAATGTCAGTAAGCCTACTGTGTCATTATTTCCCATCTGCTATTAATTCCAGAACAATATTTATTCTACATCTACATTTATGGAGATAACATTCTCTGTGTGATTCTCTGTGTGAGTTTCCATTTTACCTCTGACTGGGTAGAGACAGAATTACCAGCAAATAAGTGTCTCCCTCACAAAGTGGTCCAAATGTTTAATGCAACTGTCTGAAAGTATGCAAACAAGTTTGATAAATTGTTAGAACAATTAAGCAGGATAATGGTATACTATTAAGTCTTGATACTGACTCAGAGCTAAGGGAATATATGTAGAGTGCCTGAGTTCTTACTGAAGTTAAATAATTGAGGTTCACAAACGTTTAATGTTGCAACCCATTTTCAAAGTGTCTTTCAAAATGGTCAAGTTTTTAGCCACCAATAAAAAACATGCACTATGTGGACACCACTTCAAATAAGTGAATTTGGCAATTTAAGCCACACTAGTTGCAGACAGGTGTATACAATTGAGCACACAGCCATGCAATTTACAGACAACTATTGGCAGTAGATTGGCCTGTACTGAAGAGCTCAGTGACTTTCGACATGGCACCAACGTAAGGTGCTACCTTTTCAACGAGTCAGTTAGTCAAATGTATTTCCTGCTAGAGCTGCCACCGGCAACTGTAAGTGCTGTTTTTGTGATGTGGAAACATCTAGGAGCAACACCGGCTCAGCCCCGAAGTGGTAAGCCAGGGTTGCTCACAGAATGGGACGGCTGAATGCTGAAGCGCGTAGCGTGTAAAAACCGTCTCTCCTCGGTTGCAACACTCACAAACTAATTCCAAACTGCCTCTGGAAGCAATGTCAGCACAATAACTGTTAGTCAGGAGGTAAATTAAATGGGTTTCCGTGGAAAAACAGCCACACACAATTCTAAGATCGCCTTGAGCAATGCCAAGTGTGGGCTTGAGTGGTGTAAAGATCACGGCTATTGGACTCTGGAGAAGAGGAAACACGTTCTCTCCAGTGAGGAATCACGCTTCATCATCTGGCAGTCCGATGGATTAATAATGATATGGCAGATGCCAGAAGAACACTACCTGCCCCAATGCATAATGCCAACTTTAAAGTTTGGTGGTTGAGGAATAATGGTCTTTGCTGTTTTTCACTCCAACTGCGAGCCAGGCCTAATCGCCCAAAGTCAGTGCCCAAACTCAATAATGATCTTGTGACTGAATGGAAGCCAGTCCCCGCAGCAATGTTCCAACATCTAGAGGAAAGCTGGAGGCTATTTTCACGGCAATGGGGGGACCAATCCATATTAATGCCCTTGATATTAGAATGAGATGTTCGATGAGCAGGTGTTCTTTGGGCCATGGAGTGTATTTTGTTATCTGCAACCCAAGAAGAACTGCTAGTGGGTCTTGACCCCTTTTGGAAACAACAAAAATTCTGGAACTGATTATGAATTCAGAAGTTTTGTTGATTTCATACTTGTTTACAATTGTTTTAGGACTTGTAGAGCCTTCCACCTTATATCAGAGAGGTTTCACACTTGTTTTGAAAGGATCTCAAATAGTTTGTCAAACAAACAGAACACAACAGACAAAGACATACACAATGACGAAGCTTAACTTATTTCATTTATTAATGATGGAATAATCAGCTCTGAACAGGAGCTAATGTCAACATATTTGATTTAAACAAGTTTTCTCTCCTTCCCCTATCGACGCCCGTCTCATTTTCCACCCGCTGCCGGGGCTGGAGCTGGAGCTGCAGCAGGTGTTGCGGCAGGAGCAGAGGCAAGGCTGGCCAATAGGAAGGGCAGGAGGGCCATCAAGGCAGAGTTACCTTGAGAAGGCTGCGCATAAGGGAAGTAGGATGGGTACTGAGGCTGCTGATAGGGGTAAAACCCTCCCAAACCACGGCCATAACCCCTGTACCTCTGTAGAGAGAGAGAGAGAGAGAGAGAGAGAGAGGAGAGAGAGAGAGAGAGATGGATAAATTGTTCTGAGCTCAAACAAACTAGTAATCATATTCAAATAGTAGGCTGTACTTTAGTACTCTAAAAGACAGAATACCTAATAGATAGTACTAAATATTACTGCACCTCATTGCTAGCTGAGCGCTCCTCTCGATCATGTTCCTCAGACACCTGCACACACAAACAAAATCCCAGGATGAATGATATTATGGTATAAAGTAATCAACACTCAAAGTGTGAACTTAAGTCCATCATATTGTAATAATTCCGATATTGTCATATTCCAATGCAATGCAATCTATGGAGACAGCAATCTCTTGGTGTATTGATGTGTAAATTGAAGGCTTGATGTTGTATTTCAAGAATTCTTACAGGAATGGATGAACAAAGTCCAATCAGGCACATCACTAGGAATAGTAGTTTCATGGTCACCACGGAGTTCTTGAAATGAAAAAGACATACAGTGAATTCAAAGCTAGACACGCATGACTAAACTCCACAACAGTATTCTTTGAAACTCTTACCTGTTCAAGTGAAAAAGTATTCAACTTGAGACTAATGCTGTATTGTAACTTAACAGCAAACATATGCTTTTTATAGACCATTTCATTCCACTGTCAACCAATGAGCTTTCAGTCCCATGATCAATGGTGTGTCCTGGAGATGTGAAATGTGATGAAATTAGACATTTGGTGTGTCATTCTACAAATCTGTATATATCCATAGGGCCCACAAAGAACAATGGCTCATCAGTATTAGGAAACTTATGCTAAGTTGACAGGTTTTGAAACTGTTGATGATGTATACCCTTGTTTTTTGGGCATTGTGGAGGATAAATGAACACATTTAATTGTAATGTACATTTTTAATTTCTCAACTTATACAGCATAGCTCAAGTACCAGACTTTATTTAGATTTCTCCTATCATGCAATATAATGTACAACACTTTTTTTAATTTCTCAAATCACACAATGTAATGTACCACACTTTGTATAGATTTCTCACAATTTCCATAAACTTAATGAGCATTCATCAGAGGACTGGATTGACATACAATTGAGCTTGAAATATAAATGTGTTTATTAAACAGAAATGCCTAAAGGAATCACACTTCATAGTCAATGTCTGGGAGTTCCATGAAATACCTGATAGACAGAAAAGCGATTTAATGAATTTATAGGATATACATTGTACTTATGATGTTTGGGGAATCCAGTGTTGGGAAAAGTGCCCAATTGTCGTACTTGAGTAAAAGTAAAGATACTTGAATAGAAAATGGCTCAATTTTAAGTGAAAGTCACTCAGTAAAATACTGCTTGAGTAAAAGTCTAAAAGTATTTGGCTTTAAAAATACTTAAGTATTAAAATAATTGTAATTGCTAAAATATACTTAAGTATCAAAAGGAAAAGTATAAATCATTTCAAATTCCTTATATTAAACAGACCAGACGGCACCATTTTCTTGTTTTTTATTTTTTACGGATAGCCTTGGGCACACTCCAACACTCAGACATCTTTATAAACTAAGCATTTGTGTTTTGTGAGTCCACCTGAAAACTCATGCATTACCAATGTTTTACAGTAAAGACAAAATGTCAACTGCATCCAGCTAGTCGCTGAAATCATTTTTGAATGTGTGATAGAAATGGATTTTCCTTGTTCTGAGAACACATGCAGTACCATTGTTTTGCAAACAAACACCCACTTCACTCCCCACCTTGGAACGTTGCCAAATCATCATGGGAAGTACTTGATTGTAGAATTAAGTAGGCTTATGATTACAAGTTAAACTGAGTCACCAGCTTAAACAGTATAATATGCAACTCAATCCCCACCTTGCCAGGACAAATGTCCAACTTTTGTAACTTATTGAATGTATATGTTGCCCCAATCAATTTTTTTTATTTCAGATCCTTTTAATAAGTTCAGACATTTTTTAAGACATCGGTTACTTTAGAGAAGTAAACTAATATTCATTATTCAATATATATTTTCCATCTTTACTACACTCATCCGAGCTCCTGTCAAACTGCCATTGTAGGGCTCTTTCTGTTGACAAACTGGCATTACGGAACTCAAGGTCAATTAACCCACTACAGTCTAAGCCCTGTCTAAGCTGGGAGTGTGGTGTGGGGCGGGAGGGCTCTTCTAAGCTGGGAGTGTTTGGCATGTTTCGTCACAATATTGTCTTTTGAACATTTGTTTTGGACTGATGCCCCAGCATTTCTACTAAATGTATCGACTACGAGCGCTGATGAAGATTTCATCAAAAGTGCATTACAGTGGTATGGAAATACAATGACATTCAAAAGGAGGCAAATATTTAGTAGGACATTTTTTCCCCCATTATTTCAATGTCACCAGTTTGACTTTAAATGCGGTATAATGTTAGCTAGCTAGCTACGATTGAGGGGAGGCCACCGGATTCTAGCTAGCTACTTTAGCAATGTCATCAAATATTCAGGCACCTAATTGAAATGTAGACTTAACATTAGTTAGCCTCTGTCCAGAATGACTGGGTTTATCAGAACTTTAGGGCACCACTATGGCGCTGCCGATAGAGGGCGGCTTGAGAACGTTCATAACAGTGGCATGACGTGACCGAGTGACGGAGGTTCTACCTATGAATTTGGGAATGTTTTAAGAAGGATCATTTTGCTATTTGATATTGATTTTTAAAGCCCCTTGAAGTATCAAGAAAAATAATAATCCAAATGTAATAATAAAATGTATATGGTCTTATTGCTATAAGCCAATAAAAACTCATTGAATAACAGTTATACTACACGGAACAACAGATAGTCCCCCCATAAAAATCAAAAGGAAGTTTGTTCTGAAGAGTCTATCCAATAACTGAGAGACATAAGAAGGATCAGAAAACATTTATTTTTAAATGTGATCTGATCTCCTAGGTCGCAACAATAGACAAACACAGTCTGTTAAACTAATAACACACAAACAATGATATGTTTTCATGTCTTCATTGAACACATCGTGTAAACATTCACAGTGCAGGGTGGAAAATGTATGTGAACCCTTGGATTTAATAACTGGTTGGCCCCCTTTTTCAGTAATAACCTCAACCAAACGTTTTCTGTAGTTGCGGATCAGACCTCCACAACGGTCAGGAGGAATTTTGGACTATTCCTCTGTACAAAACTGTTTCAGTTCAGCAATATTCATGGGATGTCTGGTGTGAACTGCTCTCTTGAGGTCATGCCACAGCATCTCAATCGGGTTGAGGTCAGGACTCTGACTGGGCCAGTCCAGAATGCGTATTTTCATCTGTTGAAGTCATTCTGTTGTCGATTTACTTCTGTGTTTTGGGTTGTTGTCCTGTTGCATCACCCAACTTCTGTTGAGCTTCATTTGGCAGACAGATAGCCTGACATTCTCCTGCAAAATGTCTTGATAAAGTTGGGAATTCATTTTTCCGCCGGTAATAGCAAGCTATCCAGGCCCTGAGGCAGCAAAGCAGCCCCAAACCATGATGCTCCCTCCACCATAATTTACAGTTGGGATGAGGTTTTGATGTTGGTGTGCTGTGCAGACTCTTCCAAAAGCTGTCCGCACGGCGAAACTGAGCAATCGGGGGAGAAGGGCCTTGGTCAGGGAGGTGACCAAGAACCTGATGGTTAGATTGACAGAGCACCAGAGTTTTTTTGTGGAGATGGGAAAACCTTCCAGAAGGACAACCATCTCTGCAGCACTCCACCAATTAGGCCTTTATGGTAGAGTGGCCAGACGGAAGCCACTCCTCAGTAAAAGGCACATGACAGCACGCTTGGAGTTTGCCAAAAGGCACCTAAAGGACTCTCAGACCATGAGCAACAAGATTCTCTAGTCTGATGAAACCAGGTTGAACTCTTTGGCTTGAATGCTTAGCGACACATCTAGAGGAAACCTGGCACCATCCCTTCGGTGAAGCATGGTAGTGGCAGCATCATGCTGTGGCAGGGATTGGGAGACTAGTCACGATCGAGGGAAAGACGAACGGAGCAAAGTACAGAGAGATCCTTGATGAAAACCTGCTCCAGAGCGCTCGGGACTTGGGCAAAGGTACACCTTCCAACAACCCAAAGCACACAGCCAAGACAACGCAGGAGTGGCTTCGGGACAAGTCTCTGAATGTCCTTGAGTGGCCCAGCCAGAGCCCAGACTTGAACCCGATCGAACATCTCTGGAGAGACCTGTTTAATAGCTGTTTAGTAACGCTCCCCATCAAACATGACAGAGCTTGAGAGGATCTGCATTGAAGAATAGAAGAAACAAGCTTGTAGCATCATATTCAAGAAGAGTCGAGGCTGTAATCGCTGTCAAAGGTGTTTGAACAAAGTACTGAGTAAAGGTTCTGAACACTTCTGTAAATGTTGGTTTTTCAGTTTTTTATTTTAATACATTTGCAAAGAAAACTGTTTTTGCTTTGTCATTGTGGGGTATTGTGTGTAGATTGATGAGGTAAAACAACTATGTAATCAATTTTAGAATAAGGCTGTAATGTAACAAAATATGGAATAAGTCAAGGGGTCTGAATACTTCCTGAATGCACCGTATACAGTACTTCCATACATTTTTTCAACTGGTGCCGGGTGACATTCAGACCAGTAGTGTGAGGCCTGTGAGTGTCCTACTGCAAATCAACCAACATGTACGTGTTCGTGAGTGTCTCACCGCAAAGGAGTCTGTTAGAGTATTATGGGGACTGAGTATTATGGGGATTTTTTTATTATGCTAATTCAATGTCCATGTGGGCTTGGACATCTACTCTACGGGGTACCCTCATTAGCAAAGCCTGAGTGATAATTGCCCTTTTGCACATATCACACAGTGGCTGTGTTTTCTCAAACTGTGTAGAGATTGCACAACACTTAATGGTCTAATAAAAGTGTCCATAGGATGAAGCGTAGAGCTCAAAGATTCTGACCAGGTGAAGAGACGGGCAAGCCTAAATTCACATGTGGTTTGTCTCATGTCAACCTCTAAATAAATATGTCAATTAGCAATGAAAACAATTATTATCTACTTATCAGATTTAACAATCAATATTAGCTCTTTGTTGATCTTGCAGAGACTGAGGGGAATAATACTATGTCTGGATTGTCATACAAATTGTCTCCAAATATCACTGTCTCAATATTTTTGCTCAGGCATAACCCCCTAGAGTAGATTGATGCACCGGCGGATCAATCTAAATTACATAACAAGAAAATCCTCATCATAATCTGTCAGTTTACAATAGAGATATCTGCATTGGATTTTCGCATTGGATGCGTCTCAATCCACCACATCCACCAGTGTCGCACTTCCATATCTGCAGTGAAAGGTGTCAGAGCTAGAGCGGTGTATGTCAGACCATGAGAGATCCCGGAAATCAGTCTTCTCACAAAAATGTCTGTAATGTCCGAACATTTGGTGTTCTCTGTTATTCTCCATGTCTCTCACAATTGTCAGTAGAGTCGTCTGAAGTTCTTTTTGGTACCACCCGTTTAGGCGACAATCTTATGGGACCCCATTCTGAAAAGGGCAGATTTTGCTACACGGCCCAGACAAGTGACACGGGACTTGTCTGAGGTAATCGTTACAGGTTTAAAAAAACTAACGGAAGCATGAAGGTAGTTTGATGCCTACCCCCAAAAAAGGGGTTAAATATGTGTCAAAAAAATAAGTATATATACATATATTTCCTGAGTATATTTCCTCCTAGATTTAGGACAGACACTTCAATACTTTTATATACTATTACAATACTCAATATTATTATACATTTTTTTGAAAGTCTTTTTTGCATTTATGAATGTGTTATTCAATGCATTTCTAATGGGATTTAGTAGTAAAGACTAAAATCAGTCATTTACATATTTTGTGATGACTAAAGCGGTCCTCTGATTCAAACTCAAATAGCTAAATTAACAAAAGTATGACCATCTTAAAACAACTCCATACCTCAGCTTAGCACCCATCCTCCCCAAAGGTCTTTTATTATTTGACATGTTTTGTTATTAGGATCCCCATTAGCCAATGGCGACGGCTCGTCTTACTGGGGTCCGACACATAACGAAGAAGACATTACAAAAAAAAGACATTACTAAGACAGAAATAAAGAAAGATCTAAAAAAATACTATGCTTAATCTATTATAATGGAATGAATAAATAATCCATAGATGAGACATGGTCATTCTCTGTCAAAATGTCTTCACACAGACACACACTGGAAATGCACACACACTCCAGGAGAGGTATTACCTTCAAGCACATGGTGTCACAAATGGATTGAATTTGAAGTAGCTTCCACAACTATTCATTACTACAGTAGTGTCTTGATTCATTTATTTTTCATGAAATCTGTCTTTATGTTTCTCTTTGTTTTCTTTGTCGATATGATGGTAACTTTGAGAGTAAATCCCCCGAAGTAGAACAATCTTTCCCTCAGTATAGCCAAGCACCTTGCCTTGTCCTTCTATGATTTCATTTGTATTTTATTTATTTTTTATTTCACCTTTATTTATCCAAGTAGGCCAGTTGAGAATAAGTTCTCATTTACAACTGCGACGTGGCCAAGATTAAGCAAAACAGTGCAACACAAACAACAACACAGAGTTACACATGGAATAAACAAACATACAATCAATAACACAATAGAAAAGTCTATATACAGAGGTAAATAATTACAATTTAGCATTAAACATTGGAGTGATAGATGTGCAGAAGATGAATGTGCAAGTAGAAGTACGATGGTGCAAAGGAGCAAAACAATATATAACAGTATGGGGATGAGGTAGTTGGATGGGCAATTTACAGATGGACGGTGTACAGGTGCAGTGATCTGTGAGCTGCTCTGACAGCTGGTGCTTAAAGTTAGAGAGGGAGATATGAGTCTCCAGCTTCAGTGATTTTTGCAATTTGTCCCAGTCATTGGCAGCAGAGAACTGGAAGGAAAGGCAGCCAAAGGAGGAATTGGCTTTGGGGGTGACCAGTGAAATATACCTTGCTGGAGCGCGTGCTACGGGTGGGTGCTGCTATGGTGATAAGTGAGTACCTAGCAGAGACTTATAGATGACTTGGAGCCAGTGGGATTGGCGACGAATATGAAGCGAGGGCCAGCCAACGAAAGCATACAGGTCGCAGTGGTGGGTAGAATATGTACTGTACTGTATCAGTTACTGTACCTGGATACTGTACTGTATCCAGGTACAGTAACTGTAACCCAGTGACTAATTTACTTCCTCATCGTAAGCAGCCTGGTAGAATAAGCAGTGGAGCGGGAATAAGTTGAATGATTAAATGTATGTAAAAATTATACTGTATTATGTCAAGTCTTTCAATGATTTCAACCATCGAAAGATTTAAATGTTTGACCATTGAATTTGGCTACTTGACTTCCTTTAACCTACTTTACTCATAATGTGAATACAATTTAAAACATGTTTAATTGTTTAAAACATAACTCAAATATTGTTCACAACCAATACAGCCTCACTAAATATATCAAGAAATGTCATCCGGCAAAACAAGACGCTAATCCTCAGATTTGACTAACTCTGACTGACAAATGCACAAACTGTGAACATATGTTTGAATACAAAATGAAATTGCTCAGGCAAAAGAAAGTGTGCAGGAGGGGACATATGCCATTTCAAATCCTCTTTATTGCATTGCAGATAGACATACAGCAAATACATTAAAGGTAAACTCAAGCAAAATATGGAAGACAGCTATTACAGTACTTATTGTCAGTTAATGTTCTGGTCATTTCATCAACCATAGCTTGCTCTTGTTGAGTTGAAGTTTCTGATTCATGTCCTTTCTCAGCGACCAGCTGGAGCTGGGGCTGGGGCTGGAGCTGGGGCTGGAGCTGGGGCAGGAGCTGGGGCTGGAGCTGGGGCTGGAGCTGGGGCAGGAGCTGGGGCAGGAGCTGGGACTGGAGCTGGGGCTGGAGCTGGGGCAGGAGCTGGGGCTGGAGCTGGGGCTGGAGCTGGGGCTGGTGCTGCAGGGGCTGGGACAAGACCAAGTCTTTGCAGAAGCAGAAGGTACTGCTGGTACTGGTACTGGTACTGCTGCAGCTTTCCAAACTGCTGCAGAAAGTTTGGAAAGCCACGGCCAGGGCCAGGGCCACGGACACGCTAGAAAAAGGAGGGATATTGAAGGATAATCAAAACGAATGTAGTCGCTGGAGTCTCAATTGTGTACACCATACACAATAACTGTATATAGTTTATTTTAGAAGTAAATCATTTTTATTGAATAACTGTATAGAGCAAGGGCCATGTAGATGCTGATACTATATGTATTTTTGTAATATATTTGTGTTTTATTTTTCATGTTTTCTTTACAAATGTTTTAATTTTTCTTCCACTTTGACAATACAGAGTATTTTCTGTAGATCGTTTTAATCCCACCTTGTAACTCAACAAAATGTAGAAAAAGTCGAGGGGTTTGAATATCTTTTGAAGGCATTGTATAATATGGCAGCTTCAGTTTGAATGCGGCCCACACCCTTCTGGCACAAACTTTGCCTTTCCTGTCTTTCTCTCAATGTCTCTGTCCTTAAATAAGGCAAAAATACTCCTTCAAAAAATATGATTCATTCATACTACTCACCTCTTCACTTGAAGAGCGCTTCTCAATGACATGCTGATGGCCATGCTCATGCTCAGCCTTCAAAAGCAAACAATAAGACAATTAATTAATATACATATGGATGTAATATACTAACTTTAAGATCTTTCTAAGTCTAACCAACATTTCATGTACGTTCTATATGCATGGCTTACCAAAGCAATAGAGAGAAGCATCACAAATCCAAGTAGAACAACAATCTTCATGCTGAAAGTCTTCATCTAAATAGAGTATAAACATAAACATCATCACTTCATTAATCCATCTATTTCCTACAAGTTACAGATTATATTATATGTATAATCTACTACACAGTTAATGAGTGTATAAGAATGCCTTCACTCTGAACAAAGTGTTAGAATTATTAGTATAACCATACCTTAACGTATCTCAGGGTTAAAAGCCTTCTCAGTGCCTCTGTATGTCCTTGCACACTCATCAATACACAAACAATATATAGTGTTTCTCAGCCAATCACAAAGCCCTGATGAAGCCTAAATGTGTTGTAATGAAGGATGTTGTATGATGTCTGGGTGTTCCATGTAACGTTGGGCATTGCAAAACAGTCAAACAAATGAGCCTCTTGCCACTGCTATTAATCAAATGTGCTAACTGAAAATGTCAATATAGGCCTACTGTATCATTGTTTCCCATCTGCTGTTAATTCCAGAACAATATTTATTCTACATCTACATTTATGGAGATAACATTCTCTGTGTGATTCTCTGTGTGAGTTTCCATTTTACCTCTGACTGGGTAGAGACAGACTTACCAGCAAATAAGTGTCTCCCTCACAAAGTGGTCCAAATGTTTAATGCAACTGTCTGAAAGTATGCAAACAAGTTTGATAAATTGTCAGAACAATTAAGCAGGATAATGGTATACTATTAAGTCTTGATACTGACTCAGAGCTATGGAAATATATATAGAGTGCCTGAGTTCTTACTGAAGTTAAAGAATTGAGGTTCACAAACGTTTAATGTTGCAATCCATTTTCAAAGTGTCTTTCAAAATGGTCAAGTTTTTAGCCACCAATAAAAAACATGCACTATGTGGACACCACTTCAAATAAGTGAATTTGGCAATTTAAGACACACTAGTTGCAGACAGGTGTATACAATTGAGCACACAGCCATGCAATTTACAGACAGATATTGGCAGTAGATTGGCCTGTACTGAAGAGCTCAGTGACTTTCAACATGGCACCAACGTAAGGTGCTACCTTTTCAACGAGTCAGTTAGTCAAATGTATTTCCTGCTAGAGCTGCCACCGGCAACTGTAAGTGCTGTTTTTGTGATGTGGAAACATCTAGGGGCAACACCGGCTCAGCCCCGAAGTGGTAAGCCAGGGAAGCTCACAGAATGGGACGGCCGAATGCTGAAGCGCGTAGCGTGTAAAAACTGTCTGTCCTCGGTTGCAACACTCACAAACTAATTCCAAACTGCCTCTGGAAGCAATGTCAGCACAATAACTGTTAGTCAGGAGGTAAATTAAATGGGTTTCCGTGGCCAAACAGCCGCACACAATTCTGAGATCGCCTTGAGCAATGCCAAGCATCGGATTGAGTTGTGTAAAGCTCACGGCTATTGGACTCTGGAGAAGAGGAAACGCGTTCTCTACAGTGAGGAATCACGCTTCATCATCTGGCAGTCCAATGGATTAATATGGATTTGGCAGATGCCAGAAGAACGCTACCTGCCCCAATGCATAATGCCAACTTTAAAGTTTGGTGGTTGAGGAATAATGGTCTTTGCTGTTTTTCACTCCAACTGCGAGCCAGGCCTAATCGCCCAAAGTCAGTGCCCAAACTCAATAATGATCTTGTGACTTGTGACTCTTCCTGAATGGAAGCCAGTCCCCGCAGCAATGTTCCAACATCTAGAGGAAAGCTGGAGGCTATTTTCACGGCAATGGGGGGACCAATCCATATTAATGCCCATGTTATTGGAATGAGATGTTCGATGAGCAGGTGTTCTTTGGGCCATGGAGTGTATTTGGTTATCTGCAACCCAAGAAGAACTGCTAGTGGGTCTTGACCCCTTTTTGGAAACAACAAATTCTCTGGAACTGATTATGAATTCAGAAGTTTTGTTGATTTCATACTTGTTTACAATTGTTTTAGGACTTGTAGAGCCTTCCACCTTATATCAGAGAGGTTTCACACTTGTTTTGAAAGGATCTCAAATAGTTTGTCAAACAAGCAGAACACAACAGACAAAGACATACACAATGACGGATCTTAACTTATTTCATTTATTAATGATGGAATAATCAGCTCTGAACAGGAGCTAATGTCAACATATTTGATTTAAACAAGTTTTTTCTCCTTCCCCTATCGACGCCCGTCTCATTTTCCACCCGCTGCCGGGGCTGGAGCTGGAGCTGCAGCAGGAGTTGCGGCAGGAGCAGAGGCAAGGCTGGCCAATAGGAAGGGCAGGAGGGCCATCAAGGCAGAGTTACCTTGAGAAGGCTGCGCATAAGGGAAGTAGGATGGGTACTGAGGCTGCTGATAGGGGTAAAACCCTCCCAAACCACGGCCATAACCCCTGTACCTCTGTAGAGAGAGAGAGAGAGAGAGAGAGAGAGAGAGAGAGAGAGAGAGAGAGAGAGAGAGAGAGAGATGGAATAATTGTTCTGAGCTGAAACAAACTAGTAATCATATTCAAATAGTAGACTGTACTATAGTACTCTAATAGACAGAATACCTAATAGATACCAATAGATTGTACTAAATATTACTGCACCTCATTGCTAGATGAGCGCTCCTCTCGATCATGTTCCTCAGACACCTGCACACACAAACAAAATCCCAGGATGAAATATTATGGTATAAAGTAATCAACACTCAAAGTGTGAACTTAAGTCCATCATATTGTAATAATTCAGATATTGTCATATTCCAATGCAATGCAATCTGTGGAAACAGCAATCTCTTGTTGTATTGATGTGTAAATTGAAGGCTTGATGTTGTATTTCAAGTATTCTTACAGGAATGGAGGAACCAAGTCCAATCAGGCACATCACTAGGAATAGTAGTTTCATGGTCACCATGGTGTTCTTGAAATGAAAAAGACGTACAATTAATTCAAAGCTAGACACGCATGACTAAACTCCACTACAGTATTCTTTGAAACTCTTACCTGTAACTTAACAGCAAAAATATGCTTTTTATAGACCCTTTCATTCCACCAATGAGCTTTAGTCCCATGATCAAATTTGTGTCCTGTGTCCTGGAGATGTAAAATGTGATGAAATTAGGCATTTGGTGGGTAATCCTAGAAAATCTATATATCCCACAGTTCCCACAAAGAACAATGTCTCATCAGTGTTAGGAAACTTTAGCTAAATTGAAAGGTTTTGAAACTGTCGATGATTCGTCTACCTGTTTTGGGGCATTGCGGAGGCTAAATTAAAACATTTAATTGTAATGTTTAACTTTAATTTCTCAATTTATACAATATAGCTCAAGTACCAGACTTTATTTTGATTTCTCCTGTCATGCAATATAATGTACAAATTTTTTTTTTTAATTAAATAACACAATGTAATGTACCACACTTTGTATAGATTTATCACAATTTCCATAAACTTAATGAGCATTCATCAGAGGACTGGATAGAAATACAATTGAGCTTGAAATATAAATGTGTTTATTAAACAGAAATGCATAAAGGAATCACACTTCATAGTCAATGTCTGGGAGTTCCATGAAATACCTGATAGACAGAAAAGCGAATTAATGAATTTATAGGATATACATTGTACTTATGATGTTTGGGGAATCCAGTGTTAGGAAAAGTGCCCAATTGTCGTACTTGAGTAAAAGTAAAGATACCTTAATAGAAAATAAAGTTACCCACTTAAATACAACTTGAGTAAAAGTCTAAAAGTATTTGGTTTTAAATATACTTAAGTATCAAAAGTATATGTAATTGCTCAAATATACTTAAGTATCAACAGTAAAAGTATAAATCATTACAAAAACCTTATATTAAACAAACCAGACGCCACCATTTTCTTGTTTACTTTATTTACGGATAGCCAGGGGTACACTCCAACACTCAGACATCTTTATAAACTAAGCATTTGTGTTTTGTGAGTCCACCAGATCAGAGACAGTAGGGATGAGCAAGGATGGTCTCTTGATAAGCATATGAATTTGTCAATTTTCCTGTCCTGCTAAGCATTCAAAAGGTAATTTTTGGATGTCAAGGACAATGTATGGGGTAAAATGTACATTATTATCTTCAGGAATTTTGTGAAGCAAAAGTAAAAGTTGTCAGAAATATATATATAGTAAAGTAAAGTACAGATACTCCCAAAAACTGTTTAAGTAGTACTTTTCACCTGTTTAACGTCCACCTGGGGCAGGGGCTGGTGCAGGGGCAGGGGCAGGGGCTGGGGCTGGGGCAGGGGCAGGCGCAGGGGCTGGGGCTGGGGCAGGTGCAGGAGCAGGGGCAGGGGCAGGGGCAGGGGCAGGGGCAGGGGCAGGGGCAGGGGCTGGTGCTGGGACAGAGGCAGCAAACAGTTGAAGTAGAAGTTGAAGTAGCTGATTTGAATTCAACTGTGGCAGGGAGGGCAGAAAGGAACCAGCCTAAATAGGAAAAGAAAACAGCAGTTTATTTCTCATTCAATGTCCTTTTGATATACACACCACACATGGAATCATATCTCAGAATATTCACATATGTTTCATACACATTGATCTTCACTACTATATGTTAAATAATTTCTGATCATAATGTGTGGAGCTATGGAACTTACCTCCCTGGAGTTTGAGTTAGAGTTGGAGTCAGAGCTGGAACGTGCAACTCTCAAGTGATCCACATCAGCCTGAAAAAGTATAATTGTATTATTTAAATATACATATGTATTTATATATACAGTATATACTAAAATATATATACATCAAATATGATATAAAGAAGAATATTATATATTTTGGGGCAAATATATTGTATGTTGATATTTGCTAAACTCACAGGAAGAGCCAATGACAGGCCCAGGACGCAGCCCAGAAAGATTACAGTCTTCATCATCATCTTGGTGGTCAGTTCTAAAAACATAAAAATATAAAAAAGCAATTAAATGACCTTTTTTTATTCAGAATTTTGAAGTCGAATGTTAACACTAGAGCGTAAGTACATTTATCACTATTCAAAAGCCCTGCCTCACAACCAATTCCCTTACCTTCGAGTCAGTTAATTTCAGCAGTTGATCAGGTGTAATGATGCGAAGACAATGAGCTTTACCCAGTCGGTTGGTTCTCTTTAAATAGAGTTAAGAGCACTGATGTCACAACCCCTAATACTAGGCGGTATTATTGTGAAAATAATCATGTTTAATATTCTGAAATCTTTAATCTCTCTGTTGAAGGATAGGTGTGGGTAATACTAATGGATTAGCATTATAACTGTACAGATGAGTCACACATGAAATGTATGATATACAGTACCAGTCAAAGGTTAAGACACACCTACTCATTCAAGTTTTTTTTAAACATTTTTTATTTTCTACACTGTATAATAATAGTGAAGACATCAGCACTATGAAATAACACATGTAGAATCATCTAGTAACCAAAAAAGTGTTAATCAAATCAAAATGTACTTTACATTTGAGATTCTTCAAAGAGAATGCCAAGTGTGTGTGAAGCTGTCATCAAGGCAAAAGGTGGTTACATTGAAGAATCTGAACACTTTTTTAAAATTACTATATGATTCCATACGTGTTACTTCATAGTTTTGATGTCTTCACTATTATTCTACAATGTAGAAAATAGTAAAAATGTAAAAAATAACCTTGAATGAGTAGGTGGGTCCAAACTTTTGACTGGTACTGTATGCATAAAAAAAACTGGTAACTCTTCACAATAATGTGTTTATTGTTAGTTATTTACAACAGTATTATAAGCATACAATGTATAATCCTTTAAAATCTTTATTATAATATATAACAGTTTTTACACATTTCTGAACATTTATTAGAATTTGAAACAGCTTCATCATAAATGTTACTATAAAGACAAAATATCAACTACATCCAGCTAATAGGTGAATTTTCAGGAGATTGTGTGATATAAATGGATATAAATTATTTTGTAAACTCATGCAGTACCAGTGATTTGCAAACAAACACCCATTTTGCTCCCCACCTTTGAACGTTGCCAAATCGTCATGGGAAGGACTTGATTGTAGAATTAAGTAGGCTTGTGATTACAAGATAAACTGAGTCACCAGCTTAGAAAGTATAATATGTAACTCAATCCCCACCTTGCCACGACAAATTTCCAGATTCACTACAGGCAGTCCTCCCCCAAAAATCTAAAAGAAGTGTGTTCTAAAGTGTCTGTCCTAAAGGAACCCCTTTTCTATTTTTTATTTTACATTACATACCATTATTTTTTAACAATAAACAGTACTTCCATAATTTGTTTAACTGGTATCGGGTGACATTCAGACAAGTCATGTGAGGCCTGTGGGCATCCTAGAGAAAATCCACCAACATGTACAATACCACTCAAAAGTTTGGACAAACATACTCAATCAAGGGTTTTTCTTTATTTGTATTATTTTCTACTTTGTAGAATAATAGTGAAGACATCAAAACTATGAAATAACACATACAGTGGGGAGAACAAGTATTTGGTACACTGCCAATTTTCCAGGTTTTCCTACTTACAAAGCATGTAGAGGTCTGTAATTTTTATCATAGGTACACTTCAACTGTGAGACGGAATCTAAAACAAAAATCCAGAAAATCACATTGTATGATTTTTAAGTAATTATTTTGCATTTCATTGCATGACATAAGTATTTGATACATCAGAAAAGCAGAACTTAATATTTGGTACAGAAACGTTTGTTTGCAATTACAGAAATCATACATTTCCTGTAGTTCTTGACCAGGTTTCCACACACTGCAGCTGTGATTTTGGCCCACTCCTCCATATAGACCTTCTCCAGATCCTTCAGGTTTTGGGGCTGTCGCTGGGCAATACAGACTTTCAGCTCCCTCCACTCCAGGACCTTGAGATGCTTCTTTCGGAGCCACTCCTTAGTTGCTGTGTGTTTCGGGTCGTTGTCATGCTGGAAGACCCAGCCACGACCCATCTTCAATGCTTTTACTGAGGGAAGGAGGTTGTTGGCCAAGATCTCGCGATACATGGCCCCATCCATCCTCCCCTCAGTACGGTGCAGTCATCCTGTCCCCTTTGCAGAAAATCATCCACAAAGAATGATGTTTCCACCTCCATGCTTCATGGTTGGGATGGTGTTCTTGGGGTTGTACTCATCCTTCTTCTTCCTCCAAACTCGACGAGAGGAGTTTAGACCAAAAAGCTCTATTTTTGTCGCATCAGACCACATGACCTTCTCCCATTCCTCATCTGGATCATCCAGATGGTCATTGGCAAACTTCAGACGGGCCTGGACATGTGCTGGCTTGATCAGGGGGAGCCCCAGACCGAGGGTGATTGACCGTCATCTTGAACTTCTTCCATTTTCTAATAATTGCGCCAACAGTTGTTGCCTTCTCACCAAGCTGCTTGCCTATTGTCCTGTAGCCCATCCCAGCCTTGAGCAGGACTACAATTTTACCCTGATGTCCTTACACAGCTCTCTGGTATTGGCCATTGTGGAGAGGTTGGAGTTTCTTTGATTGAGTGTGTGGACAGGTGTCTTTTATACAGGTAACGAGTTCAAACAGGTGCAGTTAATACAGGTAATGAGTGGAGAACAGGAGGGCTTCTTAAAGAAAAACTAACAGGTCTTTGAGAGCCAGAATTCATACTGGTTGGTAGGTGATGAAATACTTATGTCACGCAATAAATGCAAATTAATTACTTAAAAATCATACAATGTGATTTTCTGGATTTTTGTTTTAGATTCAATCTCTCACAGGTGAAGTGTACCTATGATAAAAATTACAGACCTCTACATGCTTTGTAAGTAGGAAAACCTGCAAAATCGTCAGTGTATCAAATACTTGTCCTCCCCACTGTATGGAATCATGTAGTAACCAAAAAAGTGTTAAACAAAACAAGCTTCTTCAAAGTTTTGACAGGAGAACGCATCCGAACGAGTGAAACTGCGCCCCTCTGTACTGTTCTACAGTTCTCTCTGTAGGCCATCTATCTGATGCTGTCTGGTCTTAGTGCCAGCATCAGTTTGTGGTAGTGCGCTACTCACCAGATGGCTTGTTTGCTTGTTTGTTTGATTAGTTTTGGGATATCGACCGACGGCCTGTAAGGTCTGGAATGATATACCAATATTTTGTTTTGTTGTGTTTTGACACTCGGCTGGGAAGCTTTGATTGCTGGAGAACACTGAGGCTAGCAAATACAGTGGCAAGAAAAAGTTTGTGAACCCTTTAGAATTACCTGGATTTCTGCATAAAGTGGCCATAAAATCTTCTAAGTCACAACAATAGACAAACACAGTCTGCTTAAACCAATAACACACAAACAATTATACGTTTTCATGACTTTATTGAACACACTGTGTAAACATTCACAGTGCAGGGTGGAAAAAGTATGTGAACCCTTGGATTTAATAACTGGTTGACCCTCCTTTGGCAGCAATAAACTCAACCAACCGTTTTCTGTAGTTGTGAACCAGACCTGCACAACGGTCAGGAAGAATTTTGGACCATTCATCTTTACAAAACTGTTTCAGTTCAGCAATATTCTTAGGATGTCTGTCCACAGAATATTTTGCCAAATGCGTTGTGGAACATCCAGGTTCTCTATTGCAGACTTCAGACGTGCAGCAATGATTTTTTCAGACAGGAGTGGCTTCTTCCATGGTGTCCTCCCATGAACACCATTCTTGTTTAGTGTTTTACATATCGTAGACTCGTCAACAGAGATTTTGGCATGTTCCAGAGATTTCTGTAAGTCTTTAGCTGACACTCTAGGATTCTTCTTAACCTCACTGAGCATTCTGCTCTGTGCTCTTGCAGTCATCTTTGCAGGACGGCCACTCCTGGGGAGAGTAACAACAGTTCTGAACTTTCTCCATTTATAGACAATTTGTCTTACTGTGGAAAGATGAACATCAAGGCATTTAGACATACTTTTGTAACCCTTTCCAGCTTTTTGCAAGTCAACAATTCTTAATCTTAGGTCTTCTGAGCCTCTTTTATTCAAGGCATGGTTCACATCAGGCAATGATTCTTGTGAATAGCAAACTCATATTTTGTGAGTGTTTTTCATAGGGCAGGGCAGCTCTAAACAACATCTCCAATCTCGTCTCACTGATTGGACTCCATGTTAGCTGACTCCTGACTCCAATTAGCTTTTAGAAAAGTCATTAGCCTAAGGGTTGAAATTATTTTTTCAACCTGCACTGTGAACGTTTAATTGATGTATTAAATATAGGCAAGAAAAATACAATAATATTGTTGTGACTAAGATGAAAATCGGATCAAATTGTATGACTAATTAATGCAGGAATTGAGGTAATTCCAAAGGGTTCACATACTCTTTCTTGCCACTGTATCTATTTGAGGATCAACCATCCATCAATTCTTAAGTAAGAAGTATCCTCACTGTATAATGCTGAATAGTTTTGTTGCTTTATTTCAATGTTAAACAAATTACTTTAATCATTAACACTGCAATTAAAATGGCTGCTGTAGTTGTGGCTATTTCCAGCGATGCAAAAACTGATGTCAAGGAAAATGAGACCTGGAGCAAGGTTGTGGGTTGAAATTGAGCCTGTTTTACCTTTTTCACAATGGAAAGAGAAATCCTAACAGAGGAGAAGGCCATAACCAATCTGATTATGGAGTAGGAGCTCTACCACAATCTCATACAGGAAATTCATCCAAACCACTTGAGGTCAGTACAGAGAGTACGTGCACTCTGTCATGTATATATTCTCAGTAAGGAAGAAATGGCAACGCTTCTGATCAGAGGAATAACAGTCAGAGGAAAACATGTTGTGTTCAAATAGAATACAGTCCTACTACACTGGACAACATAAGGTGCAAACAGGAACCTTTTCACACTATGTGCAGGACAATGATCCTGTCCCCCTGAGTAAGGCGGACGTATCACATATCTCAGATGAAATGACTGAACGGGAGACTGAGGTCGAAGAGGATAATTCCTTGCCTCCCAGGGACAAAGATGGAGTGAATGAAACATTGGAGTTGGTACCTGGGGAGTCGGAGTCTGCAACAGTGACCTCTCATTCCAAGAAAAAGAAGAAGAAGAAGAGGAAAAATACTCAAATGAAGCTGGGCAAGTGGTTACTAAGACTAGTGACAATCATAACACAATAGAAAACCTTGAGGTTCATAAGAGACCCTGAAGGCGGTGCAACTCTGGGGAATACAAAAGAAGGCAGACAGACATCAATGCTGGCCTTCATTCAAACAATCCGGAATCAACATTACATCCAAGCGTCCCAGGTTACCAAGCTCCCCATCAGAGTCTGGATTTAGGTCACCTGCAGAAAAAAGGCTGATATGTAGGATGTAATTCTGGGAGAAGTGGAGAGTGGAGTCCCCCTTATTAGCCATCCAGACTGAAATCATTGATGAGGGATTGAAATAATCTATATATTTCAGAACCTATACTATCTAGTTCAGAGAAGGACATTTTCTGTATGTGAGCATAACTTCTGTTGCTAACATGGCTTTTCAAGAGAATGAGCAATCTGCTAATAATTTAATTTGAATGCCAACTCTTGATACGTGTCCGAAACAAAACCTACCTTTGAGACAGAAACTCATTCGAAAACATTGTACCATGAAACTTTTTCAAACCGTCAATCAGGCTAAAATGCTCTGGGACCCTCATCTCAAGCCCAGAAGAATATTGGGAAGTCATCTGAATATTCGTAGCATTATTTCTAAGAGTGAACAGGTAGAACATTTATTGAATGACTCTAATCTAGATTTTTTTCTGTTTCTCTGAGACATGGCTGAAGAAATCTTCTCCTATTTCTGCCTTTAAAGTCCCTGGATATTCCATATTCAGGAGAGAGGGGAGAGGGCAGAGGGGGTGGATTGCTTGAGTACATTAAAGATAACTTTTAATGCAATTGTATCATATGGAAACATGCCAATGACATTGAATGTATGGGGCTGAATGTCTTCCTCTCCCCTCATGTCTCTCACTATTATTGGATTATATCGACCACCAACATCTGATATCTCATTTCTGATATCTGATATCTCATAAAGAATGTGATAAGAAATAGATTATCTTTATGGGTGATTTCAATATAAACTGGGGAAACAAAACTTGCAGGAAAAAACTTCAAGGGATCACAGATTATTTCAACCTGACTGAAATAATACAAAACCCAACAGTAACACGGTCATCCCAGACTCAAATTGATCTGGTGTTTACTAACAGACCTGATCAAATAATTAAGTCCAGTAACTTACCTACTGGCATATGTGACCACAATGTTACATCGGTGGTTAGAAAGCTCACTAGAAAGAGATTTAAGAACCATATTAATGTGCAACAGTATGATAACAAAATGTAGAAAAGTGAGCAGAGTAACTACGGTGCAGCTAGAAGTCAATTTGACTGGTCTGATCTGTTAAGCAATGAAGACCCAGAGTCTGGATACAGAACATTTCTGTCAGCTATTGACAAGTTGAATACCTCATTTACTTGGACATTTCAACGTAAGCCAAGACGGAAAACCTCTCTACCATGGCTCAACGAGGACCTCTGGAGGCAAATGATAGAACGGGATTTTTCCTTGAAAAAAATCACTGAAGTCTAGTTAGAATGATGACAGACGTATATTTGCATCACTGAGAAATAAGGTGGTTAGGAATATAAAAAAGCAAGTTATTTCTTAGAGTGATCAATGAAGCAAAAGGAAATGGCAAAGTGATTTGGGAAAATCTCAACGAACTAACAGGGAGAGGAGCTAAAAAGTCCAAAAACCATGCTGAATTCAAGGTTAATGGGATTCTAATTCAAGACTCCAATTTCATATCCACCACCTTTAACAATTTATTTGTTGACTCTGTCAGGGAACTGGCTCAAAAATGTTCAACCAAGACAACAGTTCTCACTCCCATAGATACAAATAAACCAATATTCAGAATTCCTGAAATCTCAGTGTCAGCCGTGGAGAGTATTATTAGCTTCTTCAGGAGCTCTAGAACAAAATATGTATTTGGTCTAGACGTTGTACTTCTGAAGAGACACAAAAATTCTCTGATTGCCCCTATTTTACATCTAGTTAATCAAATCAAATCAAATCAAATTTATTTATATAGCCCTTCGTACATCAGCTGATATCTCAAAGTGCTGTACAGAATCTGTCCATCAAATATGGGTTCTTTCCCAATGCTGGGAAGTCTGCTGCAGTGATACCTGTCTTAAAATCTGGTGGCCAAACACTGGTGGAAAATTACCGACCTATAGGCATTCTTCCAGTGCTATCAAAATTAGCTGAAAGATGGGTGTCTGATCATCTGACTGATCACCTCATTCTCCACACATCAAATGCAATTTGGATTCAGAACTAACCGTTCTACTGAAACAGCCAATTGCTATTTTCTGGAGTGTATTAAATCTAAACTGAACATAGGTGGTGAAGTCTGCACAGTCTTTTTGGATCTTGAAAGGGTCTTTGATACTGCGAATCATGAGGTCCTCCTATTCAAACTACTACCTCCCTTAATGTGTCCACTGAAGTCATTCGTTGGATGTATTCCTATCTGACAAACAGAAGTCAAAGGGTTGGTTTGGGGGACACTCAGCCGGACTCTCTTTACTATACAATTGGGGTCCCACAAGGGGCAATATTAGGCCCCCTTCTGTTTACCATCTAAATAAATGATCTCTCACTTGCTTGTATGCAGATGATACAGTTATGTATGTACACTCAAAAAATAGACAATTGGTTATTAACAAGTTAACTGAAGCTATGGTATATGTTTCTAAATGGATGACTAATTCTTGCCTGCATTTAAATATCGACAAGACTATTCGTATGTACTTCTCTAAGAAATTTATTGATTCTTCCCAACAAGCTGTTCTTGTTGGGAGAATCATAAAGTAGTGTCTAACTTCAGGTGTCTTGGTGTCATTTTGGACTCCAACTTGACATTTGACATGTGAAGAAGGTGATAAACACGGTTAAATTTGGATTATCCAACTTAAAGGTTTATAAGAACTTTCCTTCCTCTGGAGGCCGCCAAACTATATATGCATGCAATGATCTTCTCACATCTGCGATATTATCTCACATGCTGGTCACAAGCAGGGGCTACTATTCTGAAACCAATTGAATCACTCTACAAACAAACACTTAAGATTTTTGATAACAAACCAAACAGTTACCACCATTGTTATATATTTTACAAACGTAGTTGATTTAGTCTGGATAGCTTTAAGTAGTATGTAGAAGCAAGCCTTGTCTTTAAGATCCTGCATGGTCTTGCCCCTCCACCTCTACACCAGCATATCATTCTCAAGGAAAGCACCTCCAGAATATCAAGGGCAATAACTAGAGGGAATTGGCCAATCGGCCTTCTCTGTTAGAGCTACAACATACTTGAATGAAATGCCCATGAACTTGAGAAGCTGCACTGATTATTGTACTTTTAAATGTGAATTGAAAACATGGCTAAAACCGATCCAAATCTGTACAGTTATCAGTTATCTGTGGTTCCTCATGCGTCAGACAACAGTTGATGATAGTGTTGTTGTTGTCGTTAGAATTATATACAGTTGAAGTCGGAAGTTTACATACACCTTAGCCAACTACATTTCAACTCAGGTTTTCACAATTTCTGACATTTAATCCTAGTAAAAAATTCCCTGTCTTAGGTCAGTTAGGATCACCACTATATTTTAAGAATGTGAAATGTCAGAATATTAGTAGGGAGAATGATTTATTTCAGCTTTTGTTTCTTTCATCACATTCCCAGTGGGTCAGAAGATTACATACACTCAATTAGTATTTGGTAGCATTGCCTTTAAAATGTTTAACGTGGGTCAAACATTTCAGGTAGCCTTCCACAACCTTCCCACAATAAGTTGGGTGAATTTTGGCCCATTCCTCCTGTCAGAGTGTAATAAATCCTGTGTGTAGCTGGTGTAAAGGAGTCAGGCGCAGGACAGCAGATGTGAGTAAGAAACGTACTTTACTCAAAATATCACAAATACAACGCAAAATAAACGAGCCCACAATAACAGACCGCATTACATACCAACAATCACTCACAAACACACATGGGGGAACAGAGGGTTAAATAATGAACAAGTAATTGGGGGATTGAAACCAGGTGTGTAAAACAAAGACAAAACCAATGGAAAATGAGAAGTGGATCGGCGATGGCTAGAAGGCCGGTGACATCGACCGCCGAACGTCACCCGAACAAGGAGAGGGACCGACTTCGGCTGAAGTCGTGACACAAAGCTGGTGTAACTGAGGCCTCCTTGCCCGCACACACTTTTTCAGTTCTGCCCACAAATTGTCTATAGGATTGACGTCAGGGCTTTATGATGGCCACTCCAATGCGTTCACTTTGTTGTCCTTAAGCCATTTTGCTACAACTTTGGAAGTATGCTTGGGGTCATTGTCCATTTGGAAGATCCATTTGCAACCAAGCTTTAACTTCCTGACTGATGTCTTGAGTTGTTGCTTCAATATAGCCACATAATTTTCCGTCCTCATGATGCCATCTATTTTGTGAAGTGCACCAGTCCCTCCTGCAGCAAAGCACCCACACCACATGATGCTGCCACCCCCGTGCTTCACGGTTGGGATGGTGTTCTTCGACTTGTAAGCCTCCCCCTTTTCCTCCTAACATAAAGATGTTATTATTATGGTCAAACAGTTCTATTTTTGTTTCATCAGACCAGAGGACCAGATTTCTCCAAAAAGTGCAATCTTTATCCCCATTTTTTTTTTATGGCGGTTTTGGAGCAGTGGCTTCTTCCTTGCTGAGTGGGCTTTCAGGTTATGTCAATATAGGACTCGTTTTACTGTGGAAATAGATACTTTTGTACCTGTTTTCTCCAGTATCTTCACAAGGTCCTTTGCTGTTGTTCTGGGATTGATTTGCACTTTTTTATATATTATTGGATGTAATGTATTTGTATTTTGTATTGTTTTAGTGAGTATGTGTATTATGGTTGTGTTTATTGTCCTCAGCTGCCCTGGGACTACAGGTGCAAATGAGCTTTTGGCTAACACCGGTATATTTACATGGATGTTGCATTATTGTAATATTGTGTCACGAGTCCGACCGAGGGTGTTTCCCTTTCCCGGGCAGGTGGCGCTCGGCGGTCGTCGTCACCGGCCTATTAGCTGCCACTGATTGTTTTTCCTTCCCCTCCTTGTATGTTGAGTGGTAGCACCTGTGAATGTTTAATTAGTTTGTCTTTATTAGACAGCCGGCCCGCCTGGTTGTTGTGCGGGATTATTTCTATGTAACCTTCGGCTCTGTGGTATAGGCACGTGTTAGTGTCCGGTCGGGATTGTTTCCCATTGTACATTTTGATTCCCTGTGTTTTGGGAACGTAACGTTTTTGTGAGCACCCTGTGGTGCATTGGTGCGATTAAAAGACGCGCAGCATTGAACTCTGTCTCCTGCATTTGACTCCACACCCACGACACCCGGAGCATTACAGAATCCCGCACCTATCAAATTGAATGGAGTCAGCAGGAGCAGCAGCCAACCCTCTCCCATCGATGGAGGAACGGGTTCTCCACCACACCACCGTCCTTCATCGGATCGGATCCGCGATGGATCAAGTGATGGAGAGAATGGACAGATGGGAGAGGAGTGGGCTCCTCTCTCCACCTTCGGCACCCACGGTTCCGGACTCCCCATCTCCCGACTCCAGCACCCTCCGTCTGACGCTACCGAGGGCTTATGATGGAGCGGCGGCGGGTTGCCAGGGGTTTCTGCTCCAGCTGGAGCTATACCTGGCCACCATCAGACCCACTCCCTCAGGAGAAGAGAGGGTGAGTGTCCTCATCTCCTGCCTCACGGGTCGTGCCCTGGAATGGGCGAACGCGGTCTGGAATGGTCCAGACTCAGCGCGGGAGCACTACCCAGAGTTTTCCCGTCGCTTCCGCGCCGTGTTTGATCACCCTCTAGACGGCCGAGCAGCGGGAGAACGACTATTTCACCTCAGGCAGGAGAGGAGGAGCGCCCAGGATTACGCGCTGGAGTTCCGGACCTTGGCAGCCGGATCTGGGTGGAACGACAGGGCCCTCATGGACCACTACAGGTGTAGTCTCCGAGAGGATGTCCGCCGGGAGTTAGCGTGTCGGGACACCACTCTGTCACTGGATCAGCTGATTGACATGTCCATTCGACTGGATAATCTGCTGGCTGCCCGCGGGCGTTCAGAGAGGGTCCTGTGCGTTCCACCACCCAGCCCCTCCGCTCCCATTCCGATGGAGTTGGGAGGGGCTGCGCCGAGGGGTACCGGAGGAGGAGGCCTTCCCTGCACCAACTGTGGTCGGAGAGGATACACGTCTGATCGGTGCTGGGGGGGTCCGTCTGGGAGTAGAGATGGCAGGCGGAACGCTTCTCGGTCACCCCAGGTGAGTCAGCATCAAACTCACCCAGAACCCCCTGTTGGCCACATGTTTGTCTTAACTTTTTTCCTTCGCTTTTTTCCCTCTTCCCAGCATAGGGCGCTAGTCGATTCAGGCGCAGCTGGGAACTTTATGGATCGCGGACTCGCCCTTAAGTTAGGGGTTCCGCTGGTGCCGATAGATTCTCCTTTCCCCGTGCACTCCCTAGATAGCCGGCCATTAGGGTCAGGGATGGTCAGGGAGACCACGGTCCCACTGGACATGGTGACGCAGGGGAATCATAGGGAGCGTATCAGTTTCTTTATTATTGACTCGCCTGCGTTTCCAGTGGTGCTGGGGACTCCCTGGCTGGCCCGACACAATCCTAACATTTCGTGGAGACAGGGGGTTCTCCAGGGGTGGTCAGAGGAGTGTTCTGGAAGGTGTTTGGGAGTTTCCATCGGTGCCACGTCGGTGGAGAGTCCAGACCAGGGTTCCACGGTGTGCATTCCCCCCGAGTATGCCGATTTGGCAATCGCTTTCAGTAAAGTGAAAGCGACTAAATTACCACCTTATCGACCGGGAAGGGATTGTACGATAGATCTCCAGGTAGACGCTGCGCTTCCCAAGAGTCACGTGTACCCGCTGTCCCAGGAGGAGACGTTGGCAATGGAGACATATGTCACGGAGGCGCTGGGACAGGGGTACATTCGGTCCTCCATTTCACCCGTCTCCTCAAGTTTCTTTTTTGTGAAGAAAAAGGAGGGAGGCTTGCGTCCGTGTATCGATTATAGAGGTCTAAACGCCATCACAGTGGGGTATAGTTACCCTCTACCTCTCATCGCTACGGCGGTGGAATCGTTCCACGGAGCGCAGTTCTTCACAAAACTGGATCTCAGGAGCGCGTATAGTTTGGTGCGTATTCGGAAGGGAGACGAGTGGAAAACCGCATTTAGTACTACATCAGGCCACTATGAGTACCTCGTCATGCCGTATGGGTTAAAGAATGCTCCAGCCGTTTTCCAATCCTTTGTAGACGAGATTCTCAGGGACCTGTGCGGGCAGGGAGTGGTGGCTTATATCGATGACATTCTGATCTACTCGGCCACTCACACCGCGCATGTGTCTCTGGTGCGCAAGGTGCTTGGTAGACTGCTGGAGCATGACCTATACGTCAAGGCTAAGAAATGCGTGTTCTCTAAACGAGCCGTCTCTTTTCTGGGATATCGCATTTCCACCTCGGGGGTAGTGATGGAGGGTGACCGCATTAGGGCCGTGCGTAATTGGCCGACTCCGACCACGGTAAAGGAGGTGCAGCGGTTTCTGGGTTTTGCCAACTACTACCGGAGGTTTATCCGGGGTTTTGGCCAGGTAGCGGCTCCCATCACCTCACTGCTGAAGGGGGGCCCGGTGCGTTTGCAGTGGTCAGCAGAGGCGGACGGAGCATTCAACAAGTTGAAGGCGCTGTTTACTGATGCGCCCGTGTTGGCGCATCCGGACCCCTCTCTAGCATTCATAGTGGAGGTGGACGCGTCCGAGGCTGGGGTGGGTGCCGTGCTATCACAGCGCTCGGGTACGCCACCAAAACTCCGACCCTGCGCTTTCTTCTCAAGGAAGCTCAGCCCAGCGGAGCGTAACTATGATGTGGGGGACCGGGAGTTGCTAGCGGTGGTTAGAGCTCTGAAGGTGTGGAGACACTGGCTTGAGGGGGCTAAACACCCCTTTCTCATCTGGACCGACCACCAGAATCTGGAGTATATTCGGGCAGCTAGGAGACTTAACCCACGTCAGGCAAGGTGGGCCATGTTCTTCACCCGGTTCCGATTTACTTTGTCTTATAGACCGGGCTCCCAGAACGTGAAGGCTGACGCACTGTCCCGCCTTTATGACACGGAGGATGGGTCCACCGAACCTACTCCCATCCTTCCCGCCTCGAAGCTGGTAGCCCCAGTGGTATGGGAGGTGGACTCGGACATCGAGCGGGCGTTACGGGCTGAACCCGCGCCTCCTCAGTGTCCAGCGGGGCGAAGGTACGTGCCGCTTGGTGTTCGGGACAAACTGATTCGGTGGGCTCACATCCTACCCTCCTCGGGTCACCCTGGGGTGACGAGGACAGTGGGGAGCCTTCAGGGGAGGTATTGGTGGCCTACGTTAGCTTAGGACGTTAAGGGTTATGTCTCCTCCTGTTCAGTGTGCGCTCAGAGTAAGGCTCCTAGGCACCTTCCTAGAGGGAAGCTACAACCCCTCCCTGTTCCACAGCGGCCATGGTCACATCTGTCCATAGATTTCCTAACCGATCTCCCGCCGTCTCAGGGGAACACCACGGTTCTGGTGATTGTGGATCGGTTCTCTAAGTCCTGCCGTCTCCTCCCGTTGCCCGGTATCCCTACAGCCCTACAGACTGCGGAGGCGTTATTCACCCATGTCTTCCGGCACTACGGGGTGCCGGAGGACATCGTTTCTGATCGGGGCCCCCAATTCACGTCCCGGGTATGGAGAGCGTTCATGGAACGTTTGGGGGTCTCTGTCAGCCTGACCTCCGGTTATCACCCCGAGAGTAATGAGCAGGTGGAGAGAGTGAACCAGGAGGTGGGTAGGTTTCTGCGGTTGTATTGCCAGGATCGGCCAGGGGAGTGGGCACGATACATTCCCTGGGCTGAAATGGCTCAGAACTCACTACGCCACTCCTCTACTAACGTGTCCCCTTTTCAGTGTGTGTTGGGGTACCAGCCGGTCCTGGCACCATGGCATCCGAGCCAGACCGAGGCTCCTGCGGTGGAGGAATGGGTACAGCGCTCCAAGGAGACCTGGAGGGCCGTCCAGGAATCTCTACGACAAGCGAGTGGACGGCAGAAGAGGAGTGCTGACCGCCACCGCAGTGAGGCCCCCGTGTTTGTACCGGGGGACAGGGTCTGGCTCTCGACCCGAAACCTACCTCTCCGCTTGCCCTGCCGGAAGCTGGGTCCGCAGTGTGTAGGGCCCTTTAAAGTCCTGAGGAGGATAAACGAGGTGTGTTATCGATTACAACTCCCTTCCTATTATCGTATTAACCCCTCGTTTCATGTGTCTCTCCTCAGGCCGGTGGTAGCTGGTCCCCTGCAGGACAGTGAGGTACCGGAGGTCCCTCCCCCCCCGCTGGACATCGAGGGGTCCCCAGCGTACACGATCCGGGCCATTCTGGACTCAAGACGCCGGGTGAGGGGCCTGCAGTACCTCGTGGACTGGGAGGGGTACGGTCCGGAGGAGAGGTGCTGGGTACCGGTGGGGGACGTCTTGGATCCCTCCATGTTGAGGGATTTCCATCGCCTCCATCCGGATCGCCCTGCGCCTCGTCCTCCGGGGCGACCTCGAGGCCGGTGTCGGCGCGCTGCGGGAGCCACGCGTCAGGGGGGGGGGTACTGTCACGAGTCCGACCGAGGGTGTTTCCCTTTCCCGGGCAGGTGGCGCTCGGCGGTCGTCGTCATTAGCTGCCACTGATTGTTTTTCCTTCCCCTCCTTGTATGTTGAGTGGTAGCACCTGTGAATGTTTAATTAGTTTGTCTTTATTAGACAGCCGGCCCGCCTGGTTGTTGTGCGGGATTATTTCTATGTAACCTTCGGCTCTGTGGTATAGGCACGTGTTATTGTCCGGTCGGGATTGTTTCCCATTGTACATTTTGATTCCCTGTGTTTTGGGAACATAACGTTTTTGTGAGCACCCTGTGGTGCATTGGTGCGATTAAAAGACGCGCAGCATTGAACTCTGTCTCCTGCATTTGACTCCACACCCACGACACCCGGAGCATTACATATTGATGTTGATTGATGTGCATTGTCCCCTATAAACAAATAAACAAGTAGCCACCCTTTGACTTGATTATTATTATTTGACCCTGCTGGTCATCTATGAACATTTTAACATCTTGGCCATGTTCTGTTATAATCTCCACCCGGTACAGCCAGAAGAGGACTGGCCAGCACGCATAGACTGGTTACTCTCTAGGTTTTTTCCTAAGGTCTGGCCTTTCTAGGGAGTTTTTCCTAGACACCGTGCTTCTACACCTGCATTGCTTGCTGTTTGGGGTTTTAGGCTGGGTTTCTGTACAGCACTTTGAGATATCAGCTGATGTAAGAAGGGCTTTATAAATAAATTTGATTTGATAACAGCTTTGCACACTCTTGGCATTCTCTCAACCAGCTTCATGAGGTAGTCACCTGGAATCTATTTCAATTAACAGGAGTGCCTTTTTAAAAGTTTAATTAATTAATGCATTTGTGCCAATCAGTTGTGTTGTGACAAGGTAGGAATGGTATACAGAAGATAGCCCTATTTGGTAAAAGACCAAGTCCCTATTATGGCAAGAACAGATTAAGTAAGCAAAGCGAATCAGCAGTCCATCATTAGTCGACTGCCGAAAAACTTCAAAAACGTTGAACATTTCTTCAAATGCAGTCGCAAAAACCATCAAGCGCTATGATGAAACTGGCTCTCATGAGAACCGCCAGATAAAAGGAAGACCCAGAGTTACCTTTGCTGCAGAGGATAAGTGCATTAGAGTTACCAGCCTCAGAATTTGCAGCCCAAATAAATACTTCACAGAGTTCAAGTAACAGACACATCTCAACATCAACTTCAGAGGAGACTGTGTGAATCAGGCCTTTATGGTCGAATTGCTGCAAAGAAACCCCTACTAAAGGACACCAATAATAAGAAGAGACTTGCTTGGGCCAAGAAGCACGAGCAATGGACATTAGACCGGTGGAAATCTGTCCTTTGGTCGGATGAGTCCAAATTTGAGATTTTTTGTTCCAACCGACATGTCTTTGTGAGATGCAGAGTAGGTGAACGGATGATCCCTGCATGAGTGGTTCCCACCGTAAAGCATGGAGGAGGAGGTGTGACGGTGTGGGGTGCTTTGCTGGTGACACTGTCTGTGATTTATTTAGAATTCAAGGCACACTTAACCAGCATGGCTACCACAGCATTCTGCAGCGATACACCGTCCCATCTGGTTTGCTCTTATAGGGACTATCTATCATTTGTTTTTCAACAAGATAATGACCCAACACACCTCCAGGCTGTGTAAGGGCTATTTGACCAAGAAGGAGAGTGATGGAGTGCTGCATCCGATGACCTGGCCTCCACAATCACCCGACCTCAACCCAATTGAGATGGTTTGGGATGAGTTGGACCGCAGAGTGAAGGAAAAGCAGCCAACAAGTGCTATGCATATGTGGGAACTCCATCAAGACTTTTGGGAAAGCCTTCCAGGTGAAGCTGGTTAAGAGGATTTCTAGCTGTCATCAAGGCAAAGGGTGGCTACTTTATACATTGACGATTGATTTTGATTTGTTTAACACTTTTTTGGTTACTACATGATTCCATATGTGCTATTTCATATTAAACTAAAGTTGAGTTGTTTGGAAGGAACACACACCACTATGTGTGTAGAAGATAAGGCACAGCACACCAAAATAAAAACCTCATCCCAACTGTAAAGTATGGTGGAGGGAGCATCATGGTTTGGGGCTGCTTTGCTGCCTCAGGGCCTGGATAGCTTGCTATCATCGACGGAACAATAAATTCCCAAGTTTATCAAGACATTTTACAGGAGTATGTAAGGTTATCTGTCCTCAAATTGAAGCTCAACGGAAGTCGGGTGACACAACAGGACAACGACCCAAAACACAGAAGTAAATCAACAACAGAATGGCTTCAACAGAAGATAATACGCCTTCTGGAGTGGCCCAGTCAGAGTCCTGACCTCAGCCCGATTTAAAATGACAGAGAGCGGTTCACACAAGACATCCTTAGAATATTGCTGAACTGAAACAGTTTTGTAAAGATGAATGGTCCAAAATTCCTCCTGACCGTTGTGCGGGTCTGATTCACAACTACAGAAAAAGTTTGGTTGAGGTTATTGCTGCCAAAGGAGGGTCAACCAGTTATTAAATCCAAGGGTTCACATACGTTTTCCACCCTGCACTGTGAATGTTTACACAGTGTGTTCAATAAAGACCTATAATTGTTTGCGTGTTATTGGTTTAAGCAGACTGTGTTTGTCTATTGTTGTGACTTTATTTTATGACCACTTTATGCAGAAATCCCGATAATTCTAAAGGGTTCACATACTTTTTCTTGCCACTGGATTCAGTGTTCTCCAGCAATCTAAGCTTCCCAGCCGGGCCGAATACGCAAACAAAATGAGATGTCGAAACGCAACGAAACAAAATATGGATATATCATTCCGGACCTTACAGGCCATCGGTCGATAAATCCAACAAACAATCAAACAAACAAGCAAACAAGCCACAAACTGATGCTGGCACTAAGACCAGCCTGCATCAGATAGATGGCCTACAGAGAGAACTGTAGAACAGTACAGAGGGGCGCAGTTTCGCTCATTCGGTTGCGTTCTCCTGTCAAAACTTTGAATAAGAATCTTTTATTTAACACTTTTTTGGTTACTAAATGATTCCATAAGTTTATTTCATAGATGTGATGTCTTCACTATTATTCTACAAAGCAGAAAATAGTAAAAATAAAGAAAAACCTCTTGAAAAGTGTGACACCAATCAGGCCCTCGAGGAGTTGCCCACCCCTGATGTAGCCCAAACTGTTTGGATGCTACCGTCAGAAGTTGGCAATTTGGCTGTACCGACTTCAGACGATTTCCAAGACATTTGTTGGGGTCATACAGCAAAACAGAGAATACCATAAGGTTCGTTAGAGTCTCGTCTTTCCATGTCGAGGTCATGTAGGCCAATCCGTTAGGAAGCTACAGACGATTTTGTGAGAAGACCATTTTTCGGGATGTCTCATGGTCTGACAAACACCGCACTGACACCTTTCCCTGCAGATGCAGAAGTGCAACATCGGAGGAAGTGGTGGATTGAGATGATTCCAATGCAAAAAAACAGATATCACTTGCTTAAACTGACAGATTTTTATGGGGAATTTTGTATTATGCTAATTCTATTTCAGTGGGGGGCGCGGACATCGTCTCAAGAGGGAACATTGCCTGAGGGATAATTGCCCTCTTGCACACATCACACAGAGGTTGTGTTTTCTCAAACTGTAAAGAGATTGCACAACACTGTATGTCTAATATAGCACAAAGATTCTGGCCAGGTGAAGAGACTAACGAGACTAATTTCAGAGTTGGATTGCCTCATAGCAACCTAAAAATAAATGTGTAGATTAGCAATGAAAACAATTTTCTACTTATCAGACTCATTTATCAATTTGAGCTTTTTGTTAATCTTGCAGAGACTGAGAGGGTTAGTACAGTGTCTGGATTGTCATACAAATTGTTCCCAATATCACTGAATATTATTTATTCGGCATGTAATGCTTATCCCATTATAATAGGTGTGTGAATGAATAAATAATGAATCAATGAGACAGGGTTATTCTCTGTCAAAAAGTAATCACATTCACACGCGCACACGCGCACACACACACACACACACACACACACACACACACACACACACACACACACACACACACACACACACACACACACACACACACACACACACACACACACACACGCACACACACCTCAGGTGAGGTATTTCCTTTAACCACATGGTGTCACTCATGGCATGAAATTGATATTATTACTTCCATAACGAGTCTTTTATTCTTCTTTGTTGATGTGACGGTAACTTTCAGAGTAAGTCTCCAAAAAGTACAACAATCTTACTCTCAGTATAGCCAAGCACCTCCTGCGAGAATAAGTCCAGACCTAGCATTGCCACTCATTCTGCACCTGCCTTGTCCTTTTATGAATATGTCCTGTACTGTATCCAGGTACAGTAACTGTAACCCTGTGATTTATTTACTTGCTCATCGTAAGCAGCCTAGTAAAATAAGCAGTGGAGTGGGAATAAGTTGAATGATTAAATGTATGTAAAATTATACTGTATTATGTCAAGGCTTTCAATGATTTCAACCATCGAAATATTTAAATGTTTGACCATTGAATTTGGCTACTTGACTTCCTTTAACCTACTTTACTCATAATGTGAATACAATTTAAAACATGTTTAATTGTTTAAAACATAACTCAAATATTGTTCACAACCAATATAGCCTCACTAAATATATCAAGAAATATCAAATGACAAAACTAGATGCTAATCCTCAGATTTAAGTAATGTGTTAATAATTTTCTCTCAAGCCCCACCCCTTTCCCTCTCATGCACACTACCACTCTTTTTATCTCCTCCATTTAGCTAGATGTCCAGTGATGCATATATTTATATGAATAGTTCATTTTATTAATGTAACCTTTATTTATAAAGGTAAGTCAATCAGGAACATTATTATTTGCAAAAGGTTACAACATATTTTCACACATCCAACTCTGACTAACAAATGCACAAACTGTGTGAATTCAAATTCGTATTTCTCAGGCAAAAGAAAGTGTGCAGGAGGGGACATATGTAATTTCAAATCCTCTTTATTGCAATGCAGATAGACATACAGCAAATACATTAAAGGTAAACTCAAGCAAAATATGGAAGACAGCTATTACAGTACTTATTGTCAGTTAATGTTCTGGTCATTTCATCAACCATAGCTTGCTCTTGTTGAGTTGAAGTTTCTGATTCATGTCCTTTCTCAGCGACCAGCTGGAGCTGGGGCTGGAGCTGGGGTGGGGCTGGAGCTGGGGCTGGGAGGCAAAAAGAAGGATAATCAAAACGAATGTAGTCACTGGAGTCTCAATTGTGTACACCATACACAATAACTGTACATAGTTTATTTTAGCAGTAAATCATTTGTATTGAATAACTGTATATACCAGGGGCCATGTAGATGCTCATACTATATGTCATTGGTTTCTATGTCAAGTTGCTTGAAGGAAAAATCATTACATCATGTGTTCTGGGGTGGTCCAGTAGTTAATGCTGCTGCCTTTAGCTCACACTTAAAGTACCTTCAGAAAGTTTTCACACCCTCTTACTTTTTCCACATTTTGTTTTGTTACACCCTGAATGTAAAATGGATTAAATTGAGATTTTTTGTCACTGGCCTACACACAATACCCCATAATGTCAAAGTGGAATTATGTTTATGGAAAAAATGAAAAGCTGAAATGTCTTGAGTCAATAAGTATTCAATATCTTTGTTATATCATGACTAAAAAAGTACAGGAGTAAAAATATGCTTAAGAAATCACATCAGGTGTTGCATCGATTCACTCTGTTTGCAATAATAATAATACTTTTTTTATGACTACCTCAACTATGTACCCCACACATATGGTTCGGTTTGAAAATCTATGACAAGATTTGGAAATGGATGTCTAGCAATGATCAACCACCAACTTGACAGGGCTTGAATATATTTTAAGAATAATGTGCAAATATTGAACAATCCAGGTATGCAAAGCTCTTAATGACTTACCCAGAAAGACTCACAGCTGATTCTGTTGACTCAAGGATTTGAATACTTATTTTTCACATTTTCTTTACAAACAATAATAATAATTTACAAATTATATTTACGTTGTACACAATAACTGTACATAGTTTATTTTAGTTGTTTATCCTTTTTGTTATTTAACTGTATATAGCAAGGGCCATGCATATTGTCACGGTTGTCGTAAGAACGGGACCAAGGCGCAGCGGATGTTGAGTTCCACATCTTTAATTTAAAGAGAACCTTAAACAAAACAAAACATATCACTCAACAAACAACTAACTAACTAACTAACTAACTAACTAACTAACTAACTAAAAGTGACTACGTGGTGCACAAGCACAAAACAATATCTCACAAACACAGGTGGGAAAAATAGCTACTGAAATATGATCCCCAATTAGAGACAACGATTACCAGCTGCCTCTAATTGAGAATCATACAAAACACCAACATAGAAAATTTAAACTAGAACGCAACATAGAAATTATAAACTAGAATACCCCCTAGTCACGGGCGTGACACATATACTGATAATATATGTAATTGGTTTCTATGTAAAGTTGTTTGAAGGAAAAATAATTTAATCATGTGTCCTGGGGTGGTCTAGTAGTTAAGGCCGCTGCATTTAGCACATTTAGTGCCTTCAGAAAGTAAGTACTCCCCTTGAAATCTTCTACATTTTGTTTTGTTACAGCCTGAATTTAAAATCGATTAAATTGAGATTTTGTGTCACTGGCCTACACACAATACCCGTAATACCCATAATGTCCCATAAGTGGAATTATGTTCATAGAAACACTTAAGTATTTAACCCCTTTGTTATGGCAAGCCTAAATAAGTTCAGGAGTAAAAATGTGCAAGTCAAGAGCCTACCACTCTTCATATTTTCAAGCATGGTGTTGGCTGCATCATGTTATGGGTATGTGTCACATTCTGACCCTAGTTATTGTGTTTGTTGTTTGTTTTAGTTGGTGTTCGGCCTAGTATGGTTCTCAATCAGAGGCAGGTGTCGTTAGTTGTCTCTGATTGAGAATCATACTTAGGTAGCCTGGGTTTCACTGTTGTTTTGTGGGTGATTGTTTCCGTGTCTGTGTTTTACACCACACGGTACTGTTTTCGGCATTCACGTTTATTGTTTTGTATGGAGTGTTCAGATTATGTGTTTAATAAACAACCATGGAGACTTACCACGCTGTGCATTGGTCCTCCGATCCTTCTCGCTACTCCTCCTCAGAAGAGGAGGATGAAAACCCTTACAGTATGCTTGTCAATGGCAAGGATTAGGGAGTTTTTTCGGATAAAAATAAATGGAATAGAGCTAAGCACAGGCAGAATCATAGAGGAAAACTTGGTTCATTCAATGGGAGACAAAATTTACCTTTCAGCAGGACAATAATCTACATTGAATGTTCCAGAGTGGCCTAGTCACAGTTTTGACATAAATCAGCTTGCAAATCTATGGCAAGACTTGAAAGTGGCTCTCTAAGCAGAGATCATGTGCAAATGTTGTACCATCCAGGTGTTCAAAGATCTTAGACTTAATTAACCAGAAAGACTCACAGCTGCAATAACTGCCAAAGATAACTCAAACCTCTATTGATTCAGGGGTTTGAATACCTATGTAATCAAGACATATTAGAGTTTTATTGTTCATATTTTCTTTACAAATGTTTGAATGTTTTTTCCACTTTGACATTAGAGAGTATTTTGTGTAGATCGTTGACAGAAAATACTATTTTTTTTGTCCATTTGAATCCCACCTTGTAACACAACATGTGGAAAAAGTCAAGTGGTGTGAATACTTTTGGAAAGCACTATATAACGTGTAGGCTTCGATTTGATTGTGGCTCACACCCTTTTGGCACAAACTTTGCCTTTCCTGTCTTTGTCTCAATGTCTCTGTCCCCAATAATGCAAAAATACTCCTTTAAAAATATATACTCACCTCCTCACTTGAAGAAACTTCTCAATGACATGCTGATGGCCATGCTCAGCCTTCAAAAGCAAACAATAAGACAATTAAATAATATACATATGGATGTAATATACTAACTTTAAGATTTGACCAGCATTTCATGTACATACTACATGCATGGCTTACCAAAGCAATAGAGAGAAGCATCACAAATCCAAGTAGAACAACAATCTTCATGCTGAAAGTCTTCATCTAAATAGAGTATAAACATAAACATCATCACTTTATTAATCCATCTATTTCCTACAAGTTACAGATTATATTATATGTATAATCTACTACACAGTTAATGAGTGTATAAGAATGACTTCACTCTGAACAAAGTGTTAGAATTATTAGTATAACCATACCTTAACGTATCTCAGGGTTAAAAGCCTTCTCAGTGCCTCTGTAAGCGCTAGCACACTCATCAATACACAGACAATATATAGTGTTTCTCAGCCAATCACAAAGCCCTAATGAAGCCTAAATGTGTTGTAATGAAGGATGTTGTATGATGTCTGGGTGTTCCATGTAACGTTGGGCATTGCAAAACAGGCAAACAAATGAGCCTCTTGCCACTGCTATTAATCAAATGTGCTAACTGAAAATGTCAGTAGGCCTACTGTGTCATTGTTTCCCATCTGCTGTTAATTCCAAACAATGTCTATTTCACATCTACATTTATGGCAATAACATTCTCTGTGTGTAACTGTGTGAGTTTGGCATATTACCTCTGACCTTGTATTGTCAGTGGATCACAGACCAGCTAATAAGGGTCTCCCTCACAACGTTTTTATATCAAATCACATTATTTGAGGAATTTACTTTGATCGAATTTCTATCAGGTACGACAGAAAAATAAAATGATTAAAACAATGAATCAGGGTAATTGTATACTAGGCTACTATTAAGTGTTGATACTTACTCAGTGCTAAGGATAGATAACTAGAGTAATCAAAAGGGGACCAGAAGCTTAGCCGGTCCGTAAAACCCTCAAATTCAGACAAACAAAAGGTGTAATGGGTACTCATTCAAAATAATCTCACACAAAGCTTACTAGATATCTAGAGTATCTGACTTTATACTGAAGTTATAGATTAGAGGTTCGCAAACGATTATGTTATCACCCATTTGCAACGTGTCTTTCAAAATTGTCTTGTTATTAGCCACCAAACAACATATTTCATCATGTGCTACCCAAGAGGAACTGGTAGTGGGTCTTGACCCTTTTTTGGAAACACCAAATACCCTGGAATTGACTATGAATTCCGAAGTTTTGTGGATTTCATATTTGTTCATATTTGTGTTAGAACTTGTAGCGACATCCACCTTATGTCAGAGAGGTTTCACTCTTGTTTTGAAAGCATCGCAAATACTTTGTCAAACAAACAGAACACAACAGACAAAGACATACACAATGATGGATCTTAACTTATTTCATTTATTGAAAATGGAATAATCAGCTCTGAACAGCAGCTAATGTCAACATATGTGATGTAAACAAGGTGGAGACATGAGAGTCCTTCTGGCGCCCATCTCATTTTCCACCTGCTGCTGGGGCTGGGGCGGGAGCTGCAGCAGGAGTTGCGGCTGGAGCGGCAGCGAGTCTGGCCAATAGGAAGGGCAGGAGGGCCATCAGGGCAGAGTTACTTTGGGGAGGCTGGGCGTAAGGGAAGAATGACGGGTACTGAGGCTGCTGAGGCTGCTGATAAGGATAGAATCCCCCAACACCACGCCCATAACCCCTGAACATCTGTGGAGAGAGAGAGAGAGAGAGAGAGAGAGAGAGATGGATAAATTGTTCTGAACTCAAACAAACTAGTAATCATATTCAAATAGCAGCCCATACTAAAGTACTCTAATAGATAGAATACCTAATAAATAGCAATAGATAGTACTAAATATTACTGTACCTCATCACTAGCTGAGCGCTCCTCTCGATCATGTTTCTCAGACACCTGCACACACAAACAAAATCCCAGGATGAAGGATATTACAGTATAGAGTAATCAACACTCAAAGAGTGAACTTAAGTCCATCATATTGTAATAATTAATGTATTGTCATATTCCAATACATTGCAATCTGTGGAAACAGCAATCTCTTGGTGTATTGATTTGTAAATTGCAGTGTTGATGTTGTATTTCAAGAATTCTTACAGGAATGGAGGAACAAAGTCCAATCAGGCACATCACTAGGAATAGTAGTTTCATGGTCGCCATGGAATTCTTGAAATGAAGAATACGAATTGTGAATTCAAAGCTAGATAAAATACTGCAAGCCTAAATTCCACTACAGTATTCTTTGAATCTCTTACCTGTTCAAGTGAAGATGTAAAATGGTTGAAAAGTCAGAACTAAAGTTGTGACACTGATGCTGTATTGTAACTTAACAGCTAGTTTGTGCTTTTTATAGACCATTTCAGTCCAGTGCACCAATGAGCTTTCAGTCCCATGATCAAAGGTGTGTCCTGGAGATGTAAATGTGATGAAATTAGGCATTTGGTGGGTAATCCTACAAATCTATATATCCACAGTCCCCACAAAGAACAATGTCTCATCAGTATTAGGAAACCTTAGCAAAGATGAGACGTTTTGAAACTGTGGATGATTCATTCACATGGTTTTGGGGGATTGTGGAGGCTAAATGAACACATTTAAATAATGTTAGATAATGTATATTGATAAAATATTGTTTCAAATTGTATTACACCGCTTTCATTTCTCAAATAATGCAATATAGCTAAAGTCCCACCATTTATTTAGACCATTTACTTATCATACAATCTGATGTACCACACTTTTTTTTCACAATTTCCACAAACTTCATGAGCATTCATCAGAGAACTGGAGAGACATACAATGTAGCTTGAAATATATATCTATTTTTAATTGAACATAAAGACATAAAGGAATCACACTTCATTATGTAAAGTGTGGGGTTCCACAGAGTGCTGAATGTTCATTCTGCGTGATGCAGGATATGAAGGGACAGCAGTTACTCTCTGGGAGTTCCATTAAATACCTGCTAGATTGAAAAGTGAATTAATTAATATATAGGATATTACATTTAATTTGTCACGTTGGGGGACTGGTGCAGGGGTTGAGGCAGGTGCAGGGGCTGGTTCAGGGGTTGGGGCTGGTGCAGGGGTTGAGGCAGGTGCAGGGGCTGGTTCAGGGGTTGGGGCTGGTGCAGGGGTTGAGGCAGGTGCTGGGGCTGGTTCAGGGGTTGAGACAGGTGCTGGGTCTGGTTCAGGGGTTGAGTCAGTTGCTGGGGCTGGTTCAGGGGTTGGGGCAGGTGCTGGGGCGGGTGCTGGGGTTGAGGCAGGTGCTGGGACTGGTTCAGGGGTTGGGGCAGGTGCTGGGGCTGGTTCAGGGGTTGAGGCAGGTGCTGTGGCTGGTTCAGGGGTTGAGGCAGGTGCTGGGGCTGGTTCAGGGGTTGAGGCAGGTGCTGGGGCTGGTTCAGGGGTTGGGGCAGGTGCTGGGGCTGGTTCAGGGGTTGGGGCAGGTGCTGGGGCTGGTTCAGGGGTTGAGGCAGGTGCTGGGGCTGGTTCAGGGGTTGAGGCAGGTGCTGGGGCTGGTTCAGGGGTTGGGGCTGGTGCCGGGGTTGGGGCTGGTTCAGGGGTTGGGGCTGGTTCAGGGGTTGAGGCAGGTGCTGGGCTGGTTCAGGGGTTGGGACAGGTGCTGGGGCTGGTACTGGGGTTGAGGCAGGTTCTGGGGCTGGTTCAGGGGTTGTGGCGGGTGCTGGGGCTGGTTCAGGGGTTGAGGCAGGTGCTGTGGCTGGTTCAGGGGTTGAGGCAGGTGCTGGGGCTGGTTCAGGGGTTGAGGCAGGTGCTGGGGCTGGTTCAGGGGTTGTGGCAGGTGCTGGGGCTGGTTCAGGGGCTGGGGCAGGTGCTGTGGCTGGTTCAGGGGTTGAGGCAGGTGCTGGGGCTGGTTCAGGGGTTGAGGCAGGTGCAGGGGCTGGTTCAGGGGTTGGGGCTGGTGCAGGGGTTGAGGCAGGTGCAGGGGCTGGTTCAGGGGTTGGGGCTGGTTCAGGGGTTGAGGCAGGTGCAGGGGCTGGTTCAGGTGCTGGGGCTGGTTCAGGGGTTGAGGCAGGTGCAGGGGCTGGTTCAGGGGTTGGGGCTGGTGCAGGGGTTGAGGCAGGTGCTGGGGCTGGTTCAGGGGTTGAGACAGGTGCTGGGTCTGGTTCAGGGGTTGAGGCAGTTGCTGGGGCTGGTTCATGGGTTGGGGCTGGTGCAGGGGTTGAGGCAGGTGCTGGGGCTGGTTCAGGGGTTGAGACAGGTGCTGGGTCTGGTTCAGGGGTTGAGGCAGTTGCTGGGGCTGGTTCAGGGGTTGGGGCAGGTGCTGGGGCTGGTTCAGGGGTTGGGGCAGGTGCTGGGGCTGGTTCAGGGGTTGAGGCAGGTGCTGGGGCTGGTTCAGGGGTTGAGGCAGGTGCTGGGGCTGGTTCAGGGGTTGGGGCTGGTGCCGGGGTTGGGGCTGGTTCAGGGGTTGGGGCTGGTTCAGGGGTTGAGGCAGGTGCTGGGTCTGGTTCAGGGGTTGAGGCAGGTGCTGGGGCTGGTTCAGGGGTTGGGACAGGTGCTGGGGCTGGTATTGGGGTTGAGGCAGGTTCTGGGGCTGGTTCAGGGGTTGTGGCAGGTGCTGGGGCTGGTTCAGGGGTTGAGGCAGGTGCTGTGGCTGGTTCAGGGGTTGAGGCAGGTGCTGGGGCTGGTTCAGGGGTTGAGGCAGGTGCTGGGGCTGGTTCAGGGGTTGGGGCAGGTGCTGGGGCTGGTTCAGGGGTTGGGGCAGGTGCTGGGGCTGGTTCAGGGGTTGAGGCAGGTGCTGGGGCTGGTTCAGGGGTTGAGGCAGGTGCTGGGGCTGGTTCAGGGGTTGGGCCTGGTGCCGGGGTTGGGGCTGGTTCAGGGGTTGGGGCTGGTTCAGGGGTTGGGGCTGGGGATGGGGCTGGTTCAGGGGTTGGGGCTGGCTCAGGGGTTGGGGCTGGTGCAGGGGCTGGTGCCGGGGTTGGGGCTGGTGCAGGGGCTGGTGCCGGGGTTGGGGCTGGTGCAGGGGCTGGTGCCGGGGTTGGGGCTGGTGCAGGGGCTGGTGCAGGGGCTGAGTCTGGTGCAGGGGTTAGGGCAGGTGCAGGTGTAAATAATTTCTGCTCATAATCTGTGGAGCTATGGAACGTACCTCCTTGGAGTTTGAGTTAGAGTTGGAGTCAGAGCTGGAACGTGCAACTCTCAAATGATCCACATCAGCCTGAAAAATAATAATTTTGTACATGTAAATATGCCTATATATGAATATATTTAAAAAATGATATCGAAAATATAAATAAAATATGATATAATGTAGAATACTACGTAATTTGGGCCATATCTATTGTATGTTTATTTTTGTTAAACTCACAGGAACAGTCAATGACAGGCCCAGGAGGTATCCCAGAAAGATTGTAGCCTTCATCATCATCTTGGTGGTCAGTTCTAAAAACATATTAAGGAGCAAAAGCAGCTTAGATGACCTTTTTGTTTTTGTTCTGAATGCTGAAATAGCATGTGAACACCACAGCATAAGTATATTTACCAACGTTCAAAAGCCCTGCTTTACGACCAATTCTCTTACCTTTGAGTCACAGTTCATTTCAGCAGTTGATCAGGTGTAATGATGCGAAGACAATGAGCTATACCCAGTCGGTGGGTTCAATTTAAATAGAGTTAAGAGCACTGATGTCACAACCCCTAATACTAAGCGATATTATTGTGAAAATAATCATGATGTTTAATTTTCTGAAATCTTTAAACTCTCTGTTGAAGGATAGGTGTGGGTAATAGTAAGTGATTTACATTATAACTTCACAGATGAGTCACATGTCAAATATTGGATATAAAACACAACCATGTGGTAACAGTTCACAGTCATTTTCATGAATAAACCTTTTATAAATAGTGTTTATTATTAGTAAATGGTATATCATTATTTAAAAACATGTATAAATATTATAAGTATACAATGCATAAGCATATAAAATGTGTTATAATATATTAATTTCAAACATTTCTGAACATTTATTAGAATAAATGTCATAAATGTTAATATAAAGACAAAATATCAACTACATCCAGCTAATCGCTGAAATAATTGTTGAATGTGTGATAGAAATGGATATTAATCATTTTGAAAACACATGCAGTTCCAGTGTTTTGCAAACAAACACCCTCTTAGCTCCCCACCATTAAATGTTGCCCAAACATCATGGGAAGTATTTGAGTCACCAGCTTAAAAAGTATAATAGGCAACACAATCCGCACCTTGCCACGACAAATGTCCAACTGTTTTTCTTTCTTTCAAGTATATGTTGCTCCAGGCAAAAACATTCATTTAGGATCATGTTCAAGAGTTCACACATTTCAAAGGCATCCGTATTTGTAGAGAAGTAAACTATTAAACACTGAACAAAAATGTTAACACAACATGTAAAGTGTTGGTCCCATTTTTCATGAGCTGATATAAAATATCCAATACATTTTCCAGATGCACAAAAAGCTTATTTCTCTCAAATTTTGTTTACATCCCTATTAGTGAGCATTTCTCTTTTACCAAGATAATCCATCCACCTGACAGGAGTGGCATATCATCAATCTGATTCAACCATATGATCATTACACAGCTGCACCTTGCGCTGGTGACAGTTAATGGTCACTCTAAAATGTGCAGTTTTATCACCCAACACAATGCCACGGATGTCTCAAGTTTTGAGGGAGCGTGCAATTGGCATGCTGACCGCAGGAATGTCCACCAGAGCTGCTGAATATTCATGTTCATGTTCATTTCTCTACCATTAGCCACCTCCAACTTTATTTTAAAGAATTTGTCAGCATGCCCAACCGGCCTCACAACCGCAGACGACGTGTAACCATGCCAGCCCAGGACATCCGGCTTCTTCACCTGTGGGATGGTCTGAGACCAGCCACCAGGGCAACTGATGAAACTGGTTTACACAACCAAAGAATTTCCGCACCAACTGTCAAAAACCGTCTTAGGGAAGCTCATCGGAATGCTTGTTGTCCTCACCAGGGTCTTGACCTTACTGCAGTTCTTGACCTTACTACAGACCTCCGTGAGCCAATCAATGCTCACCTTCGATGGTCACTGGCAGAGGTGGAGAGGTGTGCTCTTCACGGATGAATCCCAGTTTCAACTATACCTGGCAGATGGCACACGCATGGCGAGCGGTTTGCCAATGTCAACATTGTGAACCGAGTGTCCCATGGTGCCGGTGGGGTTATGGTATGGTCAGACATAAGCTATAGACAACAAACATAATTGCATTTGAATGCACAGCGATACCGTGATGAGATCTTGAGGCCCATTGTCGTGTAATTCATCTGCCGCCATCACCTAATGTTTCAGCATGATAATGCACAGTCCATGTCGCAAGGAACTGTACATAATTCCTGGAAGCTGAAAATGTCCCAGTTCTTCCATGGTCTGCACACTCACCAGACATGTCACCCATTGAGCATGTTTGGGATGCTCTGGATTGACGTGTATGACAGCGTGTTACAGTCCCGTCAATATCCAGCAACTTAGCACAACCGTTGAAGAGGAGTGGGACAACATTCCATAGGCCTACTTGTTTTTAAAGGTACAGTGCATTCGGAAAGTATTCAGACCCCTTCCCTTTTTGCACATTTTGTTACATTACAGTCTTATTCTAAAATGGATTATACACATTTTTTCCTCGTCAATCTACACACAATACCCCATAATGACAAAGTGAAAACAGGATTTTAGACATTTTTGCAAATTAATTCAAAATAAAAAACAGAAAACCTTATTTGCATTAGTATTCTGACCCTTTGCTATTAGACTCGAAATTGAGCTCAGGTGCATCCTGTTTCCTTTGATCATCCTTTTGATGTTTCTACAACTTGATTGGAGTCCACCTGTGGTAAATTTAATTGATTGGACATTATTTGGAAAGGCACACGCCTGTCTATGTAAGGTCCCACAGTTGACAGTGCATGTCAGAGCAAAAACCAAGCCATAAGGTCGAAGGAATTGTCCGTAGAGATAGGTAGGATTGGATTGTGGCTAGACACAGATGGGAGAACCTTCCAGAAGGACAACCATCTCTGCAGCACTCCACCAATCATGCCTTTATGGTAAAGTGGCCAGATGGAAGCCACTTATCAGTAAAAAGCATATGACAGCCTGTATGCAGTTTGCCAAAAGGCACCTAAAGGACACTCAGACCATGAGAAACAAGATTCTCTAGTCTGATGATCCAATATTGAACTCTTTGCTTTGAATGCCAAGCCTCACTTTTGGAGGAAACCATCCCTACGGTAAAACCACCCCTACGGTGAAGCATGGGGGTGGCAGCATCATACTGTGGGGATGTTTTTCAGAAGCATGGACTGGGAGACCAGTCAGGATCGAGGGAAATATGAACGGAGCAAATTTCAGAGATCCTTGATGAAAACCTGCTCCAGAGCGCTCAGGACCTCAGACTGGGGCAAAGGTTCACCTTCCAACAGCACAACGACCCTAAGCACACAGCCAAGACAACACAGGATTGGCTTCGGGACAAGTCTCTGAATGTCCTTAGTGGCCCGGCCAGAGCCTGGACTTGAACCCGATCAAACATCTCTGGAGAGACCTGAAAATAGCTGTGTAGCGATGCTCCCCATTCAACCTGACAGAGTTTGAGAGAATCTGCAGAGAAGAATGGGAGAAACTCCCCAAATACACATGTGCCAAGCTTGTAGCGTCATACCCAAGAAGACTCAAGGCTGTAATCGCTGCCTAAGGTGCTTCAATAAATTACTGAGTAAAGGGTCTGAATACTTATATAAATGTGATTTTTCAGATTAGTTTTTCTACAAATTTGACGGAATATCTAAATACCTGCATTTGCTTTGTCATTGTGGGGTATTGTGTGTAGACTGATGAGGGGGAAAAACAATTTAATCCATTTTAGAATAAGGCTGTAACGTAACAAAATGTGGGAAAAGTTCAATGGGTCTGATTACTTTCCGAATGCACTGTATCTGTGACCAACAGATGCATATATATGTATTCCCATGTGAAATCCATAATGAATTTCTTTCAATTGACTGATTTTCTTATTTGAACCTTAACTAAGTAAAATCTTTGAAAATGTTGCATGTTGCATTTATATTTTTTGTTCAGTGTACATTATACAATTTAAATACACTTATATGAGCTACTGTCAGACTGTCATTGCAATCAAAGGGCTCTTTCTGTTGGCAAACTGGCATTGCACGACTCAATGTCAATGAAATACCTCTTTAGCAAAGCCTGCGTGATAATTGCCCTATTGCACACATCAAAACATTCGTCATAGGCTGTGTTTTCTCAAGCAGTATAGAGATTGCTCAACACTTCATGTCTAATATAAGTGTCCATAGGTAGGAGCTTAGAGCACAAAGAGACTTCCAAGGTGAAGGTAAGTGCTAGGGAGAAACACTGGGTTTAGAATAGACAGGTTGTTTTCAAGCAATCTGGTGGCAAAAATGACTTGGTGTTTTTAATGTTAAAACTACTGTTTTCAGTAATGTGTTTTCAGTGTTAAACAACTTTGTGTTTGCAGTGTTAAAATGGATTTTCAATGTTAAAACCTCTTAAGGATCGGACCCTTAAAAAAAAAAAATAGCCTAAAATAACATACCCAAATCTCTCTGCCTGTAGCTCAGGACCTGAAGGAATGAAATGCATATTATTGACACCATTTGAAAGGAAACACTTTGAAGTTTGTGGAAATGTGAAATTAATGTAGGAGAATATAACACATTAGAGCTGGTAAAAGATGGCAGTAGTGTATGTGCAAAGTTTACACTGATCCAAAGAACCATTGCACTTCTGTTCAAAATGTTGTATCAAGACTGCCCAAATGTGCCTAATTGGTTTATTAATACATTTTCAAGTTCATAACTGTGCACTCTCCTCAAACAATAGCATGGTATTATTTCACTGTAATAGCTACTGTAAATTGGGCAGTGCAGTTAGGTTAACATGAATTTAAACTTTCTGCCCATGTCAGATATGTCTATGTCCTGGGAAATGTTCTTGTTACAACCTCATGCTAATCACATTAGCCTACGTTAGCTCATTCGTCCCGTGAGGGGGCACCGATCCTGTATTAAACAACTTTGTGTTTTCAGTGTTAGCAATATCAGTGTTAAACAACTTTGTGTTTTCAGTGTTTAAATATGAATAATTGTCTTACAGGCATATAGGAAGCAATGGAGGACCTCTGTGTTGTCATTTTACTTTTCTCGGCTGTGGCTACACGTGTGAGTAAATAGTCAAGAGAGAATAGAGAATAATCCAAAAAAATATATGGGTGCAATGCATTAGGTTTATTAATATTCAGCACGGCAGATCATGTACTTTATTAAATTGTGATTTATTTTTCCCAGGCTGACCCATGGAGACAATTGCAACAGGGAGACAGTCGATTCCTCCCATTTGGCAGACCTCAACAAAGTCCAGACAGACACCCTATGAGAGTAAGAAAAAAAGGTCAAAGAGATTTCCAAGAGATCCAAGAGACCTAAATCAAAGTCAATCAAGATTTAGAGAAAAACAGACAATTCTAGATTTTACTTTGTTTTCTTACTTAATGGTTATATCTGAAGCTCATATTATTTTCCTTTACTTTGTCAAGCCCAATGGTAGAGATCCCTGGATGAAGGATGGTTCCCTCCCTCCATTTGGGGGCCAGCCAATAGGTGGAGGAGGAGAGAACTCTAGACCAATCGGTGGAGGACCTACGTGGCAAGGATGGGATATGGGTGGAACTGGTAACCCAGGATGGGTATGATGGCCTTCTAATTTGATTAACAAATGTGATTTTCCCAAACTACTAAATCATTGTATCTACTAGTAGTAATAGTTATGATATAGTACTTTTTACTTGACTGAATTTATTTTGTGTAGCCCGACCAGGATCAAATGCCCCCTTGGTACCCAAACAGACCCTCTGGAGGCCCAGGAAGTGGGGACACTCAGCGACTAATGGGAGGGCCCGAGTCTGGAGGACCCCTCGACTACCCTGATCGGGATTATAAAAGGGTATGTCGTGTCTGATTATTTTCTATTCTATTTATGTAATTTATTGCTTTTTCAATGTTTTTTCTTCTCATATGCTGTTTTTGTGATCGTTTTATTGCCATGATATACTCAGGTCTCATTTTGGAAACGTGATTTGTAATCTCAATATGATCTCCTGAATAAATAAAGGATACAAATATAAAAGCTGTCAGGGATCCTCCATCAATTGAAAATCTATTGTTAATTAACATGTATAATGTGATGCTCGCTCCTGGTCAAGAGAGAGGATGAAGGTCAATGGTGGAACCAGGGAACCATGAGAAGAGACCGAGGATCATCATCCCCTGCCGATCTTCCACCTGTGACAGTGAGTAAACGGTGTAATGGCAACCTCCATGCAACCTGCTATGAATACAATCACCGATTCCACTTAAGATTCTTAACTGATTGTAGAACTAGAATTTAATGTTTCTCTCTCTCTCTCAATAGGGATCTGACTTTGGGTATGCTCCCAATGGACCTGGACCGCACCCTGGCCAGGGCCCCCCTCGCGGGCCAGGGTCCCGATGGCGTAGACCTGCAGGGCCCCCAAGAGGAGGAAGACCCAACATGAGGAACCTTGATGCAAGGGTAAGACATTTTTTAAACTTTTATTTCAGACTATATTGGAAAGTACTAGCCTGGCGGTCCATTTTGTTAGTGTGTTAGCCAATGTATCCCTCTCTGTCTTTCTGTTGTTAAAAGCGCATAGATTATGTGACGCTGGCTAGGAGACGACAGAACTAATTAGCTTTGATATAATGAAGGGTGTTGTGTCTCTTTATCTCCCCAGCCTGACAGGAACCCCATTCGCCCCTCAGCTGTTCCATCTGGAGCAGGTGGACGGCCCCCGTTTGATGACACCTTCTTAGGAGGAAGACTGTTGCAACCTGAGATGGTGGTAGGTTGTTAATAGATCCTGGTTATGTCATAACCCGGCATTAGGTTTAACGTAGACAAAATTAACTTATGTCCATTTTTTTAATGTTTTAGGGCAACAGAGAATTCATCCCCATCTTTCAGGTACAGTACCTTGGCCATTGGTAATTAATGTATGTCAATGAAGAACATCGCTTTGTGAATACAGACATATGGGTAATGAGATATGTATAATTTATTGTTAAATATGATGTTATTCCTTGTTATTATATTTATTCATTTAGAAATTCTTGAGAAATTAGAATTTAAAAAATAAATAATGTTATGGTTCTTTTACAGGCTGACAATGTGACTTTACAGGTAAGATGATGTTTTTACTATCAAAAACTGAATGGATTTACATACTTAAAATCATATTGAAACAAAATGCTTTTTTTCTTTCCCAGAATGCAAGTGGTCTGCCCCTGAAAGAGGTAAATAATGAATTTGCCTGAATGATCTAAGATAGAATTGTTATCATATATTATACATGCGTTAATTGTCCCAGTATCATACAGTGTATGTCGTCTATATCTGTTCATGTGGCGAACATGTTTCCCTTTGTAGGGTGAGAACATTTTCCTGCTGCCAAAGGTGAGGAATTCACACTAACAATGATTTATTTTAGTATTATGATGGCTGGAGTACGGCATGATGGAATTGTGTAAAACAAATACTGTATTTTCTTTACTATCAGGGAGGACGAGGAACACCCCCACCAAGGGTATGGACTAGCCTCTCATTCCATGTTAGCTTAATTCTATGACTCTGAAGTATTGTAGGCAACATAGCAGGAAGTATGCCATTGTACTGTATATAACAGATAAGTAAACTGTAATATGTTTTACAGCATGGACATAAAAGACCTCAAGAATTAGGGGTATGACGAGATATTCCGTTTTAAATCATATTCTAGTACATTTTGCTGTGAACTTTGGTGTGAAGTGTGAATTTCTTGAAAGAACTTGAAAAGCAGTTGATATTTTTTCTGTGTCCCTGGTTTTGATAGTTTGGATACCCACACTCATCTGGTTTTCAGGTAAGTGTCCTAATGAACCTTTAAACTATTTTGTTATATATTTACAATGCTGAATAAATAGAAAACAAGTTGATTTGAAGATTTGAGAACTAGCAAAACATTTCGTTTTTTTTCTCTCAGTTCCAACCTTACCTGAAGCTCATCTACAACCCCTCAGCTACAGTATGTATACATTTATGATTTAACATCAACAAAATACCACAATGCAAATATGTTATGTGAGATTTTATCTTTTTTCTTAATTAAGAAATATACTTTACACATGTTTTAAATGTTTATCTGTTCTTTTCCCTGCAGAATAAAATCTCATTTGAATATGGGATAACAACACTTGTAAGTATTGGCTGTTTACTAAACATGCTTCTTATTGAGATTTTAATATTCCCTTTCAGCTTTAGTGTCATCATGAATGAATATTGTCAAATGTAGCAATATTGTTTATTTTTCAATCAAATGTCACTCACAATACCATCTAAAACATGATTTGAATCCTTCAACCTTTATCCCAAGCTCCCATCGTTCATGAAGGTAAGAAATTACTAATGACATTGTTGTATCTGTATTCCTACAATAAAATAATGTATTTCATTTCTTAAACCATGATATGATTGATCTATCTGCAGGCTGAAGAGACAAAGGCTTGGGAAGAGGAAGGAAAATAATATGGTGGATACAAGGTGTGTTAAACACTTTGCCTAGGCGTTTCCTTGCAATGCATCATCTATTTCTTTATCCTTTTCTGACTTCTTCTTCCCTGTTTACAGGGAGAAGAAGCCCAAGCCTTGCATCTGGATTGGAAACGTCGATTGGAATGAGATTACATTTTCGACATATTTTCATATCTATCTGGAGTACATTCAACTTTACAGATTACATTTGGATATTTAGTTGCTAAATGTTTTCCTAAATACTAATACATTTCTTAACTCATGAAACCAAACAACCTTTAGTTTTAGCCTAACAATATTTGATTTTACTCATGGGTGTGGGGAGGTGGGCCTCTTTCTGTCCAGTAAGGTAATTTCTGGACAATATTTCTGTCCAATTAGGGGACCCCTTTTGGCTCAAGAGCACCCCCAGTGGCAAGATATGTGTAGCCTCTTTAGAACCTATTTCTAACTATACAGTACATGGCAGGTGTTGGTGGAGGTTACTTCTGTGATATAATTTGACACTTTCTCAATCAATTGCTCTATAACATTCATTAAAACTTCCAGCATGCAAACTAAGAACTCTTGTTTTTGTGTGCATACAAAGTACAATTGACAACTGTGATTTTGCTTGATAATAGATTTATTTGACAATAGAAAATGTATCAAATTGTAACTGACAACATATCTTATATTAATATAGGAGTAGGAATGTGAGATTGATGTGCCGATCCCTGAAAATGAAAAAAAAAACACTTAAATGGAAGTACAGTATACTACTGATCTGAATACATTTCAGGTGTTTAGTTGAAGAAATGTTTCCTTCCCATAATAAAAACCTGGAAATGGCCCTAATGTTACCCTACCTCAATTTCATTTGACCCCACATGCAATTTTATGGCTCAAACAGGAAAGAGAAGTTGGGATGACCCTGTAAAAAAAAAAATTCAAGATGACATTATCACAAGTACAACATATGTTTCATATCACATACTAAAATCTATATATACAATGTATACATACTATAATATATTATATGTTATATTAGCATTGTTATAGTCATAGTAAAAGAAGTAGAGGTCATACCTCATCTACGCCAGGGTCAACTGTGTCTCCACGGTGATCTGGTGGAGGGTTGGCAGCCTCTGTCTGGAATCCTTTAGGCCATGTCTATCAACAACACAAAAATACAGTTAGATATCACACAGCTCAGTCTACGTCAACAGCCCTCACATAGAGGACACATTAATGTTATCCATATATGATTCAGACACAGTAGTAAGCGCTTACTTACCTTTCCTGGTGCCTGAGGTTGGGCAGCCTGCTGCAATTATGAAATGGTAATAATAATTATTAAGATACTCTGTCTGACCTGTTGAATTTTCGAATTATAAAATTATTGTTAGTTTAAAATGAAACTAAAATCATGAAATTATGACATACTATCGGTTCATTGTCTCTAATTTCCATTCTGTTGAGAATATTTCACTGCACTTTAAACTGCCGTATTCAAATATTTTATTCTCCTGGAGCCGCAATGCTTATGCATAGGTTTCACTGAAATGAATATGAACGTCTCACACTCTGCAAAAGTCACTCGTCTAGTGTAACAGGCCTGTATGAGGGGAAGGGAGAGCACACCCATGTAATGACCCCTCCTCACCTGTAGTGGGAGCTGTGGTTTCTGAGGGGTCTTCTCCAAGTTCAGCTGGTTCTGCCCGTTGTTCTGGTTAGGCTGGGGGTAGTTGGGGTAACCGTAAGACATGTAGTAGGGGTAGCCCTAGGGAAGATACACTTGTGAAAGTTAATAGTCTTAAAGGATCAAAAAGTGTGATGATGATATGTTTGATATGCAAAACACATCAGGATCACACATTTAGCTTTTTAGTGCTCTATCTTGAAAACTTTACTGTTGACATGCCCAATTTGTGGGGACCATATCAACAGTGAACTACTAAGAAAATGCAACACAGAAATGGAGGGTAAAAGTGATCCTTTAGTCTGAATAAAGAGTGTATATCATCTCTTACAGTGAATACAAGATGCACCTTGAGGAACAAATCACACTGAAAGAGGGAAACTCCACTGTACCTGCATTCTTGGTTGCTGGGGAAATGAAAATGATGGGTAGTATTGAGGAAACTGGGGAACCCCCTTCAGGATAATAGAAAATAAATACAACTTCAACAAATACTGGAAAGACTTTGCCAATTAGTAGTGGATTACCTGACACGTGGTATTTCATTGAATTACATTGAATTTGTATAAAAACATAGACAAACTGACTTCAGGAAAAAAATATGTGTATTCATTAGTAGAGGCTGGGAAGCCTTTTGTCATTGGTATCCATCAAAAACATTGGTATTTCAATGAACTTGTGTGAAAACATACACAGACCAACTAACTGATCTGAAATGGTACAGTAGCCTACCTGTGCAGGGTTGTGAGGTTGCTGGGGGTTATTGGGGTTGTTGGGGTCCTGGGGGGCCCCAGGCTGCTCCTGTTGGGCATTGGCGTACAGTATGGGGGGCAGCTGGTTCCCCTGTGTAGGGAACATCATCTGGGGGCCGAAAGGGCCTCCCACCTGGGGGTTAAAGTTCACCATCTGGGGGAGACCAAGTTCAGGCTGCTGCTGGATCACGTACTGGGGCATGAATGGAGACGCCTGAACAAACAAGGTTGGGTAAAAGATCTGTCTCTGACCTAAGATCATTTCAAAGCTTTGTGGACCGAAGTTGTGATGAGCAATTGAATGAACAATTCGGCTGATGTGCCAAAGCTGAAAATATGTGTAGTTAAAGGTAAAGTGGGAATGGAAACTGCTCACTGGAGACCATTTTGAACTATTATGCTGTCTGCAAATGTGGCTAATGATATCAATCTTCTTTACTACAGTATGTCTATAGCATTATCATGGCTAATGATTTCTACCTCGATTGCGTTAGATTGGATTGGTTCAGTACCTGCATTTGTGTTTGCCCAAAGCCTACACCTGTCAGGGTCAGTCCATTCAACCGCAGGATCTGTAAAGGATGGGTGAGCAGCCAGAAAATGTTTCTAACAACCGTTACTCCACATTGCATTGTATTTTACTGCACAACAATTTGAAAGAAAAATCACGAACAACAAATGCAATGTCAAGAGTTACAGACAAAAACATATGGGACAATTCAATGTACCTCATTGCTGTTACTTGCGAGGATTCCAATTTGCTGTTGGTATAGCTTTAAAAAAGCAACAAAAACAGTTTGTTATGATTCATTTTGAAGTGTAGCACTCGCTATAAATGAAGGAATATTCAAGTAACGTGTGAAACTCACAGGAAGTGAAAGGCTAGCACCCAAAAGGCAGACCAAAACAGTTACAGTCTGCGGCTTCATGATATCCTACAATGAAGACAGAACAAATGTAGTTTATATCTGACATCTCAATACCATCTTGTAACCATCTTGAGCATGTTGTATGTGATGCATACTTATTTTTTTTTAACTATTTTTGATTATACAGAAGCAAGTCATAGCCCATGACAGTATTACCTTATCAGAGAACGTCAGCTTCAGCCTATCTTCTTTCTTTCCAGTGTGTTCTTTATTTCTCTGTCCAGGCTACTGTGTCTCTCCTACTTTTAAACTATCTCTGTCTTCCCACTTGAGCTGTCATGTCCCAGACACACACAGACTATGGTCAAAATGACGCACAGGCTCTTTGAGATGACATCACTCTCAGACTCAGACAGTTACGGTGCAGATATATGCTGCTGTATCATTATGGACTGACCATAAGTCAAAATGAATCTCATGCCTGGACATTATCTATCGTGTCGTACACCAATTCTAATGTTATTGTCTAATATGTTGACTCTACAGTATATGACACAAAGTAGGTGGATGAAAGGTGGATAACAGTCAACCTCTGTCCCATTATTTCAATCGGTATTCTGCCCCTACAGTATGTTCACAATATATAGAACATCTCCTATTATACATCACTTTCCCTATATTGGCCTAAAAAACCTGGAACTCAATGCCCCTGATGACCATGAGTCTGCATTATTTGTAAACCTTTCATAGAGACCTGTGATTATAATATGCGTCACTACAAGAGCGTTTGCTGCAGGTGGTTAAGAGTTTTCAGACAGACGATTAGTCTATGGACTGGTGTGGGGTTGGCATGTGTAAATGTAAGTCTTTTGATTGACATTATCAGTGTTTATTATGTCCTATAAATAAGGTATTATAGGCAGGTAGCTGTAAGGTTGCTGGTTCAAATCCCAATGGTTACTGAACAGGCAACAGGAGGGCTGCTGGTTTAGATCCTAACCGCCATCATTTGGTTAGGATAAAACCATTTGTAAAAAATGTAAGAAACATTTGCATACTCTTATGATATTATATTACATAATTATATTCTGAAAGAGATTGAGGAAGAGTGAGAAGTGCAATCTACAGTAGAAACATTTCCCCTGTTCTTCATCAGGCCAGGTTCCACGAGGGGGCAAAAGTGGGCTTTGGGCACTCAGTTGAAACTTGTGCCCCCTCAGTTTTAGTCCTATCTCCCTATATAAAAATAGCAAAAAAGTTTAAATGATCAAGAGATAGGTTGGTGCAAAATCTGTATCTCCGCTGTGCTGTGTCAGCAGAATCAACAGATAGCACAGGATGTGTGTAGGGAGTTGGGCTATCGAAAGCCCCTGGGGTGGTTAGTAATGACTCCTTTGGGTTTCCATAAACATTTTGGGGAAAACACTTCTCATCTGTGGTAGGCTAATTGAATAATATGGTACACCTCTACCTGTAATATTTGATTTGGATTTATAAGGGTGGGGTCAAGTTTACCATTAAGCTGCTTCACTCAACTCTGCCTCACACCACACCACTACAGAGTTTAGTTAGCTTCTTAGCTAGCTGTAAAAAACATTGTTATTAGCCTTAGCCTATTTAGCTTGCTCGAACCAGCTAATCTGCCACTGCCACGATTGATATCAAAAATTGGCTTTGCCAAAGTACCCAAACAAAGATAAAAGGAGTGTGATGAGCAGCAGCTGCAGCATCAAACCACAGAGGTCACCACCAAGCCGAGCAGCGATGATGCTGCCAAGCTCCAGCTAGCTTTGCGTGCAGAGCCTACCCACCCTTCCACAAACGCCAGGATATTGACTCCACAGTCCCCTCCACCTCCGACTGTTCCTGACGATCTTGGAACAGAGGAGCCAGCCCAGGTTTATCTAGAATACTACCCTAGCCGCAGGTTTTCTGTCCAAAAACATTCATTTAACAGCGTCTGGTTCATAGGAAGAGTGTCTGGAATACTGGGTTACTGCAGAATTCAATATAATTCCAATGCAAGAACCCAAATTATGCTCCTGGGTGTAGTTACATATCGGTATGTTTCATAATAAACATTCTATTATGGTTTTCTTGGTAGCCTATTGGTTTTTGTGCTTGTAAATGGAACTGTGTGTATTGGAAATGTGTTTATGGTAGGCTGGCATTGCTTAATCGATTAAGCCCCTATGGGGCGGCAGGGTAGCCTAGTGGTTAGAGCGTTGGACTAGTTGCAAGTTCAAATCCCCGAGCTGACAAGGTTCAAATCTGTTGTTCTGCTCCTGAACAGGCAGTTAACCCACTGTTCCTAGGCCGTCATTGAAAATAAGAATTTGTTCTTAACTGACTTTCCTAGTTAAATAAAGGTAAAAAAAAAAATTGGGTTGAATTTAAGTGTTTTGTGCCAACGTGCCAACATGTTGCTGTACTCATGAGCAGCATGATTTTCCATGTCTTTATGTTTGGCAAGACAGCTCTGCATGGCTGCTTCTCACTGTAGTAGGTTGTAGTCTATATTTTGGTTATTTGGATCTCCATTCGCCTTTTATTTACTGCGTTTGTTTACTGTTAATGTAACTAACCTAAACATAGATTTTGTCATGCCTTTATCCATCTGATATTTTGTATTCTAGGCCTACATAGTACCACTGTTCTATTCACATTCATTTGTTCGCATTCGCAGCTGTGATGGTATTCTAAGCCAAACTGCGATTAAAACCTTTTGGGGATCGGTGTCCCTTCCACGGGACGGTTGAGTTAAGGCTAATGCGATTAGCATGAGGTTGTAAGAAACAAGACAATTTCCCAGGACATATACATATCTGATATTGGCAGAAAGCTTAAATTCTTGTTAATCTAACTGCACTGTCCAATTTACAGTAACTATTGCAGTGAAATAATACCATGCTATTGTTTGAGGAGATTGCACCATTTTGAACATGAAAAGTTATTAATAACCAAATTAGGCACATTTGGGCAGTCTTGATACAACGTACACTGCTGCCATCTAGTGGCCAACATCGAAATTGCACCTGGGCTGGAATAATACATTATGGCCTTTCTCTTGCATTTCAAAGATGATGGTACAAAAAAATATAAAAGAACAGTTGGTTTTTTCTTTGTATTATCTTTTTCCAGATCTATTCTGTTATATTCTCCTACATTCCTTTCACATTTCCACAAACTTCGAAGTGTTTCCTTTCAAATGGTACCAAGAATATGCATATCCTTGCTCCAGGGCCTGAGCTACAGGCAGTTAGATTTGGGTATATCATTTTAGGTTAAAAAAAATAATTTAAAGGGGCGGATTCTTTTAACTATTATTGTTTGCCTGCATGAATAACTGGGTTACTTCTTTCAGCATTTAGTTTGCATTATTTTGGTAAGACAGATAGACATGCGCATTCACATAGGTTGTTTGTAATAGGTGAATTACCCTATCTATCTTGTAGCTTAGATTCATTACCAAAATGTCATTGCTTTGGTGAGTAGGGTGCAGTCCATTGTATTGATACAGTGCAGCGGAGATAGGCTACAGATTTCTTGCCAACCTGTCACTTCAAAAGCACTCAATCAATGCTCTCGGAGTCTTGGCAATTTAACTTTATGTTTATTGTGGTATAGAGTGATATACTGTATAAGCAGAATTCTAAGCAGAATTCAATATAATTCCAATGCAAGAATCCCCCAAAATGTTGCTTCCGAACCGATTTCAACTGCCCCCTTAGTCACTTTTTTATGGCGCTGGGTCTGTTCATCCTTTAGCCCTGCAGTCACTTGAAGCCTCTTAAAGGGATGGCTTCCTGGACAGAATTTCAACCTAGTTCTGGACTGAAATGCATGCTCAATGGAGATTCTCCATGGAAAGTGCTTCTTATGGACTAAACTAGTCCATAATATTTTAGATACTCAAATGAATTTAATTCTGCCCCTAGATGGCGAAATCGGGGCAATATGCCATACATTTGCATGACAAACATAGAAGGGCCAAAAATCAACCCCCATTTCAAACCAAACAAACAAACAAGTTTTATGAAGGCTAATAGTCATGTTTATTGAAATTTCAAGAAGAAACATAGGCATGGCAAATAAGATCTGCATGTATACAATGTTAGAAGACATTATACATTTACATTTTAGTAATTTAGCAAACGCTCTTATCCAGAGCAATTAACAGGAGCAATTAGTGTTAAATGCCTTGCTCAAGGGCACATCAACCAATTTTTCACCTAGTTGGCTCAGGGATTCGAACCAGCAACCTTTCGGTTAATGGCCCAAAGCTCTTAACCGCTAGCGTATCTGATATGATTAACTTAAAGTGCTGTGGACGACTTGGTGAAATTCCCCTGTGTCCATGTTCTACAGCAGACACCTGTAAATAAATCACCCAAGATACGTTTTGCTTATTATTTTTTTCAATAATGGGATATTGTACAATACCACAAATAGCATTTGTATTTTGATGTATACCTTGCTCCTCTCAAATTTGTCGACTCTAAACTTGAATTTTGTCTTAGCAAGTAGTTGGGGACGGAGTTGTGGTTGTCTCAGGTGAAATCTGAATGAGAAAAGGAAAGGATACCTAGTCAGTTGTCCAACTGAATGTATTCAACTGGAATGTATCAGATTAAATGTGCATTATTCTGTACCTGAATGTCCAAATCCGGTTTCATGGTGTGAGCCCTCCTCATCAGAAAGCGCTAAAAGGTGAAAATTGTATGAACATATGCACATTAACTACTGTATATTCCTTTTCTTACACAGAGTCAATTACAGATTGAAATACACTATTGACCATGAGCCACATGTACTGTACAGTCAATGACCATTACTGTACCTTGAATCTTCTCACGGGCTCTGCTTGTTGAGGACCCTGCTGTGGCTGCTGCTGTTGCATCATGGGAATCCCACCTGCACCTTGGACTCCCTAACCAGAAGGAAGAGTTATTATTATACATTTATTATAAATTGTAAATGATGGAGTAGTCTAAATGTATTCATGATTTGTGCGTGCCTATATTTTCCTGGAATGTAACACACTCCCGCCCTCATGTTGGAAACTCGGGACCTCCAAGTTCAAATTAACGTTAAAGTTATCTGCTTAGAGATTCATATTGGTGAATTCTGATGCCTAGGTTAGCAAGTTGGAAATGTCAGCGTTTCCGAGTTTCCAACATTAAGTGAACTCAGAATATGTTTGAGTACATAGAGTTGTCTATACCATGACTTGCTGTTGTGGAGGATTCATTCCTGCCATTTGAGGGACACCCATGTAGTAAGGCAGCTGTTTATGGGAGAACTAACATTTTAATTACTGCAAAGCATTTCCAAATTGTTTCTTCTCTGATAATACTATAATAACACCAAAAGAAAAAGCAGAATGTGCAATATAAACGTCCTGTTTTTCAAAGTTGTACCCCAGGACAAAAATGTGTACAATGTATTTCCCATTTTTAACTAATAAAACAAATAAAATATTAAAACAACAGAAAAGGACATACGTAGCAGAATAAGAAGTATGAAAGTCTATTTATTTAGAGTCATACCCCATTAGCTGGTGGGGCAGGATACTGGTACTGCCCAGGGAAGTTAGGGAACAGTTGAGGCTGCAGCATCCCGACATTGGGGAAACCATAGGGACCATTGGGAACAGCTTGGGGTTGCATGACATACGTGGGGACACCTGGGACCATCTGTATGAGTGAGGAGAGAAAGTCGTGCCAAATGATTCAGCACTTAGATAAAGATATAGTTTTCCCTCCCACATCTTCTCTCCCTAATACACAATTGACTGTCTGTTGCATAAATGGTTATGTGAAATGATTTATAAAAAGGTGTATAAGTAGTTTAAAGACAGTGTATTCTTTGTTTATCCACCTGTTGTGAACAGTTACTGTATAATACATTTCTTGAAATAGAATGAAACTGCAAACATGGATATTGATGACTGACCTGGGCAAACTGAGGCTGCCCAATCAACCCAGTGCCACCAGGGAGGACGCCAGGGTTCAGGCCCCCCACCACCAGTCCAGGGTTAAGCCCAGAAACAATTCCACCATTTAGACCTGCCAGCAGTCTCAGTTTCTGAGAAATGACAAAGATAGATATGATACGACCTTGAATTCTATCAACAGCTTCTCCTGAAGTGTCCACTCATTCAATACTTCCCACAACCCTAAAAGCATTGGATTGGTGAAGGATAAATATGTTTTTAGTGTCCAGTATCCTACCTTGCCAGCATTGACCTAAACAGATCATTGAGGGGGGGAAAAGGGAAAATTGTCATTAGAGTAATTTTGAATGCAAACATTTGATTTTGTACATTGTTGTGTGATGATCATGTGATCATACTCACATTGAAGATGGTGGCCATGAAGGCTACAAAAATAAGAAGCTTCATTTTGCAATCTGGAATATTGACAGACCACAAACGTGATTAGTGTTGCTAAACTACTGGGGCTACTGTACTAGGTACATTATCTAGATTATTTGCTGCTAACCAAAATATTAAATAATATATAATGTTTGAATATGAAGGCAAAAATACAGACCTTGAAGTGGTGAAAATTGTTTTGCTTCAGGTGCTGTCCTCCAAGCAGTATTCTCAGTTGCCCTCTGACATTTGAACATAGCCTTTTATTGATGTTAGATCTTCTATAGCAACCAATTAGAACAGAGCCCAGAAATTAGAAATCTTCATGTTGGTCACCTGATGCCCATAATAACAGGAGTTACCCAATTAAGATAAAGCCAAAGGCATTGTGTGGTTTTAGTCTTCAATGACTCCAATACCTGGTCCCCAAAATAAGACCATTGACCATTGTTCCAAATATTACTAAGTGACCACTAGTGACCGCAGTAGGACCATGAAAGGTCACAAACAGATTAAGCAACCAGGTTGTAATCATGGAGGCCCGTGAGCTAAGTAAAGAATTAAATCCATATGGGTAAAGAATCTAAGAACGCAAATCAACATAATATGACTGTAGATTGCTTCTGAATACCTGTAACTATTTTCACTATCACAATTGTTGTGGTTTTAACAAATGTACTCCTTAAGCAGGGTAAATGCTTCCTAAATTGCTTCCTAAAGAGAGTGTGAACAGACTTGTGCTACTGCTAAATCTTAAACGGACTATTTTCTTTCTCGTGCTGTAACAGCCCTACAAGTACGCACATGTTCACAGGACCCATGCTTAGTTATGACCCTTCTCCTTTGTGGTTGGATGGGAATGGTGTCATGCAGCTCTTAGGTTGTCTGGGATTGGTGTACCCGACTACAGTATTACAGGTAAATACCACCTAGGTGAGTCTGCGGCTGTATTGGGATTATTGTATGTCATGTCGTTTGTGAGGTCTGAGACCAAATGTCCCTGCTTTGTTTTTTTTAATGATATGTTACGACTAATGACTGATCCTTTTTGGTTATACACACACACTGAAAAACAGTTAGAATATTGTCCAAAAATGTCAGGAAATATTGTATAATAAGTTTGTTTGTGTAAAATATTTCCCACACTATGGTTCACTCCATAGTCAACATGGCCATTGCGGCTTGTGTTTGTCTTGAACATCTTACTGAAAATGTGAAACATCTTAGTGACATATTTGTGGGTTCATGAATGAATGGTCAGGGAAAGTTCATAATGCAGCATGTGAACTTCACTGTCGTAGGAAAGCATGTGCAGCTTGTTCATTCCATAGAGTAATAGTAATATTTTTTTAAACATTTTGCCCAAGTAGTTTTTATATATATGCACTATTTAAGTGCCACAAAACTGTTCGAATCAGAGCACTCAAAACATACTGTGTGGAAATGCTTAGGAAGCAAGAGGGTCAAATTGACTGATCACTTGTGCTGGACAGTGTAAGGGTAGACAGTGTCTGGGAAGCCTTTTAATATAGATTCCTTGATGTGGTTAATGTGATGGCTCCCACTGGACAGGTCAGAGTAAAGCAGAGATCGAGCCCTTGGTTTAATCATACGATTCTGGAATCTATTCAAGCAAGGTATAAGGCCTTTAAGAAATGTAAGAACTCTCAAGAGAAATTGGATTTTCTCCTATAAGCATCTCGTACTTTGGTTCACAATTTGTCATGAGGCTGAGAGAAAATGCTACATTTGTAAAGGTAATTTCCTGCGATGCTACACATTTGGCTATCATATGCTATCTGGGGTGCCCCGAATTTAATTTAATTTAATTGGAAATATAATTTTGCCCTGTACTTCTCCACCCATGCACTATAGTTAGGCCCCTATATAGGCTATTGATAATTTAATTGATCTCACAAAATACATTGTAGGCAAACTGGATTTCCCGAGCCCAGCAGAGAACTGCACTTGGCTTGCATTTTTATGAAGTGATCTCGACTAAGAAAAGGTTGGTGACCACTATTTTAGTCTATGTAGGCTATGACCTGTTATTATGTGTATTAGCATACTGTTAGGCTATAGTTTAAGTGTCCTTTGATGGTGTTAAATATACAGCATGCAACCTAATTCAAACCTGATCTACTTTGATTGGCCTCCGTGCCAGTAATTATTAACATTTACATTAGAAAAGCCTGGCCTCGTTGGACCCCCCTTCGGGCCAATGACGTGTCTTTTGAAAGTCAGCAGTCTAGTAAATACATTTCATTTTTGCTATCGGAATCGTTTGGTTTTGTTTATGAAGGTCATACGTAGCATTAGAATACAAAATAAAATCGATTTGAAAGAAAACAATAGCATTTTCATTAGTTTATGTAATTTATGTAAAATAAATATGACTAAAACACCAGAATTCAAGTGTTAAAATCCATTAAATAAACAAAGATAATTTATTATTAATTTGTTAAGGGCAGGTCTTAAAGGAATTGATTTATTAATTTAAAAAATGCATTTCAAAGAACAGAATGGCATATTTTGAGTTTAAATATGTTAATGTGCTTTATGTCCTCATAAAACTGCTTATAACACCAATTCTGCTTGTGATATTAAGATACTAACAATGATAGTGTGTTAGACTTATTTAGGAAAATTTGCTTTGAGTCAATATGACGCTCTCGGCTCTCCTAGTGTTGAATGGTTACATTTGTGGCCTCCTAGCCTGGCCTACTATCTCCTGGTCGCTGAGGCTAGCCTAGCCTATCCTAGCCTACTATCTACTGGTCGCTGAGCTTAGCCTAGCCTAGTCTAGCTTGGTCTACTATCTCCTGGTCGCTAAGCCAGTGAGAGGTTGCCATGCCTATTGTGATTATTACTGTTGTGTCAGGGCATTATGTTCTAGTCTCATAGACTATTAATTATAAGCCTATGGTTTGTTATGTGTAGGTCTATGTGTGTCGTATGTTAAATGCAACCGTCATGGATTTACGTAAGCCTACAATACTATTTGGTCTGTGATGCAAAATCACATGTTGGATGGTTTATTGTGTGTGCTATTATGATAATAGAACCAACATTTTTGCTGGCACTGCAATTAACATATTTCTGCCTACGCCACTGGTGTGATGACACGATATTTCAATAATGACACTCTTGTTGTGATATACATGTTCCAAAAAAGGGATAAATACTTTTATCAGAATTTTTATCAACTCACATACAGTTCTTGGTTGCAAGGGTCCACCTGACATTTTTAATACCCTTCTCGGTACAACTGAGCCGTTGTCTGATCTATACAATACATTTCTATCTATCTGAATGTTCTGTAAAGTTTTTACCCTCATCAACCAGGCGTTTATATTGCCAGTCTTGTGTTGTATTATGGGCTGTTGTGTTGTGTTGGCATTTAGTGAGAATTTATGGGGCTTAAACACCAGTGGTGTTTCATTCAGCCATCTATGAGTCTTGGGGAATTTCCTATCCAACACCAAATGAACAATACCTATCTAGATCTCTCCCATATTCCCAAGAAAGCAGTTGTTGTTTCTGGTCAATGGTCAATTATGTGTGTAATTATCAATCACAATAGTTTAATAGAGAATGAATGGCAATTAGATTGCAGGACATGGAGAGATACAACTTTCAAAGATTGCCATCTGTTTAATAATTTATTCAAAGACATCAGCTGTGGTAACAACATTTCCAGTGCATCGGGAACGCCGTTACAAAACATGGAAATGGACACACAGTCGAGATAGTCAGCCTGTTAATCTAGTTTTAGTTTTGGTCAAAGGAGACTGGAATTCCACTTTTCTTTCATAACGTTTATTCAGAGATAGATTTTGAAGTAAGATGGGGAGACAAACAAGCGGGCAACACAACAAGTTGTAGTGGCGCACCCGGGAATTGAACAACCTGCCAGTAGAGGTAATTTGTCATCTGGAATTGGCAATTTGATGAGATTCTGGTATTACAGTTTAAATACTTTATTTTCGGTTGCAAGATTCTGGTAACTTTCACACTTTCCAGAAGTCCCAGTTACTAGAAATGTGCAACCCTAGTTAGAATGCTGTCCAGGTTTCAGAGGCTCAGCCTCACTTCAGCATTCACTGGTGTCAGAGCCGGAGGATTCTTCCACCTCCCCAGCAATCACCTTGGTCTGATGGGCAAAATGGAAACATGATAGAAGCATTATTAGCTACTTTGTACATTTGTTATTGTTATCACAAGTGTTATATTAACAAAACATGTATAGCTACAACCTGAATTTATTAGTGACGTATAGGATTTAAACGTATGTTTCATTAGAATGCATGTTTCATGAAGTACACATTGGGCAAGTAAGCCTTGTCTGAGCCGGAATGGCCCATAGGGGCAAGAGACTACACTATGTCCTGATTCCGTAGCATGAGGCAATTTGATTTATAAGACTCTAGTCTTTTGCATGTACAAACGCTATTTGTTGCAAGGCCTTGCCCCCAATACATTTCCTTAATGCTGAGTGTCAAGAAGAGAGGCATCAGGTCCAATTTTTAGAGTATTTGGTCAAATCAAATCCAATATTATTGGTTTCTGGTTAGCAGAGGTTAATGTGGTTGTGGTGAAATGCTTGTGCTTCGAGTTCCGACGGTGCAGTAATATCTAACAAGTAATCTAACAATTCCCCAACAACTACCTAATACACACACATCTAAAGGGGTGAATGAGAATATGTACATATAAGTATAAGGATGAGCGATGGCCGAGCAGCATCAGCAAGGTTCAGTAGTTGGTATAAAATACAGTATATACATGTGATATGAGTGTAATGTAAGATATGTAAACATGATTAAAGTGGCATTATTTAAAGTGGCATTATTTAAAGCGACTAGTGATCTATTTATTAAAGTGTCCAGTGATTGGGTCTCAATGTAGGCAGCAGCCTCTCTGAGTTAGTGATTGCTGTTTAGCAGTCTGATGGTCTTGAGATAGAAGCTGTTTTTCAATCTCTTGGTCCCAGCTTTGATGCACCTGTACTGACCTCGCCTTCTGGATAATAGCTGTGTGAACAGGCAGTGGCTTGGGTAGATATTGTCCTTGATGATCTGGCCTTCCTGTGACATCGGGTGCTGTAGGTGTGATGGAGGGCAGGTAGTTTGACCCCGGTGATGCGTTGTGCAGACCGCACCACTCTCTGAACAGCCTTGTGGTTGAGGGCGGTGCAGTTGCCGTACCAGGCTGTGATACAGCCTGACAGGATGCTCTCGATTGTGCATCTGTAAAAGTTTGTCAGGGTTTTGGGTGACAAGCCACATTTCTTCAGCCTCCTTAGGTTGAAGAGGCACTGTTGCACCTTCTTCCCCACACTGTCTTTGTGGGTAGTCTATTTCAATTTGTCTGTGATGTGTACGCCGAGGAAAGTAAAACTTTCCACCTTCTCCACTGCTGTCACTTCGATGTGGATAGGGGGGTGCTCCCTCTGCTGTTTGCTGAAGTCCACGATCATCTCCTTTGTTTTGTTGACATTGAGTGAGAGGTTGTTTTCCTAACACCACACTCCGAGTGCCCTTACCTCCTCCCCGTAGGCTGTCTTGTTGTTGTTGGTGATCAGGCCCACTACTGTTGTGTCATTTGCAAACTTGATGATTGGGTTGGAGGCGTGCATGGCCATGCAGCCGTGGGTGAACAGGGAGTACAGGAGAGGGCTGAGCACACACCCTTGTGGGGCCCCAAGTGTTGAGGGTCAGCAAAGTGGAGATGTTGTTTCCTACCTTCACCACCTGGTGGCAGCCCGTCGGAAAGTGCAGGACCCTCTTGCACAGGGCGGGGTTGAGACCCAGTGCCTCCAGTTTGATGATGAGCTTGGGGGGTATTATTTTTGTCCAGATGGAATAGTGTGATTGCAATTGCGTCATCTGTGGAGCTGTTGACGCGGTATGTAAACTGAAGTGGGTCTAGGGTGGCTGGTAAGGTGTCGGTGATATGATCCTTGACTAGCCTCTCAAAGCACTTCATGATGGCAGAAGTAAGTGCTACTGGGTGATAGTAATTTAGTTCAGTTATCTTTGCCTTCTTGGGTACAGGAACAATGGTAGCCATCTTGAAGCATGTGGGGACAACAGACTGGGATAGGGAGCGATTGAACATGTCCTTAAGCAAACCAGCCAGCAGGTCTGTGCATGCTCTGAGGACACGGCTAGGGATGCTGTCTGGGTCAGCAGCCTTTCGAGGGTTAACAAGTTTAAATGTTTTACTCACGTCAGCCACGGAGAAGGAGAGGGGGGTGGATGCAGTCTTTTCTAGCGGTGGCACTGTACATTCCTCAAAGCGGCCAAAGAATGTGTTTAGTTTGTCTGGGAGCGTGACATCGGTGACCGTGACGTGGCTATATTTGTTTTTGTAGTCCATAACTTCCTGTAGACCCTGCCACATATGCCTCATGTCTGAGCCATTTAACTGCGACTCCACCTTGTCCCTGTACCGATTTTTCACTTGATTAGTTTGATTGCCTTGCGGAGGGAACAACTACACTATTTAAATTTAGCCAAATTTCCAGACCTCTTTCCATGGTTAAATGCAGTGAATCGTGCTTTCAGTTTTGCGCGAATGCCGCCATCCACAGTTTCTGGTTAGGTTAGGTTTCAATAGTCACAGTGGGTACAACATCTCCAATGCACTTCTTAATAAACACACTCACTAAGTCAGCATATAGGTCAATGTTGTTCTCTGAGGCTGACCGGAACATATTCCAGTCCGCGTGATCAAAACGATCTTAAAGCGTGGCTTCCGAATGGTCAGATCAGCGTTGAATGGTTCTCGTCACTGGTACATCCTGTTTGAGTTTCTGCCTTTAAGACGGAACGAGCAAGATGGCGTCGTGGTTGGATTTGCTGAAGGGAGGGCGAGGGAGGGCTTTGTATGTATCGTGGAAGTTAGAGTAGCAGTGATCGAGAGTATTAGCTCTGCAAGTCATACAATCAATATGCTGATAGAATTTAGGTAGCCTTGTTCTCAAATTGTATTTATCCCCAAGTACAATAAATGCAGATATATGATTTCCAGTTTACATAGAGTCCAGTGAAGTTCCTTGAGGGCCGTCTTGTTGTTTGCTTGAGGGGGAATGTACACAGCTGTGACTATAACTGACGAGAATTCTCTTGGTAGGTAAAATGGCCGGCATTTGATTGTAAAGAATTCTAGGTCGGGTGAGCAGGACTTGAGTTCCTGTGTGTTGTTATGATTACACCATGAGTCATAAATCATAAATCATACACCCCCGCCCTTCCTCTTCCCAAAGAGGGGTTTATCTCTGTCGCCACAATGCATGGAGAAGCCCGGTGGCTGAACCGATTCAGACAATATATCCCGAGAGAACCATGTTTCCGTGACACAGAGAATGTTACAATCTCTGATGTCTCTCTGGAAGGCGAGTAGTATACTCGTGAGTGGTGAGAGATGTGGACATCTACGGAGCCTGACCAGAAGGCCGCTCTATCTGCCCCTTCTGTGGCGCCGTTGTTTTGGGTCGACTACTTGGATCAGATCCATTGTCTTGGGCGGTGGTCCAAACAGAGGATCCGCTTCGGGAAAGTCGTATTCCTGGTCGTATTGTTGGTAAGTTGACGTTGCTCTTATATCCAATATTTATTCCCGGCTGTATGTAATGAGACCCAGATTTCCTGGGGTAACAATGTAAGAAATATTACATAAAAAAACTAAATTATGCATAGTTTCCTAAGAATGCGAAGCGAGGCGACCATCTCTGTTGGCGCTATTTTATGTATGGTATGACTTGACCGGGGGATGAACTCCCACCCTTCCAATCTCAGATTAGACACTCTAACCACAGACAGTACAGTATAAAGTTAGACAGATACTGCTTCCCCAATAGAAATCTCCGATCACACTTGTAGTCGATGTCATGGCGACATTGGCTAGCTAAACTCATGCTCAGAAACACGTAATCGGGTCTAACAGCCTTCTTGCGTCGAACTATGCATGTGCAGGCTGTCAAATCAAAGGCACTCCTTCGATATAAAGTTGTTTTTGACAAAAATGACAATGAGTCTATTTGTCACTCCCGCAAGGTTGGAGTAATAATGTTCAATTACTTAAGAAATTGGCTCGAATCTATGTTGTCATTTACATTTTGAGAAAATCAAAAATAAATTGACTTCTCTCTCATTGACTTCTCAAACCCCGGCCTGGTCTGCTTGGTCTTTTTCACAAGCGTTCCCGGATGTCTCTCGATGTTGGCCTCTGGGTTTAGAGACTCTGTGCCCTAACCATAAGGCCACATGAGTTGTCTCATGTTTCATGAGAATGTGATTAAAATGTGAATAATGGATAAAGGTTCATTTGAGAGCTGCCTTGATAATATGGAAATGAGTGAAATGTACCTGTATTTGAGGGCAATTCTTTCAAATACATGATGAGGGTTATAAAGGCAATCCCACTGTCAGAAATGAAGTGAAGAGGAGGAATAACTGAGAATATACCAGTGGAGTATCTGTTCTTGTTGATGTGGGCATTCCATGAAAAGGGACTGAATGCTGTGAAGGGGATTTAAAATGAGAGAGCAGGTGAAACTCTTACAAAGGTATATCAAGATACATAATACGTTGCTTTGTGACTGTGATGTAATCTGTGTAATCTACAGTTGCGAGCACTAAAATGTTTTTAAAATCTGGTGCCAAAGTACATGTTTTTGTGACGAACTACTACTATACTTACGCCAAACTATCCTATTGGATACTGGAGTAGTTGTTCCTGCCAAAACCAGCACCTGGATCTACAGTAAGCGTGCTCCAGTGCACAGGGTTTTATATTTATGTATTGCTAGAATATTTTAGTGCCGTGTTGCACACGCTTGCATTGTGGCAATTGTTCTACTAATACCACAGAGCAACCTACTTCCGCCATCTGCGCTTTGCACAGTCAGCCTGGGGAACTTTTTAGTGCCCGCAACTTTATGACTAATGAGTAGAGGTGGCCCATCATGTTACCTTGACTCTAGCTTTCCTTGCCTTCCCTCCAGCCGCTGGCTGTTGAAGGTTGTTTCCTCCACCCACAGGAATAATCTGACAGGAGACGATGAAAAAGACAGAATCACCGTCATGGGTCATTGACATCAAAGTGTGGGCACCGTTAAATGGGATGTATTTGGTGCGTTGAGATATCTACAAAACATAAACATACAAGACATACTACTGATACAACAGTAATGATATACCTGCATCAACATTGGGGCCTGGGGGCCTCCGATGCCATTTGCCTGTGGCAGAACTGCAAATAATGGTACAACCTGCAAAGATATGTTTAAACAGTCACACTGTAACACTGATTATTTTCAATAGATTCTCCTGATATCTCTAGGCTTCTGGTAAGTGTTAGAGAAGCAAAGTTGGACAAAGGAGACAAACCCTATTGGCTAGTTGAGGAAGCTGTCCTTGTTGTAGTGGCACTCCATTGGCTGCTCCCGCCTGTCCTACAGGAAGTGCCCCAACCTGCTGAAGTGCACCAATGGGGACCAGCTGGGGCATGGCGGCCTGACCAAGTGCACCCGGTTGTTGAATAAGTAATGATCCACCAACTGGTAACACCTGTTTGGCCAATAAGAATAGTTTGGACCAGGAGAAACAGTTTACATTGGAAATATGACATGTTAGAGAGGTAGCCCATAGTACAAATGCTCTGGTTCAAAAGTTACTTTTTAAAATGCCTGTACTGCAGCACCCGTGCATCGTCTATATGACTCTCAAATCAAATCAAATGTTCAAATCAAATCACATTTTATTGGTTACATGCGCCAAATACAACAGGTACAACCTTACAGGGAAATGAGCCCATAACCAACGATGCAGTTTCAAATATATAAGAAAAATAAATAAAAGTAACAAGTAATTAAAGAGCAGTGGTAAATTAACAATAGCGAGACTATATACAGGGGGGGTACTGGTACAGAGTCAGTGATGGGGCACTGGTTAGTTGAGGTAATATGTACATGAAGGTAGAGTTATTAAAGTGACTATGCATAGATGATAACAACAGAGAATGCAAATAGTCTGGGTAGCCATTTGATTAGGTGTTCAGGAGACTTATGGCTTGGGGGTTGAAGCTGTTAAGAAGCCTCTTGGACCTAGACTTGGCGCTCCAGTACTGCATGCCGTGCGGTAGCAGAGAGAACAGTCTATGACTAGGGTGGCTGGAGTCTTTGACAATTTTTAGGGCCTTCAGATGACACCGCTTGGTATAGATGTCCTGGATGGCAGGAAGCTTGGCCCCAGTGATGTACTGGGCCATTAGCACTACCCACTACCCGCCTTGCGGTCGGAGGCTGAGCAGTTGCCATACCAGGCAGTGATGCAACCAGTCAGGATGGTCTCAATGGTGCAGCTGTAGAACCTTTTGAGGATCTGAGGACCCATGACAAACCTTTTCAGTCTCCTGAGGGAGAATAAGTTTTGTCATGCTCTCTTCATGACTGTCTTGGTGTGCTTGGACCATGTTAGTTTACTCTCTAGTAAGTTTGTTTGCAATCCCCTAACAAAAACCTATGTAATGAAATATATAGCTGATATGTCTGTGTTGCAGCGCAGGGACACGTTTGAACCCCCCACACTGTATACGTACGTACCTGTGCCAGAAAGGTTTGCCCATTTAAGACAAGCCCATTCATAACCCCTGGTTTAACAGCGTTAACGACCATGCCTCCATTCACAACTCCTCCATTGCCACCACCAGCCTGGGAAGAGTAATGCACATTATCCTATTACTTTGCCCATAATGCCTTAACTTCTCTCACTGAGTCATACTGTCCACACTGTTTCTTTATGCTGTATATGTATTGAGACATTGCTGTGTACTATATTGTATGTATGTGTCTATAACATTATGGTAAAAGTGACTCTCAGCGATTGTAAAGAAGCTCAGAAAGTTAATGTATGTTAAGACGATTTTATCAACAATATCTTATTGTTAAGATGTTTAAGAAACACACAATACCTCACCACTACCTGAAGACTGTCCTCCAGCTTCCACCTATAAATGAAACCAGGAAAGCACAGTGGACGCTATTAGACCTGGGTTTCAAATTCTTGAAAAAATTATTTCAAATACTTTGTGCCTGTTTGAGCTTGCCTAGCTAAATTAAATTAGAAAAGTCCCAAAACTGGAAACCTTGATTCTGAAAGTGCCAAATCTGGCACTACTAACAACCTCAAGCAAACGCTCAAAGTATTTGAAAGGATTTCCAAGTATTTGAACCCAGGTCTGGACGCTGTAGTAGCTACAGTGTTGAATACATATTTAAATATGTCTTACCAGGAGAGACATTGTCTGAAAGACGATCCACAGCATACAAAACATGTTGCTCTGCTTTACCATACAAAAAAGAAAATCAGAAAAGCATCTCATATAACCGATAGGAGCAATAACCCAGTGTCATGAAGATTCAATAAACACAAAACAAGTACATGAAATTGGATTAAATTGCATGAAGGCTGTTCCATGAAAATGGTTAAGTTGTCATCTGTCATACCTCTGTGAAGGACGGCAGTTTTTCAGCTCACAAAGACACTTCTGGAGATGACACGTTGTTTCTAGTTTCACTCTTATAAAGAGCCCCTTCCTCCATGTCCACTGGTAACAGTCCAATCAGAATGCAGATCTAAATGTTGATCTCAACATGCACAGTCATCCTCCCCATCTGACAGACCACACAATTGTGGCTTGTTGACCCAAAGAGGGCTTTATTCAAAATCACCTGCATTGCAAACCCAAACCATGAATCTGAACCATATTATCATATTACGATTATGTCCTTATTATAAGCCTTTGTTGGATGAGTCAACTGTTTGCCTGTGGTGGCTGTGTAAAATAGATGCCTGTCATTATTTTCATGCAAACTAGAAAAGACAAAACGTCAACACTGACGTGAAAGTGACATCACCAACCACAATTTATTACAGTTACTTCCCAATTATGTCATTGCACAGTACAAATTATCATATAAGAATATAAAGAAGGGTTGAGTGTATTTCAGTGTAACCTAAATAATAAATACCGGAGTGGTTTCTCTTCGTTGTATCAATTTTGTTATGGTGCATGAAATAACTTTATTGATGACAATTTCCCCCTGGGGATCAATAAAGTTACCTTCAATCCAATTGTGCATAAAGTAAAACAATCAAACAGGAATGTGATGAGATCCGATGAGGTCAACATTACTTTTATTAGAAAGGTTAGTAAAGTAGCTATATCTGGCAAAACAAATAAAACTGTTGCAGCATTCAACTCTTAGTAATACTGTCAACATCACATGTTCTACTCCATTACTCCATTACTTCTCCTTTTGACAGCTCAATTTATTTTGACAGTCAATTACAAATGGTTTTCATACCAAAAAAAATATTGTTACGCTCCCACTTAAATGTTTAAAATGAATACTGTAATATTTTGGTCAAAAAGTAAAGTGATCGGTCTCACCTGCATAGAAGTCAATTTCTGTTTTGTAGTCAGTCATCTACTAAAAAGCACTCGTAAACTTTCCCCCTCTTGGAATGTGTTCATAACACTAATATCATTGTTAATTGCTAAAAACTTACTCTACTAATACCACTATCAGCTATACTCTACATACAGTAGAACAGAACATCCACATATTTATAGATCCAAATTTGTTTTAGATTAGTCTGATTTAAGACAACATGAACTATCCTCCTCTTCCATATATGACTTAAGACATGGAAGGACATTCTCACTTTTACTTTTTAATCAATTGTACTTTGCAGTAGAATGGTAGAACCCACCTGATTATTGTGTTCACCATTCTGTTTTACTGCATATACACCTGGGCTTTCTCCAATAGATGGGAGTTTAGGACAAGCCAAGAAATGACTGGTCAAATCAGAGTCCTCTCAGAAAACCCACCCCCAAAATCCTGTGCTTTGAATTAGGTAGTCCTCTGATTGGTTTAAGGTGATCCCATCACTGACAACTTGGTTTTGAGTAATGCTTCTCATTACAGACATAGGCTCAAACAGTTTCAATAAGGAGAAATTCCAGACTGATACGTGAAGTTGAATATAATGGTGAACACAGCGATTAGGCTGGTTCTACCAGTCTAACTTTACAGAGCACATTGAAAAACATACAGTTTAAATCAACGCAAGTCTCTCTTCTGCCAATTAAGGTATGTGGTTCTGCCATAATTGAAGGTGATCTTGTTAAATGATTATTAAAGCTGGTTGCTTGATGAGGTACTGATTGGACTCAGAAGAGCAGGTTGACATCCATGTCCTCTGCAGAGAGGGAAAATGGAAAATCACAAAAGATTACATCTTTACAAGAGTTTACAATATAGGGTCATACTATCAAACATGTGTGAAAGCACATGACCATGGTCCTTCTGTAAGCTACAGTAACGCAGCATTCATTCCTTCACTCCCATCTAACTACTACAACTATCACAACGTTGGCAACATCATGTCAAGCCTCATTCTTTGGTCATTGAATTGCCTTCACTTTGTATAAGACTGCACACTCTTACCATCCTTGATGCCGAAGCAGTGGGCCCACTCCCTGAAGGACACCTGTTTGTCTCTGTCTGCGTCACACTCCTGGAAGAAGCGGGAGGTACAATGCTCCATGGGGACCAACGGGACCCTCAGGGGGGCCAGCTCAGAGTGGGACAGGAACCTGGATAGGAACACCAGTGTCATTTTCATAAGCCTATGCAATGGAAAACGTTTTGGAACAGAAAACTAAAATAAGCGCCTCCCATTCTTCAAGTAGAGCTTCCCTGTTTCACTCCGTTTTATTCCATTGGGGGTTGAGTCTGGGAAGTCTGACCCAAAACTAGAAACGGTTGACACACAGTCTGAAATAGATTTACCCAAATGGACTAATTTCAGGAATATCCCAGCCGCGCTTCCACTTTTGTTTCCCGCTCTATGGGCCTTTAAGGTAAACTCAAATGTGAAAGTTTCAGTTAAACTGATTCTTAATCACATATTAGATTCAGACCCACCATGTATCTGATTCACAAGTAATCTGAATCAGATTCACCAACATTACAATGAGAGCCGTAATCAGAATGTCTTGTGAAGGTTAACAGCTACAAGTGAAGCTATTCACTCTTGAATCATATCAAAGACATATAACAACACTTCTTCAATATTATTTATGACTGCATCACTACTTGCTGATTTGACTGCAGGTATGACATCATCCATGATACTGGCCTACTGCACTAGGCGTGTAACTTTTTACAGAAGCTCATAAGCATTTCAATGAAAACTTGGCGTAAGCAGGTTCTTTTTCTTTTTCATTTTTTTTTTATGACAACAACAACAACAAAATAATTTTTCTCCTGGAGTACTGTACCTGTCAGAAGGGTGCTGGTCCATCTGAGCGAACTGCCAGTGCACGGGATATATGTACATGTTGTAGTTCTTCTCGAAGTCCTGGGCCAGCAACTCAATGGGGTGGTCGCCGGCGTGGAGGCGCCTCTCACTCTCGTGGATCTTTCTCACCTGGGAGATTATTTATGGTCACACATGAATAATAAAATTGTATTGGATTGAATATGAACGTGTGCTAACAAGATTGCTGTTTGAAAATCAATTGTGAGGCACTGGTGATTTTTGGGCTTTGAGATATACACTATTAATCCCTAAGAACGCAGTTGGTTAAAACTTCATAAAGCACCTTTATATGAATATGAATTATTTTGAAAATATAAATAATGGAATTATCAATGAACTACTTCTAACCCCTTTATAGATGGTATGTCTAAATGTAATGTTTTACCCTCGTATTGTAAGCATAACTTTAAGGGTGTCCATACAAGGTTTATTTTTTCTCCGATTTATTTGAGAAAAAAAAGAAGATATTTACTCACTCGGATGCGTTGCTTGGGGGTGAGGAAGCCAGGGGACATGGAGTCATGTTCATAGAGCTGCAGCAAGACGTTCTTCAGCCAGTCGCGCATACGCAGAGGAAACTGGACCAGTTCGCCATTCATACATGGTGCTATGACTAACAGAGAGAGCAAGGTAGTGGAAGAAAGAGAGAGAGTGAGAAAGAGAGGAAGGGGGAGAGGCAAGGTAAGATGAGACAATTAAATAGAGAGTGAGAAACAGACAAGAATGAGAAAGAAAAACGAAAGGGAGAGGAAGAAATGGAGAAAAAAAAGTGTTATACTGTAGTTATTTCAGATTAGATACTGTATTGGTCAGAAACGGTAGAGGTGGTCTGACTATAGCTGTCTTACATTTGCAGGGTCCAGTGTAGTCCAGGTGAAGTCTATGGCCTCTTTTGCTGCCTTCCAGGTTGCACTTGGTGGCAAAGAGCTCACAGGATGTGTCGTAGGTGACATTGTTAGTTCCACATACCTGCATGAAAGATACATTACTTCATGTGTTGTGGATTTAACAAATGAAATGCTTCAGCTAAAGATATTGTAGTGATCCTGCTCTTGGTAAGAAACTAAGCATCACAGAGTTCCAATAGAGTTAACTCTATTCAGACTGAGGCTAGTGCACCTGTCTTGGACACAGGGGCCTGCAGATACAATTATAGCCAAAACCAACAGCTCCCCAACGTTGTTAGAATATCATGTCAGGGTTGTACCTACCATAGCCAGATTCTTGGCATACAGTGCCTTGCGAAAGTATTCGGCCCCCTTGAACTTTGCGACCTTTTGCCACATTTCAGGCTTCAAACATAAAGATATAAAACTGTATTTTTGTGTGAAGAATCAACAACAAGTGGGACACAATCATGAAGAACATTTCTTGGATATTTCAAACTTTTTTAACAAATCAAAAACTGAAAAATTGGGCGTGCAAAATTATTCAGCCCCCTTAAGTTAATACTTTGTAGCGCCACCTTTTGCTGCGATTACAGCTGTAAGTCGCTTGGGGTATGTCTCTATCAGTTTTGCACATAGAGAGACTGAAATTTTTTCCCATTCCTTCTTGCAAAACAGCTCGAGCTCAGTGAGGTTGGATGGAGAGCATTTGTGAACAGCAGTTTTCAGTTCTTTCCACAGATTCTCGATTGGATTCAGGTCTGGACTTTGACTTGGCCATTCTAACACCTGGATATGTTTATTTTTGAACCATTCCATTGTAGATTTTGCTTTATGTTTTGGATCATTGTCTTGTTGGAAGACAAATCTCCGTCCCAGTCTCAGGTCTTTTGCAGACTCCATCAGGTTTTCTTCCAGAATGGTCCTGTATTTGGCTCCATCCATCTTCCCATCAATTTTAACCATCTTCCCTGTCCCTGCTGAAGAAAAGCAGGCCCAAACCATGATGCTGCCACCACCATGTTTGACAGTGGGGATGGTGTGTTCAGGGTGTTGCTTTCACGCCAAACATAACGTTTTGCATTGTTGCCAAAAAGTTCAATTTTGGTTTCATCTGACCAGAGCACCTTCTTCCACATGTTTGGTGTGTCTCCCAGGTGGCTTGTGGCAAACTTTAAACGACACTTTTTATGGATATCTTTAAGAAATGGCTTTCTTCTTGCCACTCTTCCATAAAGGCCAGATTTGTGCAATATACGACTGATTGTTGTCCCACCTCAGCTGTAGATCTCTGAAGTTCATCCAGAGTGATCATGGGCCTCTTGGCTGCATCTCTGATCAGTCTTCTCCTTGTATGAGCTGAAAGTTTAGAGGGACGGCCAGGTCTTGGTAGATTTGCAGTGGTCTGATACTCCTTCCAATTCAATATTATCGCTTGCACAGTGCTCCTTGGGATGTTTAAAGCTTGGGAAATCTTTTTGTATCCAAATCCGGCTTTAAACTTCTTCACAACAGTATCTCGGACCTGCCTGGTGTGTTCCTTGTTCTTCATGATGCTCTCTGAGCTTTTAACGGACCTTTGAGACTATCACAGTGCAGGTGCATTTATACTGAGACTTGATTACACACAGGTGGATTGTATTTATCATCATTAGTCATTTAGGTCAACATTGGATCATTCAGAGATCCACACTGAACTTCTGGAGAGAGTTTGCTGCACTGAAAGTAAAGGGGCTGAATAATTTTGCACGCCCAATTTTTCAGTTTTTGATTTGTTAAAATTTTTTGAAATATCCAATAAATGTTGTTCCACTTCATGATTGTGTCCCACTTGTTGTTGATTCTTCACAAAAAAATACAGTTTTATATCTTTATGTTTGAAGCCTGAAATGTGGTAAAAGGTCGCAAAGTTCAAGGGGGCCGAATACTTTCGCAAGGCACTGTATTTCCTTCAAGTTTCCTCGAACTACAGATGTAGGATCAGAAGACGTATCCAAATCCTAACTTTTACAACAGCATAGTTCTGTGGTACCGATCTTATCAATTTCAATTGCCCACAGTTCCTGTCCATAATAGCAACTCTTCCCAAATGTGTTTAAAGGAATTCCTTTCATATTGTTTGCGTTTATTGGACAGGATAGAAAGAAAGGAAGGAGTAGAGAGAGAAAGTGCTAGAGCAGTGGGTCAGATTCAACCCATGCTCCTCAGCAGTACATACTGTATAGCACATATGATCCAGAACTCTGAACCCCCCCAGGCCACCCCAATGACCACTGTTCATACTCACATGATCATAGTCAGTGACACTCTGTGGGCAGGCAGAAGGCTCCTGACACACGCACATAGGCTTCTTCTCCTCGTTGAGTTTGCAGGTCTTTCCACGTTTACAACGGAAGTTCTCACAAGGGTCTAAAAGAGATTTTTTTTGTTGTCTAAACACACTCATGCCCTAGAATTTTATATCAGTGGAACATTGATGTGATAACACTATTGTTTATTTTCTGCTAGATTCACTAAGTTATTGTATGTTCATGTATTATTAATGTTTTAATCAAGTCTTAATCATGATTAACAAGTATGTACTTTCCAGTGGTTATAGATGTCAATGGAAACACCAGCACTACCACCACAGCCATTACCCCCTGCATTCCATTGCCATTTGAGTTTGCACAGTGCTCGAATTCAACATGAGCTCTCTCATTGAACCCTTAATCCAGCGGAGGCGGGGGGGGGGGTTTGTTTTGGTAGCAGCGGTGAATTGGAGTGGCACTATTCTTCTGGGAGTGTTAGTGAAAGGGCCCAGTCAGCAGATTCCTAGTGTGTGTGTGTGTGTGTGTGTGTGTGTGTGTGTGTGTGTGTGTGTGTGTGTGTGTGTGTGTGTGTGTGTGTGTGTGTGTGTGTGTGTGTGTGTGTGTGCGTGCGTGCGTGTGTGCGTGTGCGTGCCTTGCTGAGATTGACACTTACCGGCAGCGGAGGCTTGGGGTCTGTATAGGCTGGCCGCCAAAGAGGGCCTGGCGCTGGGGTAGAGGTCCACTGTCGCCCTGATCTGGACCGGGTTCATTCCCACCAGAGGAGCCTGGGTAGGAAACAGAAGATGAAATCACAATAGAGGTCAACAAACCACCCACAGATGTTAATAGATAAGATGTGGGCATTTTAAATGACACCCTATTTCCCATACTGTATACACTAATTTTGGGAAGCTCTGAGAATAGAGTAGATCCATCCATGGACCATCGGTTGAATTTCAAATAGGTCACTCACAGAAAAGGGCCTAGCTTTATATAAGGGTTACATGGTTCAATGTAGGTTGAGGTTTTAGGATGACATTGCATTATAGCTAATGGGCGATGTGTGATGAGTTTTACCCATTTCCCGGTTCTTCTCCGCTTGGGCTTGTAGACAGCATTGTCAGTGGTGCGGTAGTACTCCTTCTCCCCCTCATCCCCCTGGTGGTCTGGGACTCCTTCTCCTGGCGGGGCCTCATCCCTCTGTGGGGGGTGCTTCCTCACCCTCTGGTTCTTCCTCTGCTTCGTAGCTTTGCCTAGGGTGTGACTGGCGCTCTCGTTTATGTTCTTCTGCTCCTTCTCTTCTCCCCCTTCTACAGAAAGATGTGTCCCATCAAGATCCACACTGTTCTTTGTCTCTTGGAGTTCAGCGTCTGTGTCTCCGTCTTTTTTATTGTTCCCCTTTTCTTGGGAATTGTCCTTGGAACCTTTCTGCTGGTCCTTGCTTCCCTCAGGGAGTTTGTACTGGCCGAGCACTTCCTGGCTCTCAGAGGCCTCGGCTTCTTGTATGTCCTGCTGGGACTCATAGTCATCAGTGGCAGTGGGGATTTCATCTTCCTTGCTAACTTGTTCTTCTTTCTCCTCCACCTTTGCCTCCTCTTCCTTATTTAAGAGGAGCTGGGCGTCTTCGGCGAGGGATTTCCCTTCCTCAAGCTCGGTTTCCAGGGGCTGTGTGTTGTCACTGTCGCCTGCGTAGTCCAGATCCTCTGGAATCTCCGGCTCGGTGTTGCTGTACGTCTCTTCGACTTCAGCCTCTTGCTTTACTCCTCCGTCCCCGACCACAGGTTCTGCCTCTTCCTCTCCTTTCTCCTCATCCTCATCTGACTCCTCCTCATCCGCCATCGCCTCCACCTTTTCTGCCTCTTTCTCTGCCTCCACATCCACCTCCTCCTCCCCATCTATCACCTCCTCATCCTCCTCCTCCTTTTCCAAGTCTCCCTCCGCTTCTTCTCCCTCCTCCTCTTCAGACTGTGTCTCCTCAGACTCGATCTTTCCCTCCTCCTCTTCTTCCTCCTCCTCCTCTTCCACCTCTTCTTCCTCTGACTCCCCCTGGAGGAGGTCCACCAGTGCCTTATCGCTCAGCAGGACAGGGGTGCTCCTCTCACCACTGTCAGACACCTCGAACACCCCTTCCTCATTGGAGGGACCCATATTAACATTAGCATTGTCCTCGTAGCTCATGTCCTCGTCTTCCTGATCCTGACTGCTAGACTCAAAGGTCATGAAAGTTGGCAAGACCTCCCCCTCATTGGCCTCATCTGGAACAATGTCCTTTAGCAGGAAGGGAAGTGTAAAAAGTCAGTACAACTAAAAATTAAAAGTTTCTGGAAAAACTTTTGTAAATATAACAAAAGATATAGCCTCTAGACAAACTTTTGTCATAAATGAAATAATAATATAATAATGAAAGGTAAAGTTTCTGGGGAATCCTTGTCAATGTTCCGTTTTTATAGAGATTTATTTAAAATACAGGAGTTGGATGCACTTTACCTTCTCTTTAGCTGTGTGTGAGGACTTGGATAAAGCTTGATGTTTGTCGTGAGGTTTGCCTTTGACCTTGGGAATGGCAAGGAATTATTGATAAAATATCATTAGACTTGTGGTTATTCATTTATTTTATTAAAAAGCTGTTTATCAAAAAGCAAGAGTGGATTTATCAGTACTTACAGACACAGCAAATGCTGAGGTCAATAGGCAAAAGAACAGTAAATGGGTCTTCATACCTATAATGACATCAAATTCAATGGCATATGTTATTTATTAGTATTTATAAAGTTTAAAGGACCAGTGCAGGCAAATTACTTTTTTCCTTCGTTTTGTATCATATTGAATACCACGAGTGGGACTTGTTATTGCTCAATCTAATTTGAGCTGATTTAATATTTTTCCATAGGCCTAACGGACACATGCTCAAACTTGTGCACTTTTAATAGACTGAAGTTATCGAGATATCAAAGTGTCACCAACAAAAACTTAAACAGCAGGCCGGGCGAACATTTTTCACATGCAAATAACCATTTTCCTGGAAGTGCTCAGGGCATGCCATTCCATGACAGCAGTATTTATTTTTCAACAATGTTTTGAAGCAATGGGTTTTATCAGTCCTCCTTGACAACAAAAATATAAACAACAGAGTAGGCTAATAAGTCCTTAGTTTTTGGCTTATGTTCAGGTAAAACTATTTATCTAATCAATATTTCCAAGTCATATGCTTGAAGATAAAGGGTATTTAATCAACTGAAATTACCAGAAATCTGACAGATAAATTGTTTTTAATATAAAGATAAAGCCTAATCGTATAATTATCTATTGAAGTAGAAAGCAATGGGTAAGAAACATATCTAGCACATAGAGTAAATTGCAACATACATTTAAGGCGATCTAAACTCTAACATTGACTGACCTTGCAATAGGTGTCGTTCAATTGGTAATATTACTTTGTGTCTTCTAATAATGTCTCTTAATAGGAAAGTAATCAGATTATGTTACTGAGTTTGGGTAATCCAAAAGTTGAGTTACGTTACTGATACACTTTTGGACAGGTAACTAGTAACTTTAATGGATCACATTTAGAAAGTAACCTACCAAACCATGTCAGTTCAACACAACTATGGAGAATTGAAATCCCGCCCCAAGCCGGCACCAATGGACACCAACTGAAATGGCCCATGGCAGACCACCCAGACCTCCACCCGCAAAGTAGTCTTGGTATTGTGGACACCTTCTCCTTTCCCAGCTGTAAGCACTGTGGGCTACACTGGGAGCCGAAACATCCAAGCTATAAAAACTCACGAACGTGTGTGATGATGCCCAACCTGCCGCAGCGCAAATATCCCCTACAGTCAATCCTTTAAATAATGGCCAAGATGCTGCCAGGCCCATGGTCGAGTGGGCGCGTACACCGCTAAGTAACCCTCACTTGCTGCTGCATGCCAGGGAGAAAACCTACACAAGTCAGTAAGGAGAGACGCTGCTCAGAGAGCGCCCTGCTACGAGCTGGATTAGCTGAACAGAAAAAATCTGGTCACATAATCAGATATCTCGGATCCACTCAAAGGGCATGCATAAAGCTAGTACTGGACACAGAGCATGAAACCTCTGTTGCTCTTCACAAGCAAAAGGAGGAGGTGAAAAGGGAAAATAGCTCAGAGGCTAAAGACGTGTAGGTCATGACCATGAAGGCCGCATTAGGACACAGCGTCACCTTAGAGTCGCCAGGGGTGAACTGAGTACAGGAACCATGTACGGATGAGGTGTGGAGGCCCCCAACACATTTAGCCCAAGCCATAAGCAGAGAGCTCTTGTAGGAGAGGATCTTCAGATCCACCAACTCCAGGCTCAAAGGGGGCACAATGCCTCCAAAACCAGAGCTAAATCCCATGTGGGCGCAATAGGTACAGCAGGCTCCAAGACCACTAGTGCGCAACACTGCAAGTTTTCACAAACTGATCGACCATGAAGGGACAGTTTGGATGGCACAAAGTCAGATAGTCTCATGTTCCAATATTTTTTTTTTTGTAGAAGCATATTGTTCTTGCTCACATTGAGGTGAAGAGTGAAATAATTTCAGAATGAATTCGAGCCACAGTGTTATCACCTGTGGAAGGTGGGGCTTTCAGAAAGGCACGGATTTCATTAGCCTAGTCAGGCGTGATTTTAGTTCTTCAATCAAAGTCGCAAAAGTGAGTTGTGTTGTACCGAGAGTACCGACTGAAAGGGAACCCTTCCACTCAGACCACTCCCAAACATTCCTAGCAGAATTCTTGCTTGAGATATCGTTTTTTGCTTCTTTGTTTTGATATTGAGATAAAAACAGCTGTTTTGGGCCTTTAAAGCGGCAAAGTGTGATTAGTACATACATTTTTGTACTTTTATATTATTGTTATATACCCATTGATTCTTGAAGAATATAAGTTATTAATGCCTTGTTTAATTGTAGCACCCCATCAGAACCTAAAATATTATATTTTATATATCTCATGGATGGTCAGTCCTTGCTTCCATAGCTCTGTCTATCTTCCAGCTGTATCTACCAGCTGTTTAAAAAAATCAGTGGCAGGGTAAACGCTTTGTTATTGTCTGAACTGCAGATTGCCCCTTTAATTATGGGTATAAATGGGCCATTCAAATGATTTTATCATACTGTATATCAAAGACAGACATGAGGTTTGTCCACCTTGGTCTCTGATAAGGGCAATGACAATCCCTTATTATGCAATCGTTCAAAACCAATGGACAAACCATTTCCCCCAACTTTAGAACATTTAAATCTTGAGTCTCTTTAGGGCTCCTGAGTGGTGCAGCGGTCTAAGTCACTGCATCTCAGTGTTAGAGGTGTCACTACAGCCCCTGGTTCAATTCCAGGCTGTTGCACAACCGGCCATGATTGGGAGTCCCATATGGTTGTGCGCAATTGACCCAGCATTGGCTGGGGTAGGCCGTCATTGTAAATAAGAATTTGTTCTTAAATTACTTAAATAAAGTTTAAATACAAAACTAAAACACCCTCCCTCTCGGTTTCCATAGTGTGAAACTCTCCCTTCAGAGATGCACCCTTCTCTCAAAAAGTCACATTGAGAGTTCAGTGGACGCTAAAGCAAACAGCAGAAGCTACTAGACAGGAAAGAGAGTCGACTAAGTCCACAAACTTTTTGTCCCTGTGTTTGGAGACAATGCGAGGGGGTGGGGGGGGGAAGATATTGCATGCCAAAAATGATAAATCACTTGGAAGAGATTGAAACAGGATGATTCTGTTTTAGCCTAATGATATAAATATCATGTGAACGTTGTCTTTGTCGGTTTTACTAGCTACATAAATGAATGGTTATTACTCTTTGGTCAAACTTTGTAAAGTTTTTAAAGTATGAAAAAAAAATTGTTTTTACCCAGTAATTTCATGAAACACTCTCTAAAGCATGCATGCTAATGTAAAATCTGAGTCATAGACGTCTAAAACGTCCATAACATCTAAAACAATCCTGCAGTAGCACCCTATGCAACGCAATGGGGACAAAAAATACACATCTGAGCAGATTGATTTAGCAGTAAACAAAACACAAAATCACTCATCTCATATATATCCACCACATCCCCAGTGTCAATTTCCTCAATAAGACAGATTTAGAGGGATTTGTTTTTGTGACGACAAAACGTGTCTTCAAGGAATTTAAAATGATAATTTCAAGTGGATGTAACTAAGAGAGAAGAAGAAAAAGTTGTTACCTGATGTTGGCAGCTGCAAGGAGAGGTTTGAGACTGTGTCACACAGACGCAAACACACATACACACACAATGTACTATCTCACCCAAGAAAGTGCACACACTGTCTCTCGCACACTGACGCTTTGTCCAGCAACACACACACCACACCTCTCAGCGTCTTTTGTGCCTTCTGTGTCAAAGGAAACAGTGGACAGTGGACAGTGGACTACAGCAGAGGAGGCAGTCAACTGAGTATGGCCGAGCAGGGAAGCGAGAGAGAGAGCTTATTCAATCAAACCCGTATTGCGGAAGTTTACGCACTAGCTCTTATTTCCTATGGTCAACTAAAATCACCCAAAATGGTTTACAATCACAAGGATGGATGATACACTGATGCGTGAACCACAGGAGGCCGGTGGCACCTTAAAAAGGGGAGGATGGGCTCATAGTAATGTCTGGAACGGAATCCATGGAATGGTATTGGACACATCAAGCAGATGGTTGCCATGTGTTTGATACACTACATGACCAAATCTATGTGGACACCTGCTCGTCAAACATCTCATTCCAAAATAATGGGAAATAAAATGGAGTTGGTCCCCCTTTGCTGCTACAACAGCCTCCACTCTTTACACTAGATGTTGGAACATTGCTGTGGGGACTGGCTTCCATTCAGCCACAAGATCATTAGTGAGGTCAGGAACTGATGTTGGGCTATTAGGCCTGGCTCGCAGTCAGCGTTTGAATTAATCACAAAGGTGTTTGATGGAATCGTCTAGAATGTCACTGAATACTGTAGCGTTAAGACTTCCCATCAATGGTACCAACGGACCTAGGCCAAACCATGAAAAACAGCCTCAGACCATTATTCCCCCTCCACTAATACTATGTATTGGGGCAGGTAGCATACTCCTGGCATCCGCCAAACACAGATTTTTTGGTCGGACTGCCAGATGGTGAAGTGAGATTCATCACTCCAGAGGATGGTTTCCACTGCTCCAGAGTCCAATGGCATTGTGCATGGTGAGCTTACGCTTGTGTGCGGCTGCTCAGACATGGAAACCCATTTCATAAAGCTCCCGACGAACAGTTTTTTTTTGCTGATGTTGCTTCCAGGGGTGTTTGGAACTCAGTAATGAGTCTTGAAACCTAGGACAGACGATTTGTACGTGCTACGTACTCCAGCACCCGACTCTGTGAGCTTGTGTGGCCTACCACTTTGCGGCTGAGCTGTTGTTGCTCCGAGACGTTTCCACTTCACTACTCCAGCACTGACATTTGACCGGGGCAGCTCTAGCAGAACAGAAATTTGGCGAACTGACTTGTTGGAAAGGTGGCATCCTATGACGTTGAAAGTCACTGAGCTCTTCAGTAAGGCAATTCTACTGCCAATGTTTGTCTATGGAGATTGCATGGCTGTGTGCTCAACTTTATAACCTGTCAGCAACGGGTGTGGCTGAAATAGCCGAATCCACTAATTTGAAAGGGGGGCCACATACTTTGCTATATATAGCGTACCATTCCATTCACTCCATTCCAGTTATTATTATGAGTCGTCCTTCTCTCAGCAGCTTCCTGTGGCATAAACATACATAAGCATTGTGGTATGTAGTAGGTGGGTAAGAGGGGTAGGCCACAGTCAGGGCCAGATTAATGCAGGGGTTTACCGGAACTGAAGCCCCTCTGCCCAGGAGACAGCAAAAAAAAGCAGTTTATATACACAAAGTTGACGGTGCCTTTAAACAGCTTGGAAAATTCCAGAAAATGATGTCATGGCTTTAGAAGCTTCTGATAGGCTGATTGACATCATTTGAGTCAATTGGAGGTGTACCTGTGGATGTATTTCAAGGCTTACCTTCAAACTCAGTACCTCTTTGCTTGACATCATGAGAAAATCCCAAGACCTTAGAAAATAAATTGTAGACCTCCATAAGTCTGGTTCATCCTTGGGAGCAATTTCCAAACGCCTGAAGGTACCACGTTCATATGTACAAACAATAGTACGCACGTATAAACACGATGGGACCACGCAGCCATCATACCACTCAGGAGGTAGACGCGTTTGTCTCCTAGAGATTAACATACTTTAGTGCGAAAAGTACAAATCAATCCCAGAACAACAGCAAAGGACCTTGTGAAGATGCTGGAGGAAAAGGGTACAAAAGTATCTGTATCCACAGTAAAACGAGTCCTATATCGACATAACCTGAAAGGACGTTCAGCAAGGAAGAAGCCACTGCTACAAAACCTCCATAAAAAAGCCAGACTATGGTTTGCAATTGCACATGAAGACAAAAATCGTACTTTTTGGAGAATTGTCCTCTGGTCTGATGAAACAACAATAGAACTGTTTGGCCATAATGACCATCGTTATGTTTGGAGGAAAAAGGGGGAGGCTTGCAAGCCAAAGAACACCATCCCAACCGTGAAGCACGGGGGTGGCAGCATCATGTTGTGGACGTGCTTTGCTGCGGGAGGGACTGGTGCACTTCACAAAATAGATGGCATCATGAGGGAAGGAAATTATGTGGATATATTGAAGCAACATCTCAAGACATCAGTCAGAAAGTTCAAGCTTGGTCGCAAATGGGTCTTCTAAATGGACAATGACCCCCAAGCACACTTCCAAAGTTGTGGCAAAATGGCTTAAGGACAACAAAGTCAAGGTATTGGAGTGGCCATCACAAAGCCCTGACCTAAATCCTATAGAACATTTGTGGGCAGAACTGAAAAAGCATGTACGAGCAAGGAGGCCCACAAACCTGACTCAGTTACACCAGCTCTGTCAGGAGGAATAGGCCAAAAACACAACTTATTGTGGGAAGCTTGTGGAAGGCTACCCAAAATGTTTAACCCATGTTAAACAATTTAAAGGCAATGCTACTAAATACGAATTGAGTGTATGTAAACTTCTGACCCACTGGGAATGTGATGAAAGAAATAAAAGCTGAAATAAATCACTCTTTACTATTATTCTGACATTTCACTTTCTTAAAATAAAGTGATGATCCTAACTGACCTAAGACAGGGAAATTTTACTAGGTTTAAATGTCAGAAATTGTGAAAAACTGAGTTTAAATTTATTTGGCTAAGGTATTTTTTTACTGCAACTGCCAACCACAACAGGACTCAAGAACCCACTCTCAATGAGTGTAGATAGCCTGTTGCTGCCTGCTGCTGCTCTGCTAATCATTAGATGGGGGAGGAGAGTAGTTGGGGGGCCCACGTGGGTAACTGGGGGTCCTGCCTTGATTGGGTAACTTATTAATAAAAAGTAAAAAGAATAAACTGCAAAATAAGTACAATTAACTGGTCAATTGTGTGAGTCATGTGTCATTCATAATCAAATCAGAAAGCTGTTACCAAATATGGCATAGGACATCTTGCTAGCTAGCCTGCCTACTGAAAATGTGGGCAAAAGTGATAGTGGCCTGAGTGGGGCCCAGAAAATAAAATTACAGAAAATAAATCAACAGCACGAGCAACAACTTAAACAATACCCAAACTGACAGGTTATTTTCTGAGCAAAATAAAGGCACAACAACCAAAATGCCTGCAATCAAGCATATGAGAGATCAGCCCATTGGCAGAGTGGGTACCTTGCACTGCACATACTCTGAATTTGGTTGGGGTAAATATTGTAAACTGCTGCCTTGACACATTTGTTTTTCATGCAGTCAGTATTTAACTTCAGCCCCAAATCCACTTGGCGATGGCAGATTATTACATCAGGTTTACAACCAAATGAAAACAGTTGAATTGAAACCCACAAAACTCTTTCTGGTATGATGTGGTCTGCCCATGCACAAGCCACAATTATGCCAATGTTAGTCAGTCTCTTCTACAATAACCTAAGGACGAAAATCACACTCTGGCCATGTGTAACAAGGCTCTAACGCACTATACCCAACTGGATAAACTTGTGATTGCTTTACAGTGTAACTTGTGGAACACAATACTCCAACGTTTTAAGAATATAAGCAGTGCACTTCAGGCATTCCGACTGAACCTCTCTAACGCTGTTCATTTGGTGGCCTCGAGATATTTTGTTGCTGGGCTCCGGGATCAGTTTGATAGCTTTGAGGCAAAAGGAATACTCCCAGACTGTTTAGTGATTTGCTCTCAAATGTAGGCCAAGCAAGTACCGGTAGACCCCTCAAAGGATTGAGAGGACCCAGCATCCCAGTTAGCAGACACGGGGGTTTGCTATGCTAGGGGAGGTGCGGGACCCCTTTCAATTCAAGCGGAAGGTTTTCGTTGAGGAACAACGGAAGGACCCTACCATGGCCCCTCTGATCGATACCGCATCATCGCTCAAGGAGAGTCAGGAGATAGAAGAGGGGTGTAATGGTGTCCGAGCTGTGTGTTGGTAGTTTAAACAGACAGCTCGGTGCATTCAGCATGTCAATACTTCTCACAAAAACAAATGATTTGTATCCTATTCCCCGGCTGGAGGATTACATCGATCGGATTGGGAAAGCTCAGTGTGTCTCAAAGTTTTATTTGCTGAAAGGATACTGGCAGGTGTCCCTGTCAAAACATGTTAAAGAGGTATCTGCCTTTGTGAAACCAGAGGGCTTGTATCGGTGTCAGGTTCTTCCGTTTGGGATGAAAAATGCCCTAGCCACATTCCAACGTTTGATAAATACAGTGACAGCAGGGTTGAACAATGTGGTCCCTTACATTGACGAAGTGGTAGTGTACAGCGACTCATGAGCAGAGTATGTGGACCATATATGTGGATGGTTGCAGTGTTTGGAAGGGGCAGGGTTGGTGGTAAACTTACCCAAGTGTGAGATCGCACAACCCCAAGGTGAATTTTTGGGTCATGTGGTAGGGTTGGGGAAGGTGAAGCCAAGGACAGCCAAGATCCAGGCCATACTTGACTTGCCGGTGCCACAGACACGGAAGCAGATGTTGAGAGTTCTGACAATGAGTGGGTTCGATCAGAGATTTTTACCCAACTTCGCAGCAGTGACTGAACCCCTGACAAATCTGTTGAAAAAAAGGGGCTAGGGTTTGCTGGACGGAGCAGTGTGAGCAGGCACTGGAACAGGCCAAGGCCATCTTATCATGTGAGCCAGTGTATGGGGCACCACATTTCACAGTACCATTCAAGCTGGCGGCTGAGGCACGTGATGTGGGGGTAGGGGCTGTGTTGCTGAAGAAGAACTCGTCTGGGGTCGAATAGCTTATTAACAGTGGTTACCAACCAGTCTAGCTCGATCGACTGGTCGGCTTTCCTAGGCTTTCCTATTCGATCGCCAAACTTTTCTGTAAAAATCCCAACAATAAAGCTTTACGTTCCTATTTTTGTATTTGTTTCACACTGTTTGCTGTAGGGCCACTTGATTCAGCAGCCCTGCCCATCAGGTAGTCAAGTGTCCCATTTTTAACCATTTTGACTGGTACAAACTCTACATACTCAGTGGGCTCAGAGAGCAAATCAAGTACGCCTATAGGCCTACCGCTGGCCAATGAGATAGCTCAGATCACCGTGTCTGATGCTTCCATGAGCTCACAGCAAAGTTGACTCTACTGTGTGAGATTTCAAGAGAGACTATAGAGAGACTGTCAACGAGTACAGCAAAGTTCTGCTGTCATGAGTCTGTTAATGTTTAAGGTGTTATTCAGCACTGTCAACATTTTATTCATAATTTTTATAAGCCATAAAACGTCGTCTCCCTATCCACTTGTGCTACAAAGTGTATTGATAGACTTGCATTGTTATTAACGGCTTGTGTCTTTCTAATATCAAAGAGTATTTCATACAAGTAAGGGTAAAAACATAAATTAATGCCAGAGTCAGAAATAATCAAGTGCGACTTGAATTTCGCCATCAGCTGGAAGACAGTTTCTCCTTTTTGGTCAGTCTGTGGAGAGAGGAGCGGAGAGAGGAAGAGCTGAGGGATGGTGGGAGGCAGTGTCTCTCTCCCTCCCTCTCCCCCTCCTTCCATCTGCTGCGACTGACTATCAGAAGAATGGTACTGACCGCTAAGCACTTTAAAGTGTATGTGTCCTGGGTGGGCGCGGATTTGGTTGTATATACAGATAATAATCCGCTCACGTTCTTGGAGAAAAGTTCAAGATTAACAATCAGTGGTTGTTCCGCTGGAGTTCGGCTTTGAAGCCGAATAATCTGGTTATTTGTCATGTAGGAGGCAAGGATAACGTGATAGCCGATGCCTTGTCCCGAGTTGGGAGTGACCGATAGGAAAAAGGGGAGGCCTACTGTTTACGCCAGTCAGGTCTAGTTAAGGTCTACAGTGTTATACATGTCATAGGAACATACTGTAGTTGTAAAAATGGCCAGCTCATCTCCTTTGCAAGAACCTAACTTTCTTTTGTTTTTTTTTTATGAAAAAGGTCACGCCAAATCATCATAATTTTATTAGCCGATCAGCAACCTTTTTTCCTGGGACTTAAGTGTAAAATCCGACCAAGCAGGGCTTCAGGCAGTCTGTAGTTTCCATTCTGACCAACCGGTTTTACTCTCCTGCTTTTTCTATCTCCTTAGAAATATGTTGTTATTACTGATGTTTTATTGTATGTGCAGCTAAATGTAAATTCCAAAATCCTGATGTCTTGTTGTTTGGAGCTAAATAGTGTCTGTTGTAAATATGTACCATTTGTGTTAAACTTGCTAGCTATCATTAGCATTAGCATTGTCATCCAGAATGCATTACTATTTAGCATGCTTATCAGCGATTAGAATTTGTCTGTGGTGCTAGGTTATTTTCGGTTGCAGATCGCTCATGCTTATGTTTTATAATGTGTAGATGTTTCTACATTGCTCTATTGTTTCTCTGTGCATCAAGCATGTGTTTGGCTCCACATAGTTTGTTAACATGCAAATAGGCATATTTTTCCAGTACTGTGCTAGAGCCTAAGTTCTCTTTTCTTTACAGAACCACAATTAATATCAGAGAGAGTGGTGTTGTATGTGTGTGTGTGTGTGTGGATCTTCATGAAACCATGAACTGGAACTACTGCTTCCTCATGTTTTGAACATACATGGTGTGGTGGTTGCTGTAAGTGGAACTAATTACTCTCACAACAAGACCAGCTGCAGCTACCCTCCTGTACAAGATGAGAGAGAAACCGGTTCTTCTTTCAAAACAGTCATAACGCGCCTGAAGCTGATAGGAGAGGAAACTGTGGAGTTGACACGGGAGATACTGGAGCTATCGGAAGAGCTAAATTCAACCGCTTAAATGGATCCCCAACAGTCTCTTCCCAGTCTGACCCACAACAGTGAGGATGGAGCCTCACCTTCATCGGTTGCCAACTCACCGGCCCCCCCATAGCACGCGCACCTTCAACTAGAGATCGGAACAGCTGGTGACAACCAGAGATGATAAACTGCAGTCACAAAGGCAGCGTGATAAGAGAACAGCTCATTTAAACCTTGGGATCAGCCTACACCTGATCGAAAACATCAGCCTTCAACTAACCGCTGCGGTCAGCCTACACTGATCGCCATTGTCAACCCACACCTGACAGTCAAGTCTACTTACCTGACCGTTACGGTTAGCCTACATCTGATCACCATCATCAGCTCATACCTGACTGTCGCCACCGCAACTACTCACCTGACCGCTGCGGTCGGCCCGCACCTGATTACCGTCGTAAACCCTCAGCTGATTGCCATTGTCAGCCCACACCTGACTGTCGCCGCCATGACTTCTCACCTGACCGTTGTCATCAGGCCTTACCTGACCATCGCTGATGCGACTACTTGCCTGACCATCGCCACCGGGCCTAATGTAGACCAACTCGTACCATCCCCAACTGAACCCATGGAGATAGGGGTCACACACCTCCCCGCGGCAGAGTGATATCGCCTGAGACAGATGGGGCTGTGTCCCTATTGTGGCCAAGAAGAACCTTTTGGTGGCAATTTTCAGAGCCAAGAACCCTAAGGTTCTTCGAGAAACATCTAGGATCTTAGAAGAACCCTTGTTGGATCCCTAACTTTTAGAACATAGAGAGCCTAGACTTTGCGAGTATGGTGTAATTGTAGGTTTGTCTAATTGATTCCGTATAACAATTGTATTACGTCATTCGATTGAAGATTAACAATAGAACAGCTGGACTTCCGCTTTATGCTGGTTGTTGTTCTCTTGTTTCAACTCATGTATTACACCTACTTTAACCAACAGTGGAGCAGGAAAGTGAACACGGGTAGCTGGCGTGAAAGGCAAACTCCCTATACATCACGCCAATAGGGTTAACTCAATTTGTGAGAATTCTAACGTGGCTAATATAGCAAAGATTGCTACACTGCCCACTCCGAACAGGGAAGGCGCATCCCACTCTGACGCCAAAGTAGCAAACAGCTGGACAGGAAAGCAAACCAGGTCGCTAAAGTGAAAGGCAAACACCCTATGCAGCACACCAGGGAATTATAACATGGCTCATATAGCGAGGATGAAGTGTTGATGTTGCCACTTTGCACCACTAGATGTCCATATGTATCAAGTTCCTCAGTCACCCTGAAAGTAAGTGGGTCAGCTAAGAAAGTTTCCTTACATTCCATTTAATATAATTCAGTAATTAGTTTTGTGCAATCTTCATTTGGTGATAGTGGCAACTATCAATATGTGATAGTTTTGGGGCCTGTAAAAAATATAAAATGGATTTCTCTCAAAATGGGGTTGGTCAATACAGGTAATCTACATGGGTAAAAATGGATTCTTACAATAAGAGAACTGTTTCCAAAGGGTGTGTGCCGACATGTTTAGCTAAAATGTTTAATTAGGTTGTTTACCAAAGAGACCAAAATAAAATAGATTTTGTGAGCTGTGGGTTTTTTGCCCCCCCCCCCACCTCCACCCTAAACTAAACCACGTTGCCTACACAAGCCACAGCCAGACACACACATGCATGCATGCACGTGCACACCCATACACACACAAACATATGCTTGAACACCCACAAACACACACCCATGGTGTGGTGAGAGACAAAAGGCTCTCTCCCAGAATAGTGCACTGTTCTGAGAATCAGTCCCCTCCCCACACACATGGAATTCCATAGGCCAATTTAGGATGAGCCAAATATGGATATCCAGGAAAGAATTTATTACATGAGCTTCTAGAGGAAAGTGACTGTAGTCAGCATTTAGACCGACTGTGCTATGTTTATAGCATGAGAATTCCACTCATATCCATCGTGTTACTGTGTATGACTCATATTATATGCGTTAAATAATGTACTTCCGACATTCAGAAAGAAAACAATACACTTGAAGTAAAATTGTCTGTCCAAAAATGTTGAGATATGTACAATGATTTTGGTATCCTCATCATAACAACAAGTATGAACGTATAATCCACCCTCTCATCTACACTGAGACAGGCTCATGGCTGGAATGATGATCTATGTATGTTCAGTGTGTGTTTACTGTATTTCTTTGAGGAAATTGAATAGTTTCACAGAAAGGAGACATGTTCTTATTTGACCTTCCGTCTTCCGTTCCAGGAGTGGGCACGCTTGTTTTTACAAGAAGCTGCCCACCCTATAGTTTAGCATCCTAAATTATATTGACTTAAGTCAGTGAGGGGGAGGAGGTAGAAGAAGAAAGACTGAATGGAGTAACTCTTGGAAGCACGCATGTGTTTGTGTGTGTGTGTTTGTGTGTGTGTGTGTGTGTGTGTGTGTGTGTGTGTGTGTGTGTGTGTGTGTGTGTGTGTGTGTGTGTGTGTGTGTGTGTGTGTGTGTGTGTGTGTGTGTGTGTGTGTGTGTGTGTGTGTGTGCATTCAGCATCCGACACCAATACAGTGATGAAGCTGAGTTGGCTAGGAGGAAGTGATGCAATCATGTTAATTGGCATTTTAATCAGTATTCAATTCATACAGTAAAGTCTACACTGATTAACACAGTACAGGAATACAACTTTATATCATTGCTACCATAAGAGCACTATAAATATTATCCGTAGAATATTATATTTTGTGGATCACAATGATTTCCTAATATGTGATTTCTCTTAAAACACAAGGAACTTCAGGAATAAGTTGTGCAAAATATATGATCTTTTGCCAAGCTTTTACTTCTACAACAAGGAGATTTCCAACCCGTACAGACAGCTTATGATTTATGGTAATAGCAGGTGCTGCAGTGACACTCTGTGTGGTTCGTCACCGGGAAGCCATCCTTGGTGGTGACCTGAGAGAGGAGAAGGAGAGAAAGAATCAAGTGAGAGAGAGACGGTTTAAAATAAAATAAAAACATTCAGGTTAATTGGAGTTGTTGTTAAATGATACGTTTAGACGTTATGTGCGTTACACTAGGAATGTCGTCAGGTCAGATGATCAAACTTTCGGTGGTAGAGAATATCATTCCCAACTACTTTATTAGCTAAATATTGTCTTACCCTTTCCCCTTCTTTTGCAACGCAGCACGTGGCTTCAGAGGTGATGTTCTTGGGGACCAGCATGGTTTGCTTGGACCGTAGTGGGGTTGGATAAGCTCTGGAGAAGCAGCAGCCTGTACACTGCATGATGTTGGTGAAGATTGTGTTCGGCTTCAGTGTGCATTCCTCACAGCCCACTGTGAAGATAATGACATACATTCATTGAGAATCTATTGAATAGTCTGATCTTAAGCTTGGTGCACTATTCATCACCAATGTGTGGCTCTCTTCCTTGTAAACACACCATTTGGGAATAAGGAGGTAGTATACCAATTTATATTCTCTCTCTCTCTCTCTCTCTGTAATGACAACAGAACTCACTGCTAATTTTGTTCCCAGAACATATAAACCATCAACAAAAACAGTTATTGAAATGTAAAACTTACTGTTTGTCTTGTCACTGTTTGGATAAGAGTCTGCGATGACTAGAAGTGCGGACAGGATGAGGAATAGTCCAGTTGATTTCAACAAGCACATTTTAGTGACGGGTGGCAATATCCTGACAGGAAACATGAACAAAACCATTCAAAACCAGCATATTCATCTCAGAAGTTGAAAACTCATAAACACAAAACACAGCAGTGAAACAATACATTGGAAACACAACACAGTGAATGGGAAAAGTATTACCTGCGTATGTTGTGTATCTTGGTGGAAGCCTGGTCAGTGTTCAGTGTGTAGACCCTATTGCTCCCTCCATTAACTTTTATACCTCTGCCCATGTGCTCGACTGGGATTAAGTAAACCCCTCCAACCTTATCAGTGATATCTGTGAGGCATTGGCCACTTGACTACCTGCTCTAATCCTTTAAATGAAAAAAGGAACTGCACACATGGTCGAAAGTCAAAACACGCTTCCATCCTTCCATCCTGACTATGGATGGAAGCTTCTAATCCCTTAAACAGGTGGGATGTTGCTAGGTAACTGCTGTTATGTCATGCAGAAGGCAAGGCAAGGTCATTGGTTCATTAGTTTAACTTATGTTCATGGTCTTTTGCTTTGTAAATCAATACATCTAAAGACAAGTTTAATACTTTGAATATCTGATTCATCTTTCCATGCTGAATTATATCTCCCAAAAATAAGTAAATATGTAAGCTACACAGAAAAGTGAAATATTTCAAATGAAATAAATGGGGTTTCTTATATAAACCATGAGGACTAGTCCCAGGCCATGCTTTATTATCATCTGGGGCAGTGCTAACATGAGTGCAAGCAATGAATACGGTATATGAAATAATACTATCCTCTCAGAGATCCAAACAGATACACTACATGGCCAATGGTATGTGGACACCTCTTCCAACTAGTGGATTCGGCTATTTCAGCCACACCTGTTGCTGACAGGTGTATATAATTGAGCACACTTCAATGCAATCTCCATAGACAAACATTGGCAGTAGAACGGCCTTACTGAAAAGCTCAGTGACTTTCAACATGGCATCATCATAGGATGCCACCTTTCCAACAAGTCAGTTCGTCAAATTTCTGCCCTGCTAGAGCTGCCCCGGTCAACTGTAAGTTGTGTTATTGTGAAGCGGAATTGTCTAGGAGCTCACAGAACGGGACCGCCAAGTGCTGAAGTGAGTAGCGCGTAAAAATCATCTGTCCTCAGTTGAAACACTCACTACCCAGTTCCAAACTGCCTCTGGACGCAACGTTAGCACGAAAACTGTTTTTTGGGAGCTTCATAAAACGGTTTTTCATTGTCGAGTGGTGTAAACCTCGCCGTCATTGGACTCTGGAGCAGTGGAAACGCGTTTTCTGGAGTGATTAATCACGCTTCACCATCTGGCAGTCTGACAGACGAATATGGGTTTGGCGAATGCCAGGAGAACGCTACCTGCCCCAATGCATAGTGCCAACTGTAAAGATTGGTGGAGGAGGAATAATGGTCTGGGGCTGTTTTTCATGGTTCCAGAGAAGGGAAATCTTAAAGCTACAGCATACAATGACATTCTAGGCAACTTTGTGGGAATAGTTTGGGAAAGGCCCTTTCCTGTTTCATTATGCCAGTGCCTCCTTGCACAAACCGAGGTCCATACAGAAATGGTTTGTTGAAATCGGTGTGGAAGAACTTGACTGGCCTGCACAGAGCCCTGACCTCAACACCTTTGGGGATGAATTGGAACGCCGACTGCGAGCCGGGCCTAATTGCCCAACATCTGTGCCTGACCTCACTAATGCTCTTGTGGCAGCAATGTTCCAACATCTAGTGGAAAGCTTTCCCAGAAGAGTAGAGCTTGTTATAACAACAAGGAGGACCAACTCCATATTATGTGGTGGTCATGTCGTGTATTTCCCTCAGAGATGCAGAGCAATGATATGTTTATATTCATGTAATAACATTAATGAGTCGGTGTATCCTCAATTAAATTAGAGGTATGCTAATGAATGTGTACTCTAAATTAAAGGTACACTATGCAGAAATCTGTCAGGTGGATGGATTATTTTCACAAAGGAGAAATGCTCACTAACAGTGATGCAAACAAATGTGTTCACCAAATTTTTTTGAAAAGCGTTTTTTTTGTGGTATGGACATTTTCAGGGATTGTTTATTTTAGCTCAAGAAACATGGGACCAACACTTTATACATGATAAGACACACACTCTACACACATGAGATGTTGTATTGTAAATATGTAAATATGTGATAGTGGAGGAGTGGCCTGAGGAAACACACTAAATGTATTTGGTGAAGTGGTAGGAAATGTCATGTCATGTAATATTTTAAACTGTATATAACTGTCTTAATGTTGCTGGACGCCAGAAAGAGTAGCTGCAGCCTTGGCAGCAGCTAATGGGGATCCTTAATAAATATTAAAACAAGATACGCATGTTGCGTTTATATTTTTTGATCAGTGTAAGAACAGCTACACCACAGTATCTTTTTATCTTTCCGTTTACCTATGTTTTAAAATTTCCCGACCTTGGTTGCATTGGAGACTAGACCCAGGCAGGTGTAACTCAATATGCATGGAGGATGGTACATGAAATCTCAGAGATTTAAAGGCTTATGGTGCAACCATGTCATGAGCAATAACTGCTCTTCAATCCTGCACTCTTAGTGTAATTGTATTTCTCCATTCAAAATGGCAATTGTATAGCCTACTGTAAAACATTAAGACTAATTGCAACGGTGTTTTTTTATTGATGTTTTCATTAACAAAAAGAGGAAAAGATGAAAACCATATTGTCAACTAAATGCATTCTCAAATAAAAATATGTGGGTAAACACTGATCGCCAGTCAGTGTGAGTAAAGTAATGTTCACTTTACTTTCAATGCATTTTTCTGCAAAAGGTAGGTACACGCATGTGCAAAATAATTTGCATATGAACAGCATTTGTGTGCATTTACCCTCCACTACACCACTGGTAACATTCTGTAAATGATCTGTTATATACTCTTCTCTAATACCGCTCTGGATAAAGGCAATCTACAATTTTCTAAGTACAAATGAAAAACGCTTTTATTCCCCCAAAATGTTGCCATTTTCTATGGTTTAGCATAGCATCTTTAATACATTGTTTACTTGCCGATTAACAATCAGTCCAGACATAGCCATCGAAAGCAGTCCTAGTGAAGCATTTGTGTGACGCGGTAGCTACTGAGGTAATTGTGGTTGCTGGCTCTGTTTGTGGTACAAGGTCCAGGCCGCGATGAAGATCCTGTAGTAGAAAATGAAGATGAGGCCATGGAGATGTAGAAGGCCCTGAAGGTGGAGGATATGGTGTGGCCGATGTGGTCATGCTCTTGTAATCACGTGTGGTGTGTGTGCGTTCGGTATCCGGCACCCATACACTTTCACAAAACGTGTGGTGAAGCTGAGTTGGCTGGGAGGAAGTGAGGCGATCATGTTAATTGAGGGTTCTGGTTAGTATATAGCCCTGTCTGTCTCCTCAACTCACCACATCCACTTAATCCCTCTCTTATTGTCTCAACATCCAGTGGGATAGTAGTGCCTGGCGTTCCAAACTACTACCGTACACAGTACACGGACTATTGGCAGAGTTGGGTTTACAGCTACAAACATCTGATTCTGGTGGAACTGGGGAAAAGGTAAAGAACCATGGTTGATTTCAACACATACACAATACACAGGTTTAGCACAGAATTTATACACTAAAGTGTATATAGTTGTAGTATATAGATTGGATATAGCTATAGTACATAAAATGTAAATGAAAAATCTGCATGTGGGAAATTAATTGAACTGCAACTGTCTCACTTGTTTGGGTTGGCAACATTTTTATGCTTTCCTTTTAACAGCACATCTAGGACAAACTATTGATGGTTTTATTCAGACGCTTGATACATGTTATTAGAAATACAAAAAATAATTCCAGTAGGCCTAATGCATCAATCCACAGTTACTATAATCAACCATGTTAATATTCTGTGTTCATTGTAGAATGAAGATTACAATAGTGATTTTTTGCTTGGTTGGGGCGGTTTATGCCAACCCAGTAAGTACCCTGTTTTTTTTATTGAACAATCTTAATTTATTCACAATAAAATGTAAATGATGAGTTGATATAGATTTAACACATCAGACTTTTGCATTATTTTGTGTTCTCCTACTGTATTTGTTTCTTTTGACAGATTCTGTACAAAGCTATTTTGGAGCAGAGCGAACTGGAATCATCAAACATGGTAAGTGAAGAAGCAATCAAAAGTATCTGCAGTTTGATTGTTGTGTTGGGGTGTGGGTCTGAAAAATGCACACAAACGCAAGCCTGTTGACTGCAATCACGTTGACAACCTCCACCACAGTCCATGTCAGAAAAGCTCACAGTTACGGTAGTTCCTCACTCCTGTGCCAAACCTCAAGTTTAGATTGTAGTCGAGGTAGAGGTCATTGCACTGTATACACCCATATTTATCCCTACAATGAGTTTTTTGGGCAATGGTGGACTTGTTAAGATTTTAAATAAGCATGATGATTGTTGATGCTGGCACACAGGTTGTCATTAAATGCATTGCGGATTTCTGCTGGCATTGTGTTTCAGACTCAAACGCAAAGGTTAAGTTCATCCGCCTCACAATCTCCGCATCAAAGTGACACTTCAGAGCTCAAGGTGGGTTGAATGGAATAATATTAAAATGTCAACAGGTGTAGAATGTAACACATACAATTGTAAGTGCATTGGCGAAAATCAGAATAGGTCTTTATCTAACACATATCCGTTACACTTTATAATTACTTGCATGAATAAGACATAAATGTACTATGCTTATTATTTGTAATACATATAAATGTTTATAATAACCCACATCTCTTTTCTTATAGAGCTCTGAAGAAAGTACCTCAGAGGACCAAGTAAGTTCATCTTTTTAAAAAAAGGCTCATTATTTTCTGCTCAAAAGTATTGACATTACAAGCAATGCCTAAATATATCTGGGGGCGTATTTACACAGCGTTTCAAAGCAGTAGTGCTGATCTAGGATCAGGTCCCCATTGTCCATGTAACCTTATTCATTAGGATCTACAAGACAAAACTGATCATAGATCAGCATACTCTGAGACGCTTGATACATACGCTTGATACAGACGCCCCTGTTCTCCTTTATCAAGTGGCTCTAATCTTTAATGTTCAATCTGTGTTAAATTGCGTTTCAGAGTTCAGAGTCTGAGTCCGAATCATTGGAATCCAATTCAGAGGTGAGTGACAACAACAGTATTCCTACTCCAGTATTATCCTTCCCACTTGAAAAAATACTGTATTATTAACTGGGTGGTTCGAGCCCTGAATGCTGATTGGCTGACAGCCGTGGTAAGCAGAGTATGACAAAACATATGTTTTTACTGCTCTAAATACATTGGTAACAAGTTTATAATAGGAATAAGACACCTCGGGGTTTATAGTACATGGCCATTATACCACGGCTAAGGGCTGTATCTAGCCACTCCGAGTCGCATCCTGCATAAGAACACCCCTTAGCCGTGTTATATTGGTCATATACCACACCCCCCCGGGCCTTATTGCTTAAGTATACTATGGTATAAATACTATATTATTCACTGTAGTTTTTACTGTAGTATACTGTAGTATTCACAGTAAAATATAGTACAAACACTGTAGTAAAATACATTTGTAGTATATACTATAGTAATTAATGTAGTGTTTTTGCGGACTGTAGTATACTGTAGTATTTACTGTTGTGTTTTTGCGGATATTAATATAGTATTTACTATAGTGTTTTAGTTGTATTATCTTTGACATAGAAGTGGAGGCTTTCTCCTTCAGGAAACCTACTGGAGAAATACTAAAAGAGCACATTTTCCATAACCTGTACGTAGGTAGGACTGGGGTCTGAACGGATAGTTCAGAGCTTCTGCTCTTTTCTATACCCTGTAGAGAACGCAATATATGTTCTATACTTGGCATGTAGGTTTCTGCTATATGGGGAGGGGAATAGGCAGAGTAAATGCAAATGAAATACTGTAATATAAAAAGTGCAGTATTTTGCACATTGTGGTGTTTTTGCAGACATTACTGTAGTATTTACTACGTAGCTTTTTTTTGCAGATAATACTGTAGTATTTACTATAGTATTCTACAGTATACTACAATGTTGTATAGTAAGTACTAGAAATGATTGAGGGACACTACAGTGTGTAGTATAGTATTCTACAGTATCCTACAGTTTACTATAGAATTCTATAGTAAGTATTGTAGTATTCTACAGTAAACTGTAGTATTGTATCTAATGTGAGTTCTTCTGGTTGTGCAAATACTAGGGCTGTTAGTCGATACAAAAATAAATACATTGAAAAATACCTCCTTGGTCCATTTTGTTGTAATCTGTTCCCCTTCACACAGTCTTCCGAGAGCCATTCTTTAGAGAGTGAGAGCCAATCACTGGAGGACAGGGTAAAGATCCTCAGATTTACATCATTTCACAGATTGCATATCAAAACAATAAAATGAGAAAGATGCAATCAATTTACAACATGTCGGGAAAATGACAATGGTTGCATTTACTGTATCTTCTGTTGGTTTGTTTCAGCAGACTGACTCCAATGCTATTGGGGATACAAGAGACAACAGCCAAGGCAGTGAAGAAAACGTTCGAAAGGTTCGTCTTGCACTTGTCATAATATCCTGTGTCCTGTTATGTCATGTACTTATAATAAGAACGCATTTTTACACAATGCTAAGCCTGTCAAAATCTTAGTTTGACATTTATATTTAGTCTGCACAGAGCACTTACTACATACAGTATGTGCTTACGAGTCATTCCCAAAAAAGCCCTCGAGCGCCAGAGAGGGTGAGCGGGAGCAGGCGTGACAGTCACATCTGGAGGAAACCTGGCACCATCCCTACAGTGAAGCACGGTGGTGGCAGCATCATGCTGTGAGGATGTTTTTCAGCGGCAGGGACTGGGAGACTCGTCAGGATCGAGGGAAACATGAACGAAGCACAGTTCAGAGAAATCCTTGATGAAAACCTGCTTCAGAGCACTCAGGACCTCAGACTGGGGTGAAGGTTCACCTTCCAATAGGACAACAACCCTAAGCACACAGCCAAGACAACACAGGAGTGGCTTCGGGACAGGTCTCTGAATGTCCTTGAGTGACCCATCCAGAGCCCTGACTTTAATCAGATCTAGCATCTCTGGAGAGACCTGAAAATAGCTGTGCAGCAACGCTCCCATCCAACCCGACAGAGCTTGAGAGGATCTGCAGAGAAGAATGTGAGAAACTCCCCAAATACAGGTGTGCCAAGCTTGTAGCGTCATACTCAAAAAGACTCGAGGCTGTAATAGCTGCCAAAGATGCTTCAACAAAGTCCTGAGTAAAGGGTCTGAAGACTTATGTAAATGTGATATTTCTGTTGTTGTTTTTTTATAAATTTGCAAAGAAATCTAAAAACCTGTTTTTGCTTTGTCATTATGGGGTATTGTGTGTAGATTGATGAGAAAAAAATTGACTTAATAAATGTTATAATAACACTGTAATGTAACAAAATGTGGAAAAAGTCAAGGGGTCTGAATACTTTCCGAATGCACTGTAGCTCCATTCTTGTGTATTTTATTTTATTCCGCTTGTGTTAGTTGCTATTTTTGAAACTCTGCATCGTTGGGAAAGGTTCGGGAAGCAAGAAATTTCACTGTACAGTCATATTCGGTGCATGTTATCAACAAAGTTTGATTTGATTTAAAATGAAGGATTACCATTCTGTATGAACTGACGACAACCAACCTTTATTTCACCCATCTGTGTCTTGTCCACTTCTCTAGAATTGGATCCGAGTGTTTGCCGTCCGAGTCTTGAGTGCAGAGGACAACAGCAGCTTTGAGGTCAAAGGGCAGCTGGACCTACCCACTAATCAGGGGGCAGTGAAACAGAGCACACTCTCTCCCACCACTTTGACAACCAACCACAGCCAGCCTGGCGATACAGTTCAGAGCAATGCAGCCTTGGCATTGGTAGAAAGCTTCCTCAAAGCCTCTGGTTCTCTCAGTGAGACCAGTGTCAGCATTGATACCAGTGACGTCAGTGCTGTTACTGGTAATGTCAGTACTGTTACCAGTGACGTCAGTACTGTTAACTTTGACATAAGAGACACAAGTAACATCAAGGATACCAGCGATAGTAGCGAAAGCAGTGAAAGTAGCGAGAGCAGTGACACTAGTGAGACCAGTGATAGCAGCAATACCAGTGACAGTAAAGAGAGTGATACCAGTGAGAGTGAGGAGAGACACCAGAGCCAAGCTACAGACTGCCAGCAGGGTGTCCACAGCACTGCCTGTGACAGTGAGGAGTATTTCATCCAAGATATAGGTGACGATGGTCATTATCCAATGGATGATTTGCTCATGCCTGAAGAGGAGCATAGAGAGTTGAGTTTACGGAGATAATGCTAACATCCCCCATTTGACTGTATCAGGTTGGATGCATTTCAAATTAAGCAAGGGGAGGGAGTACAGTGTAGATCAAGTAATATAGTATGACATTGACTTCTATGATTGGTTTTGATGTTGGCATGAAATAAAAAATTTAACAAACTGTTCGGCCTACTGCTTGGAAATATAGGTTTAAGTGTTGTAGTAGATGGTTTGAAGTCATGGTTGCAAATATTTTTCCTATTCATTTGCATTTTTCACTCATTTTCACGAAGAGTTTAATTCCAAAATGCTATATATCCATTTTCAGAAATGTTGGTAAATTATCTTTTATTGTTTATAGAAATTATGATAGAGATGGATGTGTTTTTTCACTATCTAATTATGGCATGGGGTTGTTCGACTCTGATCTGGATTACTGACCTCTGCCTGCCCTTGACCTGTTGTTTTGCCTGCCCCCTGTTCTAGTAATAAACTTTTGTTACTTCGACACTGCCTGCATCTGGGTCTTCCCTAAAACATGATAAATGCTATATATTTGCCTCAATCTCAGATAAATAGGTAGTAGTGCTAGGTTTTACACAGTCAAATATAACAAATATCTATTTTCTTTTATAAAGAACAGTACAAATTATACATATGGGTCCCAAATATATATATATACAGTACCAGTCAAAAAAATGTACACCTACTTATTCAAGGGTTTTTGTTTATTTGTACTATTTTCTACATTGTAGAATAATAGTGAAGACATCAAAACTATGAAATAACACATTAAATCATGTAGTAACCAAAAAAAGTGTTTAACAAATTAAATTATACTTTAGATTCTTCAAAGTACCCTACCTTGCCTTGATGACAGCTTTGCCCACTCTTGGCATTCGCTCAACCAACTGTGAGAACTCCTTCAAGACTGTTGCTTTTCCAGCAGTCTTGAAGGAGTTCCCACATATGCTGAGCACTTGTTGCTTTTCCTTCACTCCACTGTCAAACTCTTCCCAAACCATCTCAATTGGGTTGAGGTCGGGTGATTGTGGAGGCCAGGTCATCTGATTCAGCACTCCCTCACTCTCCTTCTTGGTGAAATAGCCCTTACACAGCCTGGAGGTGTGTTGGGTCATTGTCCTGTTGAAAAACAAATGATAGTCCCACTAAGTGAAAACCAGATTGGATGGTGTATTGCGGCAGAATATCGTGGTAGCCATGCTGGTTAAGTGTGCCTTGAATTCTAAATAAATCACAGACAGTGTCACCAGCAAAGCACCCCCACACCATCACACCTCCTCCTCCATGTTTCACGGTGGGAACCACACATGCAGAGACCATCCATTCACCTACTCTGCATCTCACAAAGACACAGCGGTTGGAACCAAATATCTCAAATTTGGACTCATTTAACCAAAGGACAGATTTTGACTGATCTAATGTCCATTGTTCGTGTTTCTTGGCCCAAGCAAGTCTCTTCTTATTATTGGTGTCCTTTGGTAGTGGTTTCTTTGCAGCAATTTGACCATGAAGGCCAGATTCACACAGTCTCCTCCGAACAGTTGATGTTGAGATGTGTATGTCTACTTCTGAGGCTGGTAACTCTTATGAATTTATCCTCTGCAGCAGATGTAACTCTGGGTCTTCCTTTCCTGTGGCGGTCCTAATGAGAGCCAGTTTCATCATAGTGCTTGATGGTTTTTGCGACTGCACTTGAAGAAACTTTCAAAGTTCTTGAAATGTTCCGTATTGACTGACATTCATGTCTTAAAGTAATGACGGACTGTCGTTTCTCTTTTCCTATTTGAGTTGTTCTTGCCATAAAATGGACTTGGTCTTTTACCAATTAGGGCTATCTTCTGTATACCACCCCTACCTTGTCACAACATAACGGACTGGCACAAACGCATTAAGAAGGAAAAAAATTCCACAAATGAACTTTTACCTAGGCACACCTGTTAATTTAAATGCATTCCAGGTGACTAACTCATGAAGCTGGTTGAGAGAATGCCAAGAGTGTGCAAAGTTGTCATCAAGGCAAAGGGTGGTGTAACGTTCGTCGTTGGGAGAGAGAGAGGAGGACCAAGGTGCAGCGTGGTAAGTATTCATATTCTCTTTTAATGAAAACGAATACTCGAACAAAAACAACAAAACACGAGAACGAAACGAAAACAGTCCTGAACGGTGAAATGCAAACACAGAACAGAAAATAAACACCCACGAAACACAAGTGGGAAAAGGCTACCTAAGTATGATTCTCAATCAGAGACAACTAACGACACCTGCCTCTGATTGAGAACCATCCCAGGCCAAACGCAAACACAACATAGAAAACGGAACATAGACAACCCACCCATCTCACGCCCTGACCATACTAAAACAAAGACAAATCAAAGGAACTAAGGTCAGAACGTGACAGTACCTCCCTCCCCAAAGGTGCGGACTCCGGTCGCAAAACCTGAATCTATAGGGTAGGGTCTGGGTGGGTGTCTGTCCGCGGTGGCGGCTCTGGCGCAGGATGTGGACCCCACTCCACCATAGTCTTTGTCCGCCTCCTCAACCACCTCCGGGGCCTCTATCGAGCGGCGACCCTCGCCGCCGACCTCGGACTGGGGACCCTAGCAATGGGTCCCGAATGGACAGGAGGTTCCGGCAGCACCGGACAGGCGGGAGTGAAGGACGACTCCGGCAGCACCAGAGTGACGGGCGATTCCGGCAGCTTCTGGCTGACGGATGGCTCTGGAAGCTCCTGGCTGACGGACGGCTCTGGAAGCTCCTGGCTGACGGACGGCTCTGGCAGCTCCTGGCTGACGGACGGCTCTGGCAGCTCCTGGCTGACGGACGGCTCTGGCAGCTCCTGGCTGACGTACGGCTCTGGCAGCTCCTGGCTGACGGACGGCTCTGGCAGCTCAGGACAGACGGGCGACTCTGGCAGCTCAGGACAGACGGGTGACTCTGGCAGCTCAGGACAGACAGGCGACTCTGGCAGCACAGGACAGACGGGAGACTCTGGCAGCACAGGACATACGGGAGACTCTGCAAGGCTCAGGACAGATGGGAAACTCTGGCAGCGCTGGGCATGAGGAAGACTCTGGCAGCACTGGACAGGCGGGAGCACCTGTAGGGAGGAGACGGAGAGACAGCCTGGTGCGAGGGGCTGCCACCGGAGGGCTGGTGCGTGGAGGCAGCACCAGATAGACCGGACAGTGGAGGCGCACTGCAGGTCTCGAGCACCGAGCCTGCCCAACCCTACCTGTCTGAATGCTCCCCGTAGCCAGGCCAGTGCGGCGAGGTGGAATAGCCCGCACTGGGCTGTGCTGGCGAACCGGGGACACCATGCATAGGGCTGGTGCCATGTACCCCGGCCCGAGGAGACGCACTGGAGACCAGATGCGCTGAGCCGGCTTCATGGCAACTGGCTTGATGCCCAACCTAGCCCGGCCGATACGAGGCGCTGCTATGTACCGCACCGGGCTATGCCTGCGCACCGGGGACACTGTGCGCCTCACGGCATAACACGGTGCCTGCCCGGTCCCTCTCTCTCCACGGTAAGCACGGGAAGTTGGCGCAGGTCTCCTACCTGACTTCGCCACACTCCCCATGTGCTCCCCCCAATAAATGTTTGGGTCTGCCTCTCGGGCTTCCAGCCGCGCTGCCGTGCTGCCTCCTCATACCACCGCCTCTCGGCTTTCGCTGCCTCCAGCTCAGCCTTGGGGCGGCGATATTCTCCAGCCTGTGCCCAGGGTCCCTTGCCGTCCAGAACCTCCTCCCATGTCCAGGAGTCCTGAGAGCGCTGCTGTTGCTGCTGCTGCCTGTTACCACGCTGCTTGGTCCTTTGGTGGTGGGTGTTTCTGTAACGTTCGTCGTTGGGAGAGAGAGAGGAGGACCAAGGTGCAGCGTGGTAAGTATTCATATTCTCTTTTAATGGAAACGAATACTCGAACAAAAACAACAAAACACGAGAACGAAACGAAAACAGTCCTGAACGGTGAAATACAAACACAGAACAGAAAATAAACACCCACGAAACACAAGTGGGAAAAGGCTACCTAAGTATGATTCTCAATCAGAGACAACTAACGACACCTGCCTCTGATTGAGAACCATACCAGGCCAAACGCAAACACAACATAGAAAACGGAACATAGACAACCCACCCAACTCACGCCCTGACCATACTAAAGCAAAGACAAATCAAAGGAACTAAGGTCAGAACGTGGCTACTTTGAAGAATCTCAAATCTAAAATATATTTTGATTTGTTTAACACTTTTTGTTAGCACATGATTCCATATGTGTTACTTCATAGTTTTGATGTCTTCACTATTATTATACAATGTAGAAAATATATTTGTTAATTAAGAAAGACCCTTGAATAAGTAGGTGTGTCCAAATTTGACTAGTACTGTATATATATATATATATATATATAGTTGTATTTGTATTTTGTTGTATTTTCTGTATTTTACATGCAATTTTCGAATTGTATTGCACTGTAATGAGAATGGTATTGATATTATTGTGTAATTTATCTAATAATCACTGATTAAAAATACAAATAATTACCAATCCATCAGTTTTCTTGCATAAACTTAACTTCATTAAAGAGCATTGGGATGCCATAATTCTCTCCACTTAGTGAGTTCTCAGTCATCTAACCTGATAAAATAATGGTCAATAAATAAATCTGTCTCTTGTCTGAACCAATGTTTTGACTCATTTTCGTGTTTATTTGAGTTCATAGCCTTGGGCAGTGGTGGAAAAAGTACTCAATTGTCATACTTAAAAAAAGGTAAAAATACCTTAATAGAAAATGACTCAAGTATAAGTGAAAGTCACCTAGTAAAATACTACTTGAGTAAAAGTCGAAAAGTATTTGGTTTTATGTATCAAAAGTAAATTGAATAGCTAAAATGTACTTAAGTATTAAAAGTATAAATCGTTTCAAATTCCTTTTATTAAGAAAACCAGACGGCACAATTTTTTATATTTTTTATTGATGGATAGCCAGGGACACACTTCAACACTCAGACATCATTTACAAACGAAGCATTTGTGTTTGATGAGTCTGCCAGATCAGAAGCAGCAGATGACCAGGGATGTTCTCTTGATAAGTATATGAATTGGACCATTTTCCTGTCAAAATGTAACGAGTACTTTAGGGTGTCCGGGAAAATGTATGGAGTAAAAAGTACATTGTTTTCTTTAGGAATGTAGTGAAGTACAAGTAAAAGTTGGCAAAAATAGAAATGGTAAAGTAAAGTACAGATACCCCAAAAAACTACTTAAGTAGTACTTTAAAGTCGTTTTACTTTAGTACTTTACACCACTGTCCTTCGGCAATAATTCTACCCATGGACCCCAGTGCCTAGAAAATTGTGATGAGCTGTTACCCACTCAGCTCTAACTTTCTTTAGGGCAGTGGCCTACATCGACACGGAAAATAAATGTGACATTGGTAACCGATTTTGTTACAATTGTATCATGATTTGTTACGCCTTGGAGCGACCTGCCGTTGTTACAATATATCATCATGAACTCGGCCTTAGGAGTGAACACATGTTATTTTTTATTTTCTCACTTTCTGGTCTCATCTGGCCGGTTAGCTCAGTTGGTTAGAGCGTCGTGCTAATAACGCGAAGGTCGCGGGTTCGATACCCGTACTGGCCATACATTTTTGGCTCGAGGTTCAATGCCTACGTTCATTGCCATTCATTGCCATAAACTCATTTATCACATCATGTTGAATACAACATCTGGTTTGTAAACAATTGAATTAAACACTAGATTAGGGGTACATAAATTAATTTAATTAAATTTATCGGAATTGTCATTCAGGAAAATAGAGCTACCGGCAACTCATTTACATTCCATCCGATAAAACAGTTGCTTCACGGATTTTTACCAAGGCGGATTACTCAAGCAAAGGCAGTTAGTTTAGAAACCGTCAAACCAGAATTGCATGATCTGTGGATTTACGCATGTCACAAGAGGGAGGTAACGTTAGCCTACTATGTTACCGGAAAAGTCGTACGCATGTGCAAATAGTTCAAGCAGCTGCGTTTTTTTATTTTGCTCCAGTCAAATTGTGTCAATTTAGTCCAGTGTCCTTTATTGTTAGAACATTAAGGAACGAAAGCATATAATTTAGATTGTTACTGGAATGGATGATTGATCAACTCGGAAAGGAGTTGTCAATTTACCCGACGTTGTTTAAAAGGTAAAGTACAAGAAAAATCCACCTATTGTGTCGGGGAAGCCCCTCTTGGAAATCCCCTGTAATTGTCGGAATTATATATTTCCAAATTCAGATGAGGCACATCCTTTAGGCTACATAGTTGACATCCTCCTCAACCTAATCTTGAAGACATGTTGCATAACCTACGAACACAAACTCTGTCGAACTAATAAACAGAATCATTTCAGAAGCTGATGGAATATTGAAGATTTTTCCCATCCACATCTGTCAGAAGCAACAGCGATAAATGACCTCTGGAATAAGGAACATGACTGGAATAAAGAACACGATGGATGTCGATTTGGATAATGATACGCTGAAATCAAAAATACGGAGCTGCCATACATTGACTACTTTCTACCACGAAACTCGGCTGGAGATTGACACATTAAGTAAGAAAATCAAGAAAAGGGACAATTTAATCGCAGATTTGAAGGCTAGGTTAGGCAAATACGAAAATACCTGTATCAATGTGGAAGGGTATGACCCTGTTGTCATAGCACCGGCCGAATCTTTGCTGGAAAGTTTATGCAAAGAAATCTGCAAACTGAAGCTAAAATTGAAAGACACAGAAATGAATGCGGTTCAGCAAGCAGAGTTGAGACAACAAGTGAGTAGAATTTACTGTATGTTATGTGTTCTTAATGTGTATCATGTGCATTTAATGTTTAGGCTAACCCTGTGAAACATAGTTGTGCTTTTTAATATTAGGTTATAGCCCTACTTAATTTCAAAGTCTGCTCTGCAAGTATTAAAACGATCATTGATGACAAATATATGTATTTTCTTTCTTTCATTTTCAATTTACACATTATGAAAGCAGGGTAGTTTAGGCCTACTGTAAATGGTCTTCTCTGAAAATAGCCACTAGCCTACACCATTCCTATACGCACTTGGTCTATTGGGAAGACTATTAGTGTAGGCCTAACCTACCACCAAACTTGCCAACCAGGCTTGATAAAAATGTCCCTGCTTCAAAACCACCTTGCAGTACAGAGAGGATGTTGCTTTTTCCATTTCAATGTGTACAACTGCAGCGGTGCAGGTGTCAGTGTTGTTTCGCCTTAACTTCATAAAACAAACACATCTGTGTCAGATACAAGTCATAATTCAATACAATAAAACATTCCAAAAAGCTATATTGTCCATCAATAATAATAATATATATTTTTTAAGTATCTTCTGCATTTGACACACATTTGACACTGAAGCCTATTCTATTCTTTTCTCCCACCCCTGAAGGAGATACAGAGGTTGCAGAAGCTGCTGAGGGAGATGGAGCGAGAGCTGGAGAGTGTGATCCGTCAATCAGACCACGAGAAGGACCAGGATATCCAGAGGCTCCGCTCTGCCCTGGCCGAGAGGGACCGTGCCCAGGCCACCCGTGCCGTCCTGTGCACCTCGCTGGCTGGAGAGGCCGACCAGCTCCGGGGCCAACTGGGAGCCACAGTCAGGGTGTGTCAGGAGTTACTGGGCCGACTAGAGAGAGAGAAGGGAGGAGAGAGAGTGACGGAGGAGGTGAAAATGCAGCAGAAGGCAAAAGAGGTGTGTATGAAGGTTGTATAATTAAGCAATAAGGCCCGAGGAGATGTGGTATAAGGCCAATATAGCACGGCTAAGGGCAGTTCTGGACACAGCCCTTAGCCGTGTTATATTGGCCATATACCACAAACCCCTGAGGTGCCTTATTGCTATTGCTATCTGCATTCAGGGCTCGACTCACCCAGTTTATAATAAGTGTGTAATAGCATAGTTATCAAGCACTTTTATGCAAGGCAAATTATAGTTAACCCCTTACACTCGTGGGAATTGGCCTAAAGATAGGGCTAAGTTGAAATGTTTCTTACAGAAGAAATGTGGAAAGCACATGCGTAAACAGGGTAGCAATCAAAAGGGGAACCGTTTGGAGATTATGGAAAAAATAAATATTAGACTAAAGGGTGAGGACAAAACAGTTAATCTGACACAAGACTGAATCCAAACATTACACTGTTGATTTTACGTGCGTTTTACATTTACTGTACTTTTCGCCGCAGTTGTTGAATACGAACTCTGAAAATGCTCTGGATACATTCAGTAACACGATAAGAACATTCACGGTAAAATTGGGGTAGGTGCAACATAAGACAAAGAAATGACAAGTGAGAGGTCTAGCTGGTGTCTCCATGTGGAAACACACCTCTCCAAAGTGTGCACAGTTCCTACGTAATATCCTACGTAATTGTTTACGCATTCAAAAATGGTCCATTCTAAATCGCAATCTGGTCAGGTGGGCATGATTTGAAAGCGTGTTCTATTGCTAGCTAAGTTACGAAATACGATCTTACAGTGTTAGGCTTTCACAAGGCAATTCAGAGAAGCAAATACTAATTTTGGTACGACTATAAAAGAATCACGAGTGCATTTAGATCCGTGTTTCCTGCCAAATTTCGTCACAATTCGCCATGTCATCTTGTAACTAACTGTACATCAAACATTGTGATCATAATCGTTGGCACTGTATTTTACATGAGTTTTATGATATGGAATGGGGAAGTGCACATTTGAACTAAGGGGTGTTTGGCTTGCTTGTGTGACATCAAAGTGGTATTATAATCCTCAATGTCTCATCTTTCAAAATACATTGAGTCCTCTTTATTTATAGCATTTCCCTCACTCAGACAACATTTGCGGGAGAGATGGGGGTAACTTATTGTCACGCGCGGTGTTCAAGTTCAGTCAAAACCAGTACTGCGCTGGGAAGCAGAGACCTTGCATTTTGACTTCACATATAGCATGTTACTGTACATTCACTGTGTTCCAATTTAGGCATTTATCATCACCCATATCTGCTATTTTGAACCTGTAGAGGGGTACGAGTGTAAATAGCTAACTCATATCCACAAACTGTGTATATACTGAATGTTATATTCAGTATATGTGGCCTATGCGGGAATCGAACCCAAAAGCCCACAATCCTGGGGTTGCAAGCACTAAACTCCAACTGAGAGAGGAGAACAGCAGTAGCTACATCCGAGCTACAACCCCATCGGCAAATTACGTATTTTCAATGTCTTGTGCTCACTGGGAAGAGCACTGTAACTGTCTTTCAAACATAACAAATGAAAGCAATGAAAAAGAGGTGTGTGTACTAAAGCATTTGGAATCGCTCTGTCTCTGCCATTATGTGCTTTTCAGCCAAGTTATTTGTGTTTGTTTCTGTTGGATTTCTAAATGGATAGTATCATTTTGAGCTCTTGTTTCCCCTTTTCATGGTCAGATATTGGATTATACGGAAGCTGGTCGCGTTGACATTCGAGTCAGCAAACTCCAAGAAGAGAACCAAAAGCTAACTCAAAGAGTGGAATATGTAAGCAGAAACACACTGTAGAAACCCCATTCTACCCACATGAAAAAATACTATAGTATACAATGGTATTCACTGTTTTTGTAGACTTTACAGCACTATGCACAGCAGTGTTTTTGCAAAAACACTACAGTGAATACTGTAGTATTGAATATACATGACTCTAGTATACTGTACTATTTACAGTTTATTAAAGTATAAATACTATAGTAAAGAAACTGTAGTACACATATACTGTAGTAATTACTGTCGTGTTTTTGCAGACTGTAGTTATCCAACATTGTCATAGCATATGGGCTATCAGAACCAAAGTTGAACATCCTTCTGTGTGTGTGTTTGTGTGAAGCTGTGTGTGCGCAAGTGTGTGTACATGTTTTTGACTAATGTCTCCCTCTTCCCCTCCCTCCCTCCTTCATTTTCCCAGGTGGAAGGTCTAAACTCCAAATGGCAAAAGTATGACTCGAGCAGGGAACAGTATGTGAGGTACCTGTGTCAGAAGCTGAATGAGTCTAGTGCCCTGGCTGTTTCCTCCAGCCCTGCTCCAGGTATGGGGCATATGTTAGGGCCCAGACCTACACAAGAGCCTGGGCCTGGCCTGGGCTTGTTCCCAGAGTTGGCCTCAGCCAAAGCTGGGTTGCTCCAGCAGGAGATAGCCAGGCTCAACGGCCTACTGGAGGAGAAGTTGGGGGACTGTGGGAGATTGGGGAGAGAGCTGGATGAGAGCAGGAGACGATACAAGGACCGCATCCAGATGCTAGAGCAACAGGTTAGTGTGGTCTAGGATCGTCTGACTCCTCTCTCTTTCAATTTCTCTTTCTTTCTCTCTCTCACGTTCTCTATCTTTATTTTTCTCTTTCAATCTCTCTGTTTGTTTGTCCCTCTGTCTCCCCACTCTTGCTCTCCCTCTTCCTTCTCTCTCTCTCTGACACATACACATCAGAAACATATCCCTCTCTCTTTCTCACACACACCCTCACCCTTTCCCTCTCTTCTTCACAGGTTCTCATCTACACAGATGACTTTAAGTCGGAGCGGGCAGACAGGGAGAGAGCGCAGGGCAGGATCCAGGACCTCCGAGAGGAAGTATCTCGACTACAGGAGCAGCTACACACACAGGCACAGGTAAGGCCACACACACACATAGTCATTACTAACATACATTACATACAAACGTGTTACAGTAGTAAAATAAATAGCCATGAAAGGAAGCTTTTGTGTCCCTCCCCTATTTGCCATTTATTGAGAATTGATGATACAATGACGTTTCGACAGACATGTTCTTCATACAGTTCGCTATCGGCTAATAAGATACAGTATTTGTATTTATTAGGGATCCCCATTAGCTGTTGCCAAGGCAGCAGCTACTCTTCCTGGAGGCAAAACACTCTAAGACACTTACATTACATATAAAGAAAATATAAAATAGTACATCATAAAACATTATTACACCACTACATATCTACAATACAAAATGTATAATACAACAATATTACAATGTACATGTGTGTAAAGTGGGTGTGCTAGCGCTTGTGTGCGTATGCGTGTGTACCTTCCGAGCTACTATGCCTGTTGTATCAATATATTTTGACGATAACAGTTTACAATCCTGGGTTACTCCAAGCAGTTTAGTCACCTCAACTTACTCAATTTCCACATTATTCATTACAAGATTTCGTTGAGGTTTAGGGTTTAGTGAATGACTTATCCCAATACAATGCTTTTAGTTGTAGAAATATTTAGGACTAACTTATTCCTTGCCACCCATTCTGAAACTCACTGCAGCTTTTTGTTAAGTGTTGCAGTCATTTCAGTCGCTGTAGTAGCTAACGCGTATAGTGTTGAGTCATCCGCATACATATACACACTGGTTTTACATGTCATTAGTAAAGATTGTGAAAAGTAAGGGGCCTAGACAGCTGCCCTGGGGAATTCCTGATTCTACCTGGATTATGTTGGAGATCTGGATTATGTGTTCTGTTAGACAGGTACCTCTTTATCCACAATATAGCAGGGGTTGTAAAGCCATAACACATGTTTTTCCAGCAGCAGACTATGATCGATAATGTCAAAAGCAGCACTGAAGTCTAACAAGACGGCCCTCACATTATTTTATCATCAATTTCTCTTAGACAATCATCAGTCATTTGTGTAAGTGCTGTGCTTGTTGAATGTCTTTCCCTATAAGCGTGCTGAAAGTCTGTTGTCAATTTGTTTACTGTAAAATAGCATTGTATCGGGTCAAAAAAGTTTACTAAGGTTTGGTAACAGGCTGATTGGTCAGCTATCACATTAGGGAACAACAAAGAGCACTTCCCTAAAATAATAATAATGCTATAATGATCATTTTATTTATTTGGAGTGTTTCATACATTATCCTCAAAGTGCTACTATGCCTAGTTAGGCTATGGGAAGGAACACTTTTACTCATGATCATCATTCATTTATCTTCCAGAGCCCTACTAGAGATGCCAACTCCACGTGCCGAGTCCATAAAGGACACCGGATCTCCCCACGCATGAGCACGGACTCGGCCGAATCACTGCTGAGGAACAGCGCCAATCCACCTGTGACAAAAATCAAAAACTAAAAGTGGGCCTTCACCTGGGGCGGCGTCAGCGGTAATTAGCACCCAGTCCCACCTGGACAAAGTGCCAGAGTTCGTCAGAACTCCAATGCCCAAGATGACATATGATGACACACATGCGGTGGAGTACCTCAAACACTGCATGGAGTGTGTCAGGCTATGAGCTCTGGCGTGAAGTTTCCCCTAGGTACAGCTATAGGATAATTTTCCGTTCCCCAATCCAAACCATAAAGTGGGGAAAATGCAAAACTGACCCAACATCTAGGGGCAACTTTGCCCTACTCCCAAGCTATGAGAGTTACTGCCCCTCCCACCCCATGGGGGTGTTAAGGCAAATATCGCTAACTGACGATAATTGAGCACTGAAAAAAAAGCACTACATGCACCCTAAGAAGGGTTGGGACCGGGGAGCTTAGAAAACTGACTAGTTCAACTGGGTTGTGTTCATTAGGCACTAAATGGAAGAAAATGGACTGAAACAGGGAGGTACTACCTGGACTTCAGACGCTGCCATGCTTTTTGGTTGTTAAAAGACTGAATTGAATAGATTAGCGATGCAGAGTTGGAGTGTCAGTACTAGCTTGGTGGTCGTAGTGGGAGAAATAGCGCTAGCACTTTATTTTACAGTACATAAAAGACCAGGTATTTACCAGGATACTACATGGTAAAATGATAACACAGTAGTGACTTTGAATTATCTGTTTCTTTCGGATTCGTAACAACAAACACCACTGGCCACCATTTGAATGGGTTGAGTTCCTTGAAGGAAATACCATAAAGTACCCATTGTTACCATATAATTTCTGATAAATAAGTAAATACCTGATAAATACCAGTGGAAAAAGTAAGTAAGTGTAAAATATTTTTGGGTGAAATACCTTTGGTTTGGCAAGATGAAGCGATTTCCAGTGCAAACCCCACTCATGTTTGACTACATGAACCATATGAATTATCACATGATACTGCATGGTTGTGTTTCTGTGTGGAGATGGTTGATTGCGTGGTCTGTAGAAAATCTAGATGGGAAATTGGATGTTAATCACGATATTTGAATGTCACATACCTCAATTCAATATTCAGGCATCAAATTGTTAACCTGTTGCACTTTCCTAACCTGTTTACCAAAGTAGTCATTAATGCACATATTTATTTTTTTAGATTTATTGAATTTGAAATACATAAGCTTCTTTCCGGTTGAAGATACTGTAATAACGTTGTCTGTCGTTAGCATGGCGCTATTTGTTGTACTGTATATTTGGATGTTGTTCACGTTTTGAGTAAGTCATCTATTTTAAATTTAACCTATATATGTTGACCTATGATATTTGTGCCTGGAAATATGTATTCACCGTATTATATATGATTGAATATTTATTTGCTATTAGTGGGGCTTTTTCAAATCTTTATAGTGCTGTATCAAAATGAATATCACATAATGTGTTTTGAGGTGTCGTCTGAATCCTGGTACACCTAAGCAGGATGTTTCCCACATCCTGGTAAGACAAGACAGTGTGGGAGACAAATTCTCCGCAACATGGCAACCTTAAAAAAAGTGCCATTTCAGATCTGACATTTGAAACTACATTTGGAGAAATTACCTCCGAACTGACACAAGTTTTATTTTTCTAGAAGCCATTGATTTATAAACATCAAAATGTGATTATCTGTTTTAACCTGTTTAATTGAAAATATATTTTTGTAATAAAATAAATGTTGTTTGACCAATCATGTGGAGTGTTTGTGATACAAACCAGACAACATCTCAGCTTGAGGAACTTTTGTTGGATTTTAGTTTGCTTGGTGGATGACTGCCAGTCAAGTTATAGTTTGGGGTGCAGAGTTAGGAGGAGTGACAGTGTGAGACAGCGAGGGGCTCTGACCATAGAAACTCAGGTCCCACAGTATGTGTGTGTGTGTGCATTTGTGTGACTGTGTATGTTCCTTGTCTGACTGTGTGTGTTCGTACACACTTTGGGAAACCCCTTCCCAGAGTAGCCTGAATGGGCACTCTGTCCTGTGTGTCTGTTCCACATTCCCAGCTGTCCTATGTGGCTGAAGTGAACACAGCAAGTGGTCTAGAGACCAGTGAGACAGAGGCTCTGGTTACATCCTGGCCCTAACATCTGATTTGGGATCAGTTGTCTTCAGACTAGTTCTCAAATCATTTTGAGTTAAACAACACAACAAGTCCAGGACCAGTTGTTACGGGTATAATATGGCCTTAGAGAACTGGACATTCCCTGTCAGAGAGTAGTTATTTAAAGGGGAGGCAGATGAAGCACCAAACAAGGTGTACTAAAGTAGTAGATCGCTGGATCATTAAGCTCCATTGTTTTGAGTTTTTATTTAGTGGGTAGATCAGCTTTAATATTGCAGAGCTCCATTGTTATTGGAGTCCCAGTGTATAGCAATCTTGAAAGCGAGACAGATCCATGTCACACTGTTCTGTGCTCTGGTATTATTTGAACACAATTTAAGTATTTAGCAATTCAAAGAGGTATAGATGTTACTTTGTTTATTGTACCTTTGTTTTTTCTATATTTGTATTGACGATTTAGCCTAATGGCTGATATAGTGTATTATGACTGCCTACAGAGGATTATAGTGTCACATACAGTATATACAATATGGTTTTAAGTCTGAAATAGGTATTATGTGGTGTAATATTGTACAATAACACAATATAATTCTAAACTCTAAACTTCAAAACTCTAAAAAGTGTCCTGAACAGCCTTTAATGATTATATCCTATATCCTGCCTCCAGTATTTATGCTGCAGTAGTTTATGTCGGGGGGCTAGGGTCAGTCTGTTATATCTGGAGAATTTCTCCTGTCTATCTGGTGTCCTGTGTGAATTTAAGTACGCTCTCTCTAATTCTCTCTTTCTTTTTCTCTCTCTCTCTCTTTCTTTCTCTCTTTCTTTTTTTCTCTCTCAGAGGACCTGAGCCCTAGGACCATGCCTCAGGATTACCTGGCCTGATGACTCCTGGCTGTCCCCAGTCCACCTGGTTGTGCTGCTGCTCCAGTTTCAACTGTTCTGCCTGCGGCTATGGAACACTGACCTGTTCACCGGACGTGCTACCCGTCCCGGACCTGCTGTTTTCAACTCCCAAGAGACAGCAGGAGCAGTAGAGATACTCTGAATGATAGGCTATGAAAAGCCAACTGACATTTACTCCTGAGGTGCTGACCTGTTGCACCCTCTACAACCACTGTGATCATTATTATTTGACCCTGCTGGTCATCTATGAACATTTGAATATCTTGGCCATGTTATAATCTCCACCCGGCACAGCCAGAAGAGGACTGGCTACCCCTCATAGCCTGGTTCCTCTCTAGGTCTCTTCGTAGGTTCTGGCCTTTCTAGGGAGTTTTTCCTAGCCACCGTGCTTCTACACCTGCATTGCTTGCTGTTTGGGGTTTTAGGCTGGGTTTCTGTACAGCACTTTGTGACATCAGCTGATGTAAGAAGGGCTTTATAAATACATTTGATTGATTGATTGATTGATTGATATATATAGAAGTAGAGTACAGACACTAGGTCATTGTTGCCGTACAGATGCAAATAGGGTCTCATTTATAGGAATTGTGACCTCCGTCAAAAAAGGCCTCGCTATAATTGTGTCAAGGGACTATAGCAGCCGAAAGAGTTAGAAACTCCATCAGAGGTTTCAAAGTCCTCCGAAGAGCCAAGTCACAGACTGTGTTCCAAATGGCACTCTATTCCCTATATAGTGCACTATTCCCTCAAAAATAATACACTAAATAGGGAATAGGGTGTCATTTGAGCCACAGTCTCGAGATGACATAGCACGCCGGATGCTCACCCACTCATATGCAGTCTGGGGAAGATGGATGCGGTTGGGCCAGTTCTTATCATTCTCACACATTTACATCTATTCAGTGAAAAGAGGGTGATTCTATGAGAAGTTTAGTTCAAGAATTCAATTAGTTGTGTTTCAGATTGTAGCTTTGTAAAGCAATCCTTATTTTACAGTTGCATAGAACAAACACACACACATAGTGTCACACACACACAGCCCACAGATAAACCATGGTTGGGGTTGACAGGAATTTACTCCCCAAACACCTACACAACTGCACGGTTGGTCTATATGTGAACGCACACACACAAAGCCCACCTTTATGGAGTGGAAAAATGTGGTATCTCGGCGACCTTTTGATAGAAACAATGTCTGACTACATACATTTACAAATCCATTCATTTCAAGTCAGATGACGTGGCAAAACAGTTCCTGGCGCCACTAGGTTTCCATTAACCGGGTGTTTACGAGATCAGTCCCTGTCTAGCACTTTATCAGCAATGGGAATACTTAGCCTGACACTTATCTAGACAGACTACAGAATGGATAGATGTGGCCTTTAATCTCATGTGTATCCAAAAATAATGGGAAATTCCCATAAAGGGAATTCCCAACACACACTGTATGCGAGCGCGGCAGCTCTATACTTGGTAGTTGTAGATCACTGTTAGTTATAGGGGGGTGGAGGTAGTTGTCATTATTGTCAATTTCCTTTGTTTTGTTTATTTTATAAGAAAGGCCAGTTCATTCGCTTAGAGTGGTTTTCCACTTGCTGGTACAAAACACCATTGTGAAGTATAATATGTGGGAAAGACTGGGGTCCCCCTCCCAATGTAAGTAGATGGTGGGTGTGTTTCTTCAATGCCTCAGGCACTCCACAATGAAAAAATCCCCCCCTACTGATTACAAGCTACAGGCCGCCATCTGAAAGTTCTGATCCCCTCTTATAACCCTATTGCCTCTCGCCCCTGTCATACTTAGAGCCCTGCCATGTGTACTGAAGACTCAGTGGCACCATGATATTTTTTAACCCCAGCCATCACTGGCTAGGGATAGAGGCCAAAGCGGAGGCCAAAGCCAA